>NC_042624.1:39782294-40099818 GCF_901001135.1 Rhinatrema bivittatum | reverse complement strand
TAAGAGAAATCCTGAAAGTACCAGAAGAGAATATACCACCAGTTACTTGGGTTTTTTATATACCTTATAAAGATCAGAATAATGGTACTGTAAGAGATGTGAGCAGAGAGGTTAAGGGAGATCACGGGAAAATAGTCCCTAGGTTAAACATATCTGAAATGCTTGAGACATCAGATTCAGTGCAGGGCTAACCGTTACATTTGTATTAGAGCCCGATAGAGATTGGGTCCTAAATTTATTTTTAAAAAATAGAATGCAGACCTTTTTGAGCATGCAGATAAGGATTTTTCTTGATGTCTCAAAGACAACCCAAAAGAAAATAAAACAATTTCTATTTCTTAGAGCTTTAGCTTTACAATTGGGGCAACATTTCAATTAAAATTTCCTTGTCGATGTTTGGTTTCTTATAAAAGGTACTAAATAGTTTTCTTCATACCCTCAACTCACTCAATTCTTAGGTAAAAAGAAAGAAGAACAGGATAGTGAGAAAAGAGATACCTAGAGCCTGGAATATAAACATCTCCAATATAAGGTTGTGTTTTCCCTCAGAATAAAGAAAGCCTAACTATTAGTAGTAATAAATGGTTCCTAATTATTACCTATATTATATTATTTACATTTGGATTTTCCTTTTTATTTAAGACTTAATTTGAAGTTGTTCAAATTTTGGAAGCCCAGACTAAATGTATTCCATGTATTATAAAAGGTAGGAAGAAGATAAAATAACCAGCATGGTTAAATAGTGAGGTGAAAGTGACTATTAAAGACAAAAGGACATATTTCAAAAACTGGAAGACAGATCTAAATGAAGAAAACAGGAAAGTACATGAGTATTTGTAGGTTAAATGTCAAGCATTTATATGGCAGATCAAAAGAGAATTTGAAAGGAAGCTTGTAAGATAAGGTTGCATAATTTTTTTTTGATGTGATCATAGACTTTAAAATTCTATATCAAGTGATATTTTTCTTGATTGTAAAATTGAATAATAAATAAATAAATTTAAAAAAATCTAAAATATATAAAATCAGGCACAAGAAGGAAACCTGGTTCAGAGGAAAGAATGCTCCAGGACAAGAGGTCACACTATGAAATTCCAGGAATATAGACACAGAGGCAATGTCAGAAAATAGTTCTTCATGGAAAGGGTGGTGGATAAATGGAATGGCATCCCCGTGGAGGTGAAGTTAATAACAATAAAGGCCAGATTTTAAAAGCTGAGTGCATGTAAATTTCGGGGTTATGCATGTGGCTGGGCCCTGCACGCCGCACACATAACCTCTGATACGCACACAAGTGCCGGGCCTGCTGAAAGGGGCGAGGCTGGGGGTGGGTTGGAACAGAGCCATTAGAAGCTGCACCAGGGAAGCATGTGCCAGCAGCCGGCCAGTGCATGGAGTCTACTGCTGCTCCAAAAGGAGCCACAAGGTAAAAAACAAAAAAAATTATTATAGCTAGGAAAGAGTTAGGGGTCGGGTAGGAAAGGGGAAAAGGTAGGAAGGTTAGGTAAGGGTATAGGGAAGATCCTTCCTTGTCTGCTCCTTAATTGGAACAGACTGGGAGGGAACTGGTGAAGCCCTAATCATGTCACCTTGCATATTTTTTCTAAACTCCCCCACCTGCTCAGGGAGCAGGCTACCCATCCATACATGCGCGTGTGGACATGAAAATCCGGCGCGCATGTGCATGCAAGACCCATCTTTTATAACATGTGTACACTAACGCACACATGTTATAAATAGCCGCATCCATGTGAGCGTGCCGGGAACCGCGAGCTCGTGGACACGCGCACGTGATCCTTTTAAAATCTACCTTTAAATGAGTTCAAGAATGCATGGGATAAGTACAGAGGATCCAAGTTGCAAAGTCATGAGAAGAAAGCAATAAATCATCTGGGGTAGACTATATGAGCCTAATGGTCCTTATTTACTATAATATTTTCTGTTTTTATATGTAAATGCTTGTATGTCTGGGTTAGACAGCTAATGCATGTTATTCTATTCCCTGACCCATAAAATAAGACTACATAAAAAACAAACTGGTTTTTAGGAATGATGCCAAAAACTGTGACATCTACCTATAAATTAAAGGATGAGCTAGGGGTGGGAAATAAACGGGTAGCACCAACACCACCTCAGGCCAGAGGTCCACCTCCGCAACAGGTTGCCAAGGCCATGGACCCGGAGGAGCCATCAGCTCTCCAGGCCATTTTGGGCCTGGTTCTGAAGATCTAGGAATAGCAGCAGTTCCTTGAGACTTTGACTACATCCATTGAGCACCTCAATGCTCATCTGGACTGTCATCCAGGCTCAGTGGCTTCCACACCTGTCTCATCCAGTTCATAGGTACTGGCTACTCCTGTCAGGACTTCACTCTCCCTGCCTGCCCTGGCCCTGTTTTAATGGAGACCCGAAGCTTTGTAGGGGGCTTCATAAATCAGTGTTATATGCAGTTTGCTTTGCAACCGTCTGTGTTCCAGAATGATATCACGAAGGTGACTTTCATCCTCTCTCGCCTAGAAACCAAGGAGCTGGCTTGGGCTTCTCCCCTATGGGAGTGAGTAGACTCTTTTATTCAAGAGCTACCATGCTTCATCACCACCTTCTGTCGGTCCTTTGATGATCCAGGAAGGCAGGCTATGGCAAGTTCGGATCTTCTGCATCTATTGCAAGGTCGTCGAACTCTCAACGAGTATACTATTGAATTTTGTATCCTAGCTACTGAGCTGGGCTGGCGAGAAGATTGCCTCCAATCCATTTACTTAGATGGTCTGTCGCCTCACCTCAAGGATGAGCTTACAGCCCATGAACTACCATCCTCTCTCAAAGGGCTTCATTGACCTCACGGGTCACATAGACCATTGCCTCCAGGAACACCACCGGGAAGTCTGAGCTCCTCATTGCCCAGCTGCAGAACGTTCTCATTCTCCTCCCACTGAAGGGCTCGCTGCCAGCAGTGTTCCACCTCCTAACAAGCTTGAGGAGTCCATGCAGCTGGGGCATGGATGCCTTACCCCAGAAAAGCACCTCAGGAGGAGGCATTTAGGGCTGTGCCTTTACACTGACCTGGAACTCCTGTTCCTTTCCTACCTTGGCTTTGATCTATTTAGGAGCCGGTGGAAACTTCCTTGTGAGGCATCCCTACTCATACCATTGAGAAACCATGCCTATCGCCTCTATCCATGGCGACCCATTACCTGGAGGATCAAGCAAGTCACCATCCCTATTCGCCTTCAGACTGGAACTTGCACGAGGAGGAAGCAGAATTATTTGTGCTGGATAAATCCATTCACCTAGTGATGCTAGGGTTACCCTGGCTTCAGCGACACTCCCTGCAGTTCAATTGGGAGACCTTACAATTCTCCGAGTGGAAATCGGCCTGTCATCACTCTTGTTTAAGAAAAGTGAAATTACACTCTGTGCTTCTGCTGGCAGCCACTGTCTCTGGCCTTCCTACACCTTACACTGATTTTCAGAATATTTTCTCCAAACAGAAGGCTGACATCCTTCCATCACACCGAGAATTTGACTGCCCTGTCATCCTCTTGTCTGGAACTTGCCCCCTAGGGCACCAGAAACCCAAGCTATGTTGGACTACATTTGTGAAAACCTGGCTAAGGGGTTTATTCTTCCCTCCATGTTGCCTGCCGGCGCAGGCTTCTTTTTCGTTACCAAAAAGGATGGGTCTTTACAACCATGAATTGACTACCGTGGCCTAAATGCCATCACCTGCAAGGACAAATACCCTTTGCCCTTGATCAAAGAACTATTATATCGCCTCCAAGGGGCCACCATTTTCACCAAATTAGACCTAATCCGTATATGCCCAGAAGACGTTTGGAAAACTGCTTTCAATACCAGAGATGGGCATTTTGAATACCTCATAATGCCATTTGGCCTTTTAATGCCCCTGCAGTATTTCAACATATGATAAATGAGGTATTCCATGACCTGCTGTATACGAAAGTCGTCACCTATTTGGACGACATACTTGTCTTCTCTAAGGACCTCCCTACCCACAGTCTGGGCATCTGCACAGTGCTTCAGTGCCTGTGTGACAATCATCTTTATGCCAGGTAAGACAAGTGTCTGTTCGAAAGGCAGAACCTACCCTTCCTAGGGTACATCATATCTAGACACAGTTTCTTTATGGACCCTAGTAAATTGCGGAGCATCCAAGATTGGCCCTGACCAACAGGCCTGTGGGCATTACAGTGAATTCTAGGTTTCACAAATTACTATCGACATTTTATAGCCAACGACTCTCTAGTTGCAGCACCCCTTACGGCTCTCACTCACAAGGGAAATTACATTAAGAACTAGAAATCAGAGGCTATTGCAGCCTTCCAGGCCCTAAAAGAGGCTTTTGTACTCGGATCTTATTTATGGCACCCGGACTCAAATCATCCATTTATCGAAGTGGACATTTCTGCCATAGGAGCAGGGGCACTCTGTACCCATGCTCCTTTTACTCACACAAGTTTACCTCCACGAAGCGGAATTACAGTATCGGGGATCGCGAGCTCCTTGCGATTATGCTTACCCTAGAAGAATGGCTTCCCTGGCTGGAGGGTGCCCAACACTGCTTTACAATATTTACGGATCATAAAAACCTACAGCATCTCCAACACGCCCAGTGTCTGAATTCCCACCAGGCGCACTGGGCTTTGTTCTTCACCCGGTTTAATTTTGATCTTCATTACCATCCTGCAGAAAATAATTTACATGCTGACGCTTTATCTTGTTCCTTTGAACCCTTAGACTCCCAGGAAGAGGAAAAGCCTCAGCATATTATTGAGCCAGCTTCCATCTACTTGTCTGCTGCCATGACCGTGCCTGCGGGGAAGAGAGTGGTACCCTGCAGGCTTCGTGAAAGGGTACTACAGTGGGCACACAACTCCTGAGTCACTGGACATCCCAGACGTGCATGGACGTTGTCTCTCCTTCAAAGCTACTATTGGTAGCCAACCATGTCCTCAGATGCTCGAGCCTATGTGGATTCCTGGCCCATATATGCTCAACAAAAAAAGATACCCATGGGCTGACCCTGGGGGATACTGCAGCCATTATCTGCCCCAAGAGAACCCTGGACTCACCTGTCCACTGATTTCATGGTGGACCTTCCTGTATCGAATGGGAACACCATGATCTGGGTGGTTATGGACAGGTTCTCCAAGATGGCTCACTTTAATCTACTTCCTAGCTCGCCCTCTGCACCTGAACTAGCACGCCTGTTTTTCTTGCACATATTCCGTCTCCATGAACTACCTGAACACATCACCTCAGATAGAGGACCTCAATCTGTTGCCCATTATTGGTGTTCTCTGTGCAAGAAAGCTGGGATTTCGGTTGGATTGACTACAACCTACCATCCTCAGGCCAACAGCCAAGCTGAGCATATGAACTGCTCTCTCAAATTATTTCTGTGCTCATACTCCAACAACCAGCAAGACTACTGGACCCAACTGCTACTGTGGGTTGAGTTTTCCCAAAACTCTCACATCACCGCAGCCATGGGAGCCTCCCCTTTCTCTTTATTATATGGGAGACAACCACGGCCTCCTCTGCCGATACCCCTCACAGTTCCTTCTCCAGCAGCCCAAGCAACTGCAGATGTTCTTCAGGCCTTGTGGACCCGCAAAAACCAAAGGCTACAACAAGCGGCTGTGTGTGCCTAAAGATCCTCAGGTGCTCTCTGAAGGTCAGCTCCTGAGTTCCAGCCTGAAGACAGGATATGGCTGAGTACATGCCATATTCATTTGAAGCTTCCTGCCCAGAGTTTTGCTCCCAGATATATTGGCCCATTTCCTGTCATTTGACGCATCGGTCCAGTGACCTACCAGCTCCGTCTTCTGCCCATGCTGGGACTACATAACTCCATGTGTCCTTGCTTAAACCCTTGGTGCTTTCATGACCATCTCATAGAACTCGTGAACCTGCACAAGTTATTTATGAAACTGACACCCTGTACTAGGTATAAGAAGTCTTAGGCGTCCGCAAGTGAGGCCGCCATTGGGAGTATCTCTTCACTTGGGAGGGGTACGGCCCTGAAGAAATCTCCTGGGAACCTGTTGCCAATATCCTTGATAAAGGTCTTCAGCAATTCCATTTGACCCATCCGGAAAGCCCAGACCTCCAGGAGGTGGGCGTAAGGAGGGATACTGTTGCGCTCCCTAGCCATGGCAGGCCCATGGACAGGCTTACTCATCCCCGATGCTGGGCCTACGGAGCTAGCCCGACCTCTTTGATGGCGGTGGGCAACCACCTACGTGCCCTGTTCCTTCTGTGCTCCTGGGACCCTCCTGTGCTAATGCAGCCTCCTCTGGGGCTGACTGGGCCGCCCAACTTGCGCCACCGGGAGACACCACTACTTCCTCTTCCCTGGCCCGTCAGCCTTAGGCGCATACGTGCGCGCCTCTCTGGACTTTAAAGGGGCCACGGCAGGAAAGCCTCTCACGGCCTAGGATGATGATGTCAATTAGCTTCTGTATATAAGGCAGGCTCAGATGTTCAGAGCCTGCCTTGGTAACAGGTCTCCATGCTTTCCTGTCATGCGCTTTGTTGCTACTCCTGTTCCAGTACCTGCTCCAGTTCCTGTTCCAATTCCAGCCTCAGTTCCAGTTCCTGATTCAGTACTCGTTCCAGCTCCAGTTCCTGTTCCTGCTTACCTTCTGATGGACCTCCTTGGTTTAAACCCTCTGCTTGGATATGACCTTGTCTCCTGCCACCTGCTTAGACTCTCTTCTGGACGTGACCTCGGATCTTGCCTCTTCCTTCTGGAGCCCTCTGTCTCTGCTGCCACCTGGCAATTTGCCTCTGGACATCTTTTCCAGGATCAACCATCCAGAGGCCTGCCTAAGTCCAGCCAGCCCCGGTACCCAAAGGCTCAACCTGCGGGGAATGAGGCCTGGATTTGGCAAAACTCCAGTTGACCTCCGCTCCCTGCTTGTCCTCGCTTCCTGACATTGGGGACCCATGGGGTCTTTCCCCTCGGAGAGCACCAACACCACCTCGAGCCAGGGGTCCATCTCCACAACAATTTCTTGTGTTCTAAAAGAATATTCATTTTACCAACCCATATCCAAAGCAAATAAAACTGCAGTTAATAAATGGTGAAAAATAATTCTAACACCTGGCCGATGCTTTTCCAACACAGTAAATCCTGAGTAGTAGGGTTGTGTATTCATTTGCAACGTATTGGCAATCCGCAATTTATAGGGCCATATTCATTGTATTCGTGGGGAAGCGAAACGTATCGCGATTCCCACGAATACAACAAATCTTCACCAAATTATTCGGCCATCTAAAGGAGCGAGTTTAAACAAACCCCCCCCCCTCCCCAAAGACTTGTCAAAACTCCCTGGTGGTCCAGCGGGGATCCGGGAGTGATCTGCACTCACGCCGTCGGCTGCCAGTATTCAAAATGGCGCCGAGAGCCCCTGTGACATAGCCTTTGCCCTTACTATCAGCGACATTTTGATTAGTGGCAGCTGACAGCCCGAGTGCAGGAGATCGCTCCCGGACCCCCGCTGGACCACCAGGGACTTTTGGCAAGTCTTGTGGGGTTTGTCCCTGGTGGTCCAGTGGGGGTCCTGGAGCCATCTCCTACACATGGGCCGTCGGCTGCCAGTATTCAAAATGGTGCCGATAGCCTTTGCTCTTACTATGTCACAGGGGCTACCGGTGCCTTTGGTTGGCCCCTGTCACATGGAAGGAGCACAAAATGGCGCCAACCGTCCATTGCTCCTACCATGTGACAGGGGCCGACCAATGGCACCAGTAGCCCCTGTGACATAGTAAGGTCAAAGGCTATCGGCACAATTTTGAATACCAGCAGCCAATGTCATCAGTGCAGGAGATGGCAGACCCCCGCTGGACCACCAGGGAGTTTTGGTAAGTCTTGGTGGGGTCAGGAGGGTGGGGGTTGTATTTAATTAAATTTTAGCCGGGAAACGAATAAGAATGGAACGCATGAACGGATCGGGGTCCCCCCCTTGCCAAATGCAATGTATCTGCCCCACCACGAATACGAATACCGAATGTAACATATGCGGTCCCTCTGCACATCCCTACTGAGTAGTCAAATTCTAAAGGATAAAGAGGAATTACCGATTAAAATCATAAGGGCAAATTTTAAAAGCCCTATGCGTGGCGAATCCAGGAGACACGTGTGTGACTGGGACATGTGTGGGCTATGCATATTTTAAGTGGCCCATTGCCTTGTGAGTAACTCCTAGTACATGCTTTGGAAAGGATTTTGCAAAAAGGGGCAGGGGTATAGGTGGGGTCTGAGTGGGTGTGGGCAGGTCGGGAGAATGCTATTAATTCAGAGTTTCGCAAAAGCACACCAGTATCTGACGACCGTGTAAGTTGCTGCTGCTATGGACTGTGGGTAAGTAGTAAAATTACAAAATTTAGGGTAGTCAGTGGGGTTTTAGGGGTCAGGGCTAGTAGGGTAAAAAGGAAGGCAGGTTATATAGGGGGTTTAGGAAGTCCACTCCTTTACAGGGCAAAATGGGAGGGAACAGGAAAATAGGCCCTAATGCGTCACCGCGCAAATCTACTAAAATCCCTCCACTTATGTGCGCGTCAATATAAAATCATGCACACATATGCATGCGGGTAGTGGATTTTATAAGATATATGTGCGTATGTTATAAAATCGATGCTTCCATGTGCACGCCAGTAAACGCGTGTGATCTAATGTGTGATCTAATAATCTACCTTATAATGAGTAAAAGCTAGATGACAATGTGGCGCTGAAGAAAAAGTAAAAAAACATATAGGCAGTATTTCAGAGCCTGCAGTTAAAGACATTGCTTCACTGCTGGATGATTCAATGCAAGAGGAGGAAATCATCTCTCCCAGCTTGATAAGTACATTCAAACAGCATTATATGAAACAAATGCCTTTGGTTATCTAAAATAAATTCATTGACATGGAAAAGAAAAGTTGAATCAATGACTGAGATACTTGAGATTTGATTCATCCAATTTTTGGTCAGAAAATAGCTTGAAGTTACTAGCTATTCAAGAATGCAGGGCAAAAAAAAAAAATAAAAATCACTAATAACTGTTAAAACAAAGACTGCAGAGCAGGCCAAATAGTGAAATCCATGACAATGAATTATATAGACGGTGATTTTCAAAAGAATTTATCTGGGTAAAACAATGTTTTATGGCAGAAATGGCTTTTTTACAAAATTGCCCATCTCATGTGCGGGTATGAGATGTTTAAGCAGATTTAGGGACGGTGTTTTATTTACGTACATAAAGTTTAATTTTAAAAGCCCAACGCATGCTAAAACCAGGAGAATTGTGGCTGCCGTGCACCGAGCAGATTTTAAAACCCACCTGGATACGTATGTCCTTCTTGCTGTGTGCAGAAATGAAAAGTTCAAAAAAGTGGTGGGGCATGGCATAGGAGTTCCTGGAATTAAACTTGAAATTAGCATGTAAATACACACACAGGCGCATACGGGGTCCCCCTGCAATGTAACTTTACTTCTGCTTTGGATAACATCTAAGGTGTAAAACAAAAATTCCAGGCAGATCAGCAGGGTTTTAAAGATTGGGCATTTCTTGATTATTATGTAATAAATGATCATTAGACTCCTAGAAACTTGCCCTAGATTCATCAAAATGTTATTAATTTCGCATGAATAATGCCTGCAATAAAAAAGGGGCATATTTAGGGACATTTTTCAGTTACTGTCTGCAACATGTCCTATTGTACTGCAATGTGTGTTAAATTTATTACACTTTTGATATTTTCACTTCATAGCTTGCAAAGTGACCAGTGTTTTGGGCTGCTCTTGGGGGCAGAGAGCGAGAGAGAGTCTTTATAAGGCTCTCAAATTATTCATCTATATATACTACTATAGGAAGGTCATCTAGTAACTCGAGTTGAGGTTTTGGTGCTGGTCTAGGGTTTGGGGGGCAGTTTTACATGCACAGTCAGAAGTATGACCAGCACAATACATATCAGTGAAGATCTGCTGTGATTTGAAATGAGGAAAGATATACAAAGATGAGTTTTCCATAATGTACTATCGCCCTAGCTTGATGCACTCTCTGCCTAAGGCTGCTTGAATTACAGGTTCTCCTCCACTTAAAGTTAAGAGTCATGAGCGACTATCAAGGAGCCTATAGAAAGATCAACTCCTGGCTGTGGATTAATTTGAGCTACAGGACTTAAAAAAATTAAGGTCTCATTCTAGGTAGGGGACAAGCCTTCAAGCTCCTCTTGTCCTGTTCTTGATGTGGAAGTGATCATAAAAGAATCAATGGTGTGTTGTGAAAGAAGGGGTGAAGAAATAGTCCCAGGTGGAAGGGACCAAATCCTGCTCTTCCTCTTCTTACCCATCATGATTTATAACTGGAAAGACCAGATGTACTCACAACAAAAGTCCAGGCCAAAGAGAGGAAAAAAAATGCTCCTAGGGGCACGTGCCAGCAACTGTGGTCCACAGCTGGCTGCATTATATAGGAGATGTTCTGGGGATCAGCTGCAGGGCCACACATCAAGGTTAAGGATTGGCCCACACCTGTTAGCTCCAACACTTAAAACCCCACCAATCTTTTTATCTTTATTTTATTACTTACACTTCCTCCATAGCAGAAGTAAAGTTAAGTTATGCAGCAGGGGACCCCCGGGAGACGCCAGTGAGCATATTTACACACTAATTTGAAGTTGAAATCCAGGAATGCACATGCCCCATCCAGACCATGCTGACGCCCACCCCTTTTTTGAACTTTTCATTTTTCCGCACAGCAGGAGACACGTGCGTACTTGGGCGGCTTTTAAAATCCACTCAGCATTCGCCTGCTTGACATATTCGTATATCTCTTGATTTTGATGTGTGTCGGGCTTTTAAAATTCACATTCACAATTAGAGAGTGCTGAAATTAATCTTATGTGCATATTTCGGTTAATATTTAATTGTAAGATTATAATTGTGTGTGTTGTGGGAACTAATGGAGCTGGAATTAATCCTGGGTGCAATTTAAAGTTAGAATTTAGTTCTATTATTGTTATGTGTTTTGGGAACTAGAATGAGCTTGAATTATTAATTAATACTATGTGTAGTTAACGACATAAGAAATGCCATATTGAGACTGAGCAAAGTCCAGCAAGCTCAGCAAATGTCTCAGGTAGTGGAAAATCCAGTTCACAAGCACTGAGTAGTAGAGATGTGAATCGTGTGCCCGATCGTCTTAACGATCGGGTTCGGCTAGAGGGAGGAAAAACTCTGATCGTGGGTGATGTGAATCAGAATTGGTTGTGATTCACATCGTTATTTTTTTTGTAGTAAGGCCCGACCCTTTAAAATTAACCCCTTACCTTCCCCCACCCTCTCGAACCCCCCCCAAAACTTTTTACGATTATCTGGTGGTCCAGTGGGGGCGCGGGGACCGATCTCCCGCTCTCGGGCCATTGGCGCTATTTTGGATGCCACTAAAAAATGGCGTCAATGGCCTGATTAAAAAAAAACCCCACTTGACCCTTTAAAAACGACTCCTTAGGTCGTTTTTAAAGGGTCAGGTGGGGTCTTACCTTCCCCCACCCTCCCGAGCCCCACAAAACATACCTGGTGGTCTAGTGGTGGTCCCGGGAGCGTTCTCCCGTTCTCAGGCCATTGGCTGCCACTCATAAAGATGGCGCCGATGGCCCTTTGCCCTTACCATATGACAGGGTATCCGTGCCATTGGCCGGCTCCTGTCACATGGTAGGAGCACTGGATGGCTGGCGCCATCTTTAAAGATGGCGGCAGCCATCTTTAAATACGGTGGCGGCCATCTTTACGATGGTGGCGGCCATCTTTAAAGATGGTGCCGGCCAGCCAGTGCTCCTACCATGTGACAGGGGCCGGCCAATGGCACGGCCAATGGCATGGCCAATGGCCAATGGCCGGCCAATGGCACGGATATGGGCCATTGAATCGTCATATGTCATATGGTAAGGGCAAAGGGCCATTGGCGCCATCTTTATGAGTGGCAGCCGACGGCCTGAGAACGGGAGATCGCTCCCGGGACCACCACTAGACCACCAGGTATGTTTTGGGGGGCTCAGGAGGGTGGGGGTCATTTTTAAAGGGTCGGGTGGGTTGTTTTTTTTAATCGGGCCATCGGCGCCATTTTTGAGTGGCAGCCAAAATAGTGCCGATGGCCCGAGAGCGGGAGATTGGTCCCCGTGACCCCACTGGACCACCAGGTACTCGTAAAAAGTTTTGGGGGGGGTTCGAGAGGGTGGGGGGAAGGTAAGGGATTCATTTTATAGGTTCGGGATGGGTTTAGGGGTTTTTTTGGTGTGCCGGTTTTCCCCGCCCTCCCCCGATTTACGATTTTTCATGATAAATCGGGGGAATTTCTATTGTATCGCGACTCTTAATGATTTTTGACGATTTAAAATATATCTGACGATTGTTTTAAATCGTCAAAAAACGATTCACATCCCTACTGAGTAGGATCCTAAAGAAAAGTCCAAGCTTTCTTGCTTAGTGGCTTTTCTAAGTCTACATGGATAATAGTGCTTCATGGATTTTTCCTTCAGAAATTTTCCAAACCGACCCAGCTACACTAAAATGCTTTCACTACAACTGTGGGCCAGTAATTCCAGTTCTGAATTGAGTGAAAAAATAATTTAAAAACTTCTATTAGCTTCATGGAGCATTTCCTAGTTCTAGTACTACTGGAAAGGGTAAATAACCATTCCCTATTTACCTTTTTCCCCCCACTCATGATTTTATAGACCCCCATCATATCTCCTCTTAGCCATCTCTTTTCTAAGCTAAAGACCTCTAATCTGTTTAGCCTTTTCTCACAGGGCAGCCGTTCCATCCCTTTATCATTTCAGTTGCCTTTCTGTGCACCTTCTTTAGTTCCACTTATCTTTTCTGAGATAAGGTGACAAGAACTGCACACAATATTCAAAGTACAGTTGCAACATGGATCGATAGAGAGGCATTACGATATCCTCTGTTTTAGTTCTTCCTTTCCTAATATCTAACATTCTATTTGATTTTTTTACCTTCATCTCAAAGTATTGTTCACATCAATTCCTAGATCTTTTTCCTGGATGGTGAATCCTAATATGTAATCCAGCATCATGTACTTATATTTTGAATTATTATTCCCTATACCCATCATTTTGCACTTGTCCTCATAAATAATGCCGCTTAGAAACTTTGATAGGTGGTATAACAATGTTTTAAATAAAGTGTACATTTACAGTATACATAGGGACCTTCATTTTCAGTTTTTATTTTATTTTCCATTGGAATTTTAATGCTATAACAAAAAAATATCTATGAGGAAAATGACTGTTGTAACACCCAGGAGAAAAAAGTAGTAGAAAAGTCATTTTACCACTAATTATTTTTTTGTTATAACATGGTACTTCAGAATATGCAAATTAATCTCATGCATATTCAATGTGGATATCCTGAAAACCTGAGTGACTGTGGAGTCCCCAGAACAGATTTGGAAAGCCCTATATTAAAGGATTATAAAATGAAAAGGAGAAAAGTTTCCAGGTAACTGAGGAAGACATACATTGGTACCAGATCAGCAGGTGAACTGATAGATTTACAGCTGGGAATGTCAAAAGCATCTTGAATAGAAATAACGTAAGAGGAGATTATAAGAAAAGATAAGGCTGAGCAAAAGAATGATGGATGAGGCTAATTAATACCCCCTGATTTCAGGTAGATTAACTTCAATGGGTTATGATAATTGTTCAGAAAAGGAACATGGCAGCCACAGAAAATAAAACCAAAGACTCAGTTCTGGAAGATTTTAATGCACCATGCCCTGTTGACTATCAGTTATCAAAGATGTGACCACTAATGGGAGTTTGATGGGTGTGGGTGTGGGTGTGTGTGTGTGTGTGTGTGTGTGTGGTCTCCGTTTCAACAGCTCTCATTTTATATTCAGTTCAATTCAATTTCATAGAGAATAGAGTTTCATAGATTATCAGATTGCTCTGTCAGATACTTCCTGATTTTTCTGACTGGACCAGAATGAAACATCTGATTGACTATTTGACCTGGGTGCCTCCTGAATAATTTCATCTGAAGATATCAGGTCTACAGTACTGCTATGAAATATAAACAGCTATCTGAGAATATGATGTCATCTACCTCATTGCTTCCCAACATCCCCTGGGGGCACATCTATCCAGTCGGGTTTTCAGGATTGCTATGATAAATATTCATTATTGATTTGCATACATTGGAGACCTAGTGTATGTAAATCAATCTCATGCATATTCATTGTAGATAATATATCCTAAAAACCCAACCGGTTATGGTGCCTGCCGAAGAGGGTTGGAAAACACTGATCTACCTGACCAGTGCTTCATTTTTACATAAATATATTACTGAAGAAAAAAATCTTTAGAAAAAATGATAGCGAAAAATATGAATGGTCTTTTATAAATACTTTTCTATAATAAACCTTAGTTTTGTGTAGTAAATGGAAGCCTTGTACCCCAAATAATATCTATAACAGCTGTTATAACTGTCAAATTGTTATAACAACATCTTTCTTACAGATTTATTGGCTATGAACCTTTTCTTAAATTAAATTAAGGAAAAGAATGATAGAAATGATAACAGGTAAATGCTGGAATTTAATAATGCTCTATGAAAACTGATAGTACAAGAAACCATCTATCTTCTTTACAGCAACTGGAATTTTCTCATGATTCATTGGCAAAATGTAACCATATTCAATTATAACATTTTCCACTTGGATGATTACTTGAAAACCCTTTATTAACCACTGCTAGTTCATGGTGCTATTTTCCATTTGTTACTAGTGCCAAGACATACTGGTCTGCCATCTATCTGAAATGCCATATACTGCTGCCAGCTTTTTTGCAATATCATTGCCATGCAATGCTTCCTTCCACTATACTAGTTACTAATGCCACACAATGTCATCTAATACTTTGCCACTAAATTGCAACTACTAACTTCGTGTCACCAGCAAGTGGTGATGGATATGGAGCAAAAATGTAAAAGAAAGTGAATCTTTTTGACTTGCTTATGGTGCCCTGTAGCAAGATGCTGTACACAATCTAAAATGGCATAAAGCTAAGATCTTTTATCAGTATCAGGGTGCTGTATTTAAACTAGAATAGTATAAAGCTAAGATCTTTTATCATAAAACAGGCACTTGTAACTTCATTTCTTGGCTCAACCAAACCAAACAATCAAACAACAATGAAATTAATGGAAATAGGGCTACAGCTTTATTATTAATGTACTGTATTACAACAAGTAAAATCTAGTAGGGGTGTGCATTCGTTTTGAACTTAAATGGAAAACGCAACTTATTTTTTTTTTTAACTTAAAAAAATGATGAGGCGTAAACGATCGGATTTCCAACTTATTCAACATAGCTCGTTGGGCCCAAAAGGCACTTTTGGCCAGCTTGGGGGGGTCAGGAGGCCCCCCCAAGTTGGCCAAAAGTTCCTTTTGGGCCCAACGAGGGGTCCCGGAGCGAACCCGAGGGGAATCACGTGACGCTGCATCACTCTGACGTGGCGCCGACGTCACGTGATTCCCCTCGGGTTCGCTCCCGGAACCCTCGTTGGGCCCAAAAGGCACTTTTGGCCAGCTTGGGGGTTCAGGAGGCCCCCCCAAGTTGGCCAAAAGTTCCTATTGAGCCCAACGAGGGGTCCGGGAGCGAACCCGAGGGGAATCACGTGACGCCGCGTCACTCTGACGTGGCGCCGACGTCATATGATTCCCCTCGGGTTCGCTCCCGGACCCCTCGTTGGGCCCAAAAGGCACTTTTGGCCAGCTTGGGGGGGTCAGGAGGCCCCCCCAAGTTGGCCAAAAGTTCCTTTTGAGCCCAACGAGGGGTCCCGGAGCGAACCCGAGGGGAATCACGTGACGCCGCGTCACTCCAACGTGACGCCGACGTCACGTGCTCCTTGCAAAGGAGTTCAGGAATGGCGTCCTGACCCCGCTGGACCACCAGGGAGTTTTGGTAAGTCTTGGGTGGGGGGGGGGGGGATTAAGGCGGGTGAGGGGTTTAAATTTTTATTTGCACATATGGACATAGACTCAACTTATGGAATTCTCCATATGTTCATATTGACCGCAAATGGGAACCCCTTTCGACTTATGGACTTATGAACTTAAACTTTTGGTCTGCACATCCCTAAAATCTAGTTCAAACTACTTTCATAGAACAATCAACATATCATAGGATTTTTCTCAAACCTCAAAGATCAACCAGAATTTGTCTTAGGATCTTCAAATATATTGAAGGCACCTAGCCCCAAACAAGGTCTGCTGCCAAACTCGGCTACCCGACCAGTCAGTGCCAATCTGGTCATAACGAGGTAACTGCACCCTGCGAATCCCCTTCATCGGGACTCATAAACCATGGTAGCACCAGCCTGCAAGGTACTCAAGCCCATAATGAGCAGTGTTAAACTCCAGGAAGCCTCAAGACTCCACAAAAGTATCACTCATAAAGACCTGATTCACCGGGAACCCTGTTCTGTAACAGTAAAGGATTTGCATTTAGGCCAAAAATGGGGGTCTGTGAAGCCTTAAATCCCACCAACCTAAGCTGTGACAAGCAAACCCAACCTTTTTTTCTTAAAAATTCCTCAACAAAATTTAACCCATGAATTCATTAGAACAGAGGGGGAGGGTGGGAACACCAAAACACCTGACATCAAGTGAGCTTCCAAGAAATTGTCACCTGCAGAGCCTGCTAACACAGAGCATGCCAGATGGAGCCAGCGATTGGCCAGATAAAGACCCTGGCAACCACCAATGCCCCCCTCTCTGCCAGCATGAACCTCATTTATCTGGAGGGAAAATGTAAGTAGTCCAGGTGGAGAGCCTGATGAGATGGGAAGGGCCTTGGCCTTGTTATCTAGCACCTTTCCATGTTGGGGCCTCCTCTATCAGTTGAAAATGGATTTGAACTTGTGATGTAGAGATGAAAGGCTTATATTCCCAATGCCAATAAAATGATCCATTCATGTTTGTTTGTATGCAAATGCAAGAACAGTTGTGCACTATATAACAAGTGCACATGCAAAATAATTCATAGCTACTTGGCTAATATAAAATATTGATCCACAACTTTAGGATGTTAATTTGTGCCAGTGTGTCTCAGAGCTTCAATCAATATATAATAAAAGATATCACCATCTATGAAGATTCCAGTTGCTCCAGTTTACAAAATATTATAATTATTTCTACAGAAGTACTAAGGAATAAATCTATATCTGTGACACAAATGATCAAGAAGCAGGGGTCAAAGTAGGAAAAAAAAAGAGGGAGTATTCCCACTCCTTTCTTTTCCAGTCCTGAACTCTATTCTTCCCTTCTTCCTCTCTGATGCCCTTCATTCATATCAATATACACTACAATATACATATCTTAATATACACATGGGGTAGATTTTCAAAGGGTTACGCGCGTAACTTATGCGCGTAATCCTGAAAACCTGCCCCTGCGTGCGCAAGCACCGGGACGTGCGTATGTCCCGGGGCTTTGAAAAAGGGGCGGGCAGGGGTATGGACGTGGCACAGGTCCGGGGGGGGTTCTGGGGGCAGGACCAAGGCCTTTGGCACAGCAATCTGCTGGGGGATGGTGCGCGCAAGATATGCCTGCCAAAGGCAGGTGTACTTAAAATAAGGTAGGGGAGGATATATATTAGTAGGGCTGGGGGTGGGGGGAGTGTAAGAAAAGTTCCCTCCGAGGCCGCTCCAATTTTGGAACGGCCTTGGAGGGAACAGGGAAAGCCATTGGAGCTCAGC
Organism: Rhinatrema bivittatum; assembly: GCF_901001135.1. Lineage (NCBI taxonomy): Eukaryota > Metazoa > Chordata > Amphibia > Gymnophiona > Rhinatrematidae > Rhinatrema > Rhinatrema bivittatum. Next base: position 40,082,028 of record NC_042624.1, on the reverse strand, counting down.
GCGCGCAAGGTGCACAAGTGTGCACCCCCTTGCGTGCACCGACCCTGGATTTTATAACATGCGCGTGGCAGCACGCGCATGTTATAAAATTGGGTGTACATTTGTGCACGCCGAGTAGCGCTCACAATGTACCCCGCGCGCGCTGGTTTAAAACTTTGCCCCATGATGAGCAGTGTGTTACTATCTTTGTTGTAACTCTTCCCTCCAGCAGGTGTTCCATTATCTTCCTCTTTTTCTTTTTCCACTTTACCTTCCCCTCTTCTCCTGATATCCCTCCTTTTGCCACTTATCTTCCCTAAAAACACCTAGCTTCCTCTCATCGTCTTCTTCCCTGGGTTCCTTTGCTTCCTCCCAAGCTTCTCTCTCATTCCCTCCCCTTCTCTCTGTAAAGAAAGAGGGCAAATCATGAGGGGCAGCCTCAGAAACCGGAAGCATGCAGTCACTGTGTCCCTCTACCACTGCTTTCACTGCTGCTGCTGGCACCATAAGGTTGAATGAAGAACGGTGCTGCTGCTGCTGCTGCTATAGGAGTGCCTGCACTTCTACATCAGGAATGGAACCAAGGGAAACAGAGCTGAAGCAGCTTGGATGAAGATCAGTATCTCTAATGTGGGGTAGGGGAGAGCATGTTGCCTGCTGTGAGAAGGAAGTAAAATGAGCTCTATGTTCTTAGTGGCAATATCTCCTCTTCTTATCACAGACACTTTCTCTCCTCCTCTGCTTTGCTACTCTGGGATACAAAAAATTGCTAGTATGATGTGAAGTACCATCCCATTCGAAGCCCTCTCAGGAAATACTGTAGCAAACACATGTATTCATAGTCTACATTTTCATAATTTGTTTCCCTTAAAACCTAACGTGCAAGTTAATTCTTGATAGCCAATTTATTTGACAGCTAACACAAACACAAATTATTAATATCCCATGTATCTGCTCTAATTTATACTTCATTCATGAAAAGAAATACTTAATGGGGCAATTTTCAAATATCACATGTGAAAGCAAACTAGGCAGGTGCTCTTAATGCTTAAAAGTCAAGCAAATTTTCCAAGAGGAGCTCCCTGTGCAATTTCTCTTTGAAAATTAGCAAGTGTGTGCATTAAAAGCATCTGCATGCTTTGGGCCTGCTGTTTGAATGGAGGAGATGAATTACTTTTTATCCCAATTTAAACATCCACAAGAACCCGCTTTATAATGTGGATAAAAGTATGCAAGCTATGGCGCCCATGCATACATTTAGCCACATTTGAGGAGGGCAATTTTTAGTCAGGCCATTTGTCTTTTGAAATACCTATTAATCTGGGTAAATGCCTTTGAAAATTGCTTTCCTCAAGTTTAAACTAAAGACACTTACCACATTCCCATGCAGGCGTTACATGGATGTACGTATATGTAAAAAATGAACACAGCAAAAACTGAAGAGTGGCTTTAGCAATGGAGAGTTTTAAATATGAAGAATGGGTATAACTGTTCAAAAAAGTGTAAAGATATACTGTAAGTAATGTCCAAAACAATTCACTCACAATAGAAAATAGATCTATAGATGTAAATTGAGACAGAAGTGATAAAACAGTAAGGATGTGCATTTGTTTAAAATGAATGTGCAAAAAGTGTCAATTAAGACTGATTTGTTTAATTTATGGGCCTGAAACGAATCAGGGTCCCCACAATGATACAAATCTTATTTGTTGCCTTTGTTTAAATAAATGCATTGGACTAGGCCTAGGCCCAAAGCAAGGGGCTTGACCTACATTTGAGTGTGACACCAGCACCTCGGTCTAAACCTAGTCTTAGACCTAGCCAGAAACCAGGGCCTCGCCTAGGGCATAGGCCAAGACTCAAAGCAGGGGCCATGGCCTAGGCCAGAGCACAATGTTGAGGCTCTCAGCTTATGCCTGGGCCAACAATGGGGCCTCAGCAAGTCCACCCAATCAAGCATTCCTTATCTGTTGGGTATCTGCGAAAGTGGCCAAGATGGGTCCTGATACTTGGACCTTTGCCTAGGCTGGAGCCTGGACCCTGAGGCTAGATCTTTACACTGGGACTTTAACTTGGACCCAGGCCCAGGCCTGACACTGTGGTCGAAGCCAGAGGCCGGGTCCCAACACCAAGGCATGGCCTGGCCCAGAGACTGAGTACCAATGCCTAGGCCTATGCCAGATCCCAGACCCAGGCCCTATGCTGTAGCCAGGCCTGGAGACTGGGTCCTTATGCCAGAGCCTTGGCCAGCCTAGAAGCCAGGTATCGACACCGGGGCCTTACCTGGACCTAGGCCCAATGCTGCGACCTTGCCTGGACCCAGGCCTGATGCTGGGACTGGTTTGGAGTCTGGGTCCTGACATCTGGGCCTCTGCCTAGGGTCAAACCCAGGCTCAGAGCCCAGGCCTCAGAGCAAGTCTGACATCTTTACTTCTTCAACTGACACAGGCCGCTGGAGTCATGCTGGAGTGGAGCGCATTCACTCCAGTGGACAGTGACATTTTGATGTACGGTAATAATCAGAATGGATGGATGCTGTGCCTAAGTATAAAATAACACATCATTTGTCTTCGACTGCATTTCCACTCACTTTGTGTACATGATTGTATGTCCTTACCCAAGATATATGTTGGGTGCACTTAAAGAGAACTAGACTTATCAAACATAGGAGTTGTATTAAATCAGCCAAGATAAACGCCCCCATTGTACAACATTGCATTGATCATCAGCACAATTTTGAAAATCTTTCCTGGACCGTTATAGACAATGTACCTTTGTATCTGTGATGGGGGGGAAATAGACTGCACCTCCTTAACTTTTGCAAACAGATGTGGATTCTGCTCCACAGGGTCTTTTTGAAGATTTGGATTGGCATTCTCTTATATAATTCAATTGTTTTTCTGTATATTGTGGTTCCTTTTGCTTTGTATATGCATCAGCTGATTTATAATAAGACTTGCTATTGGGTTGTTTTGAAATCCAACCTCAGCCTAAAAAAACATATGTTTGCAGCGTGCCCTTTTGAAGAGATGCTGACATGATGCAGGGAGATGGTGGAGATAATCACGTGAGGATTTTTGGCATCTTTTTTAACCATTAATGTTTGCTCTGATTAAATTTATAGCTCCTGAGGAAGAAGTACTTTCAAAATGCAGCTTTTGTTGAGCAGACAGCAAGCATTTCATCTCATTGACATCATGATATCATAGAAAGGCATCCCTCCTCAATACCACAGATATGCCATTAACATTTTTAAATTGCATATAAAATCTATATAAACAAAAATGTAAATGTTCGTTTGTTCAAAATCTTAAATCTCTGAAAGTTCTTCACTGATTGCTTGGAAATTTTGACACAACATTGCATTCGAATACTGTCATGACCTCCTCCTGTTGGATCCACGGCCGTGCACAATTTACTCCTCTGGAGCCTTGCGTGCTCTCCAATCCAGGTAGGAATGCTGTGACCACTGGAGTCTGTTGAAGTCCCAATAGCTATGGCTTCTCCCTGGTAAGGTTACTTGCAAGCCTTTTAAAACAGGCTAGGATCCATGACACCACTCATCACCCTGGCAAATCCCCTTTTCCAGGTGCCCCCCTGGTGGGTAATACCAGTCCCTCAGGGAAAGGGTTATCAAAAAAAAACAAAAACCCCCAATAACAAAGAACAGTTCAATATTAGTCCAAGATCATTCCTCTTTCTCAAGGCTGTGCAGTAATCCTTCTCCAATGTCGAACAACAGAAAAACTGCAACCAAAACACCTATATACCAAATACCCCATCTTTAACCCCATCCTCCTAATTTTCAATGTACATTATCTATATTTATACTAACTATAATCATCATGTATGCTAATTATAATTGTATTTAACTATGTTTTATGTTACCCCATATGTACAGTATAACCCTGGTTTCCCACACCCTCTAATCCATCTCCCCCTCCTCCCCGCCCCCTCCTTCTTCACCCCTCCCTTGTTTATTGTTTATTGTATCAGGTTCATTGTAAAGCCCTGTTGGCTATTTTATAGTTCTATGGAAACCGATGTGATGTTTTCCTAATGAATATCGGTATACAAAACCTTCAAAATAAATAAAAATAAATATATATATATATATCCAAATGTCTGCCTTCAGGCTTTCATCCTGCCTATAAATATTTGGATTGGGGATTCAGTACAACTTGCCCCTTCTCCCCTATAGCTGTGCTCAAAGTAATGGTTTACCTCTACCACATAAAATAGCCAGCACTCTCCTTAGTTAGTGCTTTTCTGGAAAAACAGGGGAGAACTTACTGGTGCACCACCGGGTGCACCAGAGTACCCTCCTTAGCCATCCTGATACACCATGGCGGAGGGTGCTGGGCGGTGCACAGAAGCCTCGGTGAGAACAATTCTATTCCGGATTGATTCCAAAACCCACCGGGGACATCAGTTGGCGCATCACCCATGGGGCTATCACTACTGGGGGCCTGCTGGAGCATATCCGGGGCTCGGGAGAAGGGTGCGAGTTCTGTGGGGAAGAGGATACACTGGAGCACATTTTTCTCCGGTGTCCACGGTTGACGACCTTCCTCGCAGACCTCAAAGCCCTCCTCCTCAGGTTCTGGATTCATTTTAGTCCACACCTCCTTGTATACGGGCACATTACCGCAAGGAACCCCAGGCTAAAGGCGAGAGACCGCCTCATCAATTTTCTCATTGCCACCGCTAAGCAAGTTATTCACAAGTCCAAAATAGCGGCGATGGATGGCGGTACATCGGAAGCCTGTTGGTTCACCTTTTGCGGTATAGTGAGGACCCAACTGTTGATGGAATTCGACCAAGCTGTAGCAGCAGACAAAGTACAGGAGTTCATCTGGAAGTGGGCGTATAACGATGGACTGTGCACAGTCACCTCTGGACCTCAGCCTTCCTTGGAACTGCAGCTCTAGGCCGTATAGGGGTTTCCTTTGGGGCAGTGGTGCACGCCCTCCTTCGGGAGCGCGTGCACGGGAAGAGTGAGGCGCTCCCACCACAGCTAGAAGTCACGAGCCTTAAGAACATAAGAACATAAGAACATAAGAAATTGCCATGCTGGGTCAGACCAAGGGTCCATCAAGCCCAGCATCCTGTTTCCAACAGAGGCCAAACCAGGCCACAAGAACCTGGCAATTACCCAAACACCTAGAAGATCCCATGCTACTGATGCAATTAATAGCAGTGACTATTCCCTAAGTAAACTTGATTAATAGCAGTTAATGGACTTCTCTTCCAAGAACTTATCCAAACCTTTTTTGAACCCAGCTACACTAACTGCACTAACCACATCCTCTGGCAACAAATTCCAGAGATTTATTGTGCGTTGAGTGAAAAAGAATTTTCTCCGATTAGTCTTAAATGTGCTACTTGCTAACTTCATGGAATGCCCCCTAGTCCTTCTATTATTCGAAAGTGTAAATAACCGAGTCACATCTACTCGTTCAAGACCTCTCATGATCTTAAAGACCTCTATGATATCCCCCCTCAGCCGTCTCTTCTCCAAGCTGAACAGCCCTAACCTCTTCAGCCTTTCCTCATAGGGGAGCTGTTCCATCCCCTTTATCATTTTGGTTGCCCTACTCTGTACCTTCTCCATTGCAACTATATCTTTTTTGAGATACGGCGACCAGAATTGTACACAGTATTCAAGGTGTGGTCTCACCATGGAGCGATATAGAGGCATTATGACATTTTCCGTTTTATTAACCATTCCCTTCCTAATAATTCCTAACATTTTATTTGCTTTTTTGACTGCTGCAGCACACTGAGCTGACGATTTCAATGTATTATCTACTATGACGCCTAGATCTCTTTCTTGGGTGGTAGCTCCTAATATGGAACCTAACATCGTGTAACTACAGCTAGGGTTATTTTTCCCTATATGCAACACCTTGCACTTGTCCACATTAAATTTCATCTGCCATTTGGATGCCCAATCTTCCAGTCTTGCAAGGTCCTCCTGTAATGTATCACAGTCTGCTTGTGATTTAACTACTCTGAATAATTTTGTATCATCTGCAAATTTGATAACGTCACTCATCGTATTCCTTTCCAGATCATTGATATATATATTGAAAAGCACCGGTCCAAGTACAGATCCCTGAGGCACTCCACTGTTTACCCTTTTCCACTGAGAAAATTGACCATTTAGTCCTACTCTCTGTTTCCTGTCTTTTAACCAGTTTGTAATCCACGAAAGGACATCGCCTCCTATCCCATGACTTTTTAGTTTTCGTAGAAGCCTCTCATGAGGGACTTTGTCAAACGCCTTCTGAAAATCCAAATACACTACATCTACCGGTTCACCTTTATCCACATGTTTATTAACCCCTTCAAAAAAATGAAGCAGGTTTGTTAGGCAAGACTTCCCTTGGGTAAATCCATGTTGACTGTGTCCCATTAAATCATGTCTTTCTATATGCTCTACAATTTTGATCTTGAGGATAGTTTCCACCATTTTTCCCGGCACTGAAGTTAGGCTCACTGGTCTATAGTTACCCGGATCACCCCTGGAGCCTTTTTTAAATATTGGGGTTACATTGGCCACCCTCCAGTCTTCAGGTACAATGGATGATTTTAATGATAGGTTACAAATTTTAACTAATAGGTCAGAAATTTCATTTTTGAGTTCCTTTAGTACCCTGGGATGCATACCATCCGGTCCAGGTGACTTGCTACTCTTTAGTTTGTCAATCTGGCCTACTACATCTTCCAGGTTGACAGTGATTTCGTTCAGTTCGTCTGACTCATCACCCCTGAAAACCAACTCCGGAACTGGTATCTCCCCAACATCCTCACTAGTAAACACGGAAGCAAAGAATTCATTTAGTCTTTCTGCAATGGCCTTATCTTCCCTAAGAGCCCCTTTAACCCCTCGGTCATCTAATGGTCCAACCGACTCCCTCACAGGTTTCTTGCTTTGGATATATTTAAAAAAGTTTTTATTATGAGTTTTTGCCTCTATGGCCAACTTCATTTCAAATTCTCTCTTCGCTTGTTTTATCAATGTTTTACACTTAACTTGACAATGCTTATGTTTTATCCTATTTTCTTCAGATGGATCTTTCTTCCAATTTTTGAAGGATGATTTTTTGGCTAAAATAGCCTCTTTCACCTCACCTTTTAACCATGTGGGCAACTGGGAGAAACCTCATAGCCCCCCTGCCTGGGTTACGGCATCCCACCCCCCTTTCAGCTCCCTCTTCCCAGGCCCTGCAGTCGGCCGCCCCATCATGCAGGTGATCTCTGGAACATCTAAGCAGTGGTGTGATTCCCTTCTCCTCTCCCACTCCTCCTGCTCGAGGCTCATGAGCTCCGGCATCCTTGCAGCTAGTCACGAACATTATCTGTGACCTTGCTTTCAGTCCTCTTTTGCATATCCTGTGGGATGCAGGGTCACTAGGGATGTGAATCGTTTTTTGACGATTTAAAATATCGTCCGATATATTTTAAATCGTCAAAAATTGTTAGAGGCAATATTTAATAGGAATTCCCCCGATTTATTGTCAAAAATCGTAAATCGGGGGAAGGGGAGGGGAAAGGGGAGGGCGGGAAAACCGGCACACTAAAACATCCCTAAAACCCACCCCGACCCTTTAAAATAAATCCCCCACCCTCCCAAACCCCCCCAAAATGTCTTAAATTACCTGGGGTCCAGTGGGGGGGTCCCATTGTGATCTTCCACTCTCGGGCGTCGGGCGCGTTGAAAGAAAATGGCGCCGCCGCCATTTTGGTTCCTGTTCCCTGACATCACGAGCATATGAGATCGCTCCCAGACCCCCGCTGGACCCCCAGGGACTTTTGGCCAGCTTGGGGGGGCCTCCTGACCCCCACAAGACTTGCCACAAGACTTAAGCAAAATGGCGCCGGCCATATTGCCGTACAGCAAAATGGCGCCGGCCGTACGGCAACACAATTCGAGTGCAGGAGGTCGTTCCCGGACCCCCGCTGGACTTTTGGCAAGTCTTGTGGGGGTCAGGAGGCCCCCCAAGCTGGCCAAAAGTCCCTGGGGGTCCAGCGGGGGTCTGGGAGCGATCTCCTACGCTCATGACATCGGGGAACAGGAACCAAAATGGTGCCGGCGCCATTTTCTATCAACGCACCCGACGCCCGAGAGTGGAAGATCACAACGGGACCCCCCCACTGGACCCCAGGTAATTTAAGACATTTTGGGGGGGGGGTTCGGGAGGGTGGGGGGATTTATTTTAAAGGGTCGGGGTGGGTTTTAGGGATGTTTTAGTGTGCCGGTTTTCCCGCCCTCCCCCGATTTACGATTTACACGATATTTAAAAACACAAAACCGCGACGATCCGATTCCCTCCCCCCCCAGCCGAAATCAATCGTTAAGACGATCGATCACATGATACACTTCTCTAAGGGTCACACCAGTTGTTCTTTGTCTTGTGGGGGGACGGCTATTTCGCCTTCCCTCTGGGTTTGTTTCTTTCAGGCTGAAATAGGCCCCCTGCTGTTCCAACTTAGGATTGTTTGACATCTTTTTACTACGGTAGGGCTTTCTACCCCTCCAGGAGGGCTGCGGGTTGCTTTTCTCATTACAAATATGCACGTGTTTTTATATACCTATATTATATAGATGTCACACATGTGACAGGTAAAAACATGATTTTTTGGAAAAACAGCGCCATCTGTTGGATGTACAAGCAACACACGCTATCTACAATATAAATGGGCTCTGACCCATGGCCCACAAATGTGCAGTAGAGAGCAGCTCTACCGCACATGTGCGGACCATTGAGCTCTGCGCTACGTGCTGGGTGTCACAGAGGGGAGGAGGAAAGTGCCGATGAGTCACTGCTCTGAGAAATGGCTCGGCCCATTCCTCCCCCGCTGGGGAAGGGGGGAGGGAGTAGGGACTGCAGGACAGTTACACACAGGAGGAGGAAAGGGTAGTAGAGTTGCCGAGCCAGTCCGTCCACATCGGGCAAGGGGGGGAGGGAGTTGGGAAGGCCGGAGCAGAGCAAATGCAGTAGAAAGTTGCTGTGAAGAGATCACAAGCAGCTGCAGCCAAAGCAGCCAAAGCACAAAGAGCTGAACAGAGAACAGCTCGCCCTCCTCCCCCACCCCCTGAGTCCCGCAGATAAGGAGAAGCCAAGTAAATATCCCACAACTGCGGGGGTGGGGGGGGTGGGGGGGGAGGGGAAGGCAGTGCTGTCAGCCCACCCATGTGTCTCAGCCACCAGTGGAAGAGTTTACATGGGCATCGCTCCACCCTCACTCCCAGCAAAGCACCGTGACGAAAGTGAAAGCCAGAGCCCTGCTCCCTCCTCCCTCTCAGCCCCCGATCACATTTCTTAAAGGCACAGGTCTGGCGGAAAGAACAAAGTAAGCTAGGCAACGTGTCCCAAATCTGTTGCAGTGCCTGCTGCATGCCCTTTGTGGGGGGGGGGGGGGAGCGGAGTGTTTTCCTCTCACTCCCAGACACAACTGGCGTGGGAACTTTGCAAGCTCTTGTGAGTGCAGAGCAAAGACTTAGGTGGGGAGGGGACAAAAATCCCGCCCCTTTTAACTGTGTGTGAGAGAGAAGTGTGATAATGTGCGCTGAAGGCGAGTGTGAGTGCCAGAGAGAGGGGGAGACTACGTGAGGGATTGGGCGTGCATGTGTGAGGGATAGAGGGAGAGTGTATGTGCAAGAGAGAGAGGAAGCCTATGTAGGGGGCTGTATGAGAGAGAGATTCTCTACCCCCCCCCCCCCCAGCTCTCCACTTATAGGTTACAGTGGAAGGGGTTCAGTGTAGAGGGGAATGGGAGAGCAAAGGAGTTGAGGCCTGTAAGGATAGGTGAAAGGGGTCTGAGCCTGTCCCTCCGCCCCTGGGGAAGGGGGGAGGGAGTTGGGATGGCAGGACCATTATGTCTCGCGAGATCCCCCTCAGCCACAGCTGCAGCTCCTACCACCACCGCCGCCTCTGGCCCTTCGTGGTGCTGGGGAGGGGGGGGGGGGAGCAGAGCAGAGCAAAGACGTAGGAGAGAGGACAAAAATCTCGTCTGTTTTAATGGGCTTAATGGCTTGGACTAAATACTTTACGATTCCATTTCAATGTTTCCGATTGCATTGTTAAATTGAATTTTCATAGATTTCGATTTATTTTGATTTAATTATTTCGTGTGACATTGTGTTGGATTTGAGCTGTGTCGTTTACCATACAGTTCATTTAGTGAGAATAGGTTATGTTTTTTCTTTTTTCATTTTTTTCATTTCTAGAATTATGTGGTTTACATCTAGACACAGATTGCTTCTCACATGGACAATTATATGTTCCGTGTTCTAGAGTCGGCAAACCAATCTCTATATCTGCAAAATGGAACAAAAAATATTGTATACCCATAAGCATTGTGAAATTAGCCATATTTGAAATGTGCACTTTCTATTTTCTTTCTTTTCCATTTAACCAAACTGAGCCACAGCAATGTGTGGCTGGGTACAGCTAGTGTATATATAAAAATATTCACAGTGGAAAAACTGCTTCATATGAGTGGGATTTCAATGATGATTTGGGTTTTCACTTAGAAACTCAAAGTTAGTGAACTGGTTATGAAATAAATTCCCTTCTCATATACATATGTTTTATCTTCATCTCAGTTTACATCTATAAATGTATTTTCTAATGTGAGTGAATTGCTGTGCACAATAGTTTGTGTTTTCACTCTTTCAATGGATTTTGCATAAGATATAAGTAATAACATAATGTTAAGATAATAAAGAAGGGCGACTTTGGTATAATACCCAAAGAGGAAATTAAGGAGTTAAGAAAGAAGCAAGTTAAAATATTGCAAAAGTAGCTAGTATTGCTGCTTTCATCAATAAATCAAATTAATTAACCAAATATATAATATAGACAAGCATGACGTCTATCGCCACCTGATCCCCCTCCCAGACTTTGATCCCTTGTGTCAATAAGTGACTCATGAATGGATTTAAAATGCTACAGATCTGTTTGATAATTTATTTATTGTTTTTATACTTACTAAATATTTGTTGCAATTATCTGACTGCCCTCTATGGTTAATCCCAAGGTCTGCTGGCCCACAGTATAAATAGCTGGCTAGATTTCTGTAATCTCCCACCATTTTTCCAAGCTAAGATGCTCTCTCTGATATGAATTGCATCCAGCTCAAGTCTCATGGCTTCCAGAGGCACATCAGGTGCCGCCCTGGAACATACACCTTCTGGTTCAACATGGCACTTCCTCAGCCACAATGAGAAGTGCACACCACATCAAGAGGCACCTGGGTATGATATTAGACCATCTGCCAGCCAACTTGATGCAGCATCTGTTTCAACTGCAAACTAGGATGACCTATTCCAGAGAGATTGCACTCAGCATTTGGCTTGTGGCTTCCTGAGGTACACTGGTTATAGTGCCAGGCTGCTCACCTGTCAGCCTGACATGGCACCACTTCACTCACAAATCAGGATAAGTATGTTTCCCATTTTAAAGTGCTAAACTTGGCATTCTGACTTTTAATCTTCCCGAAGCCTGACCAGAAGAGGGTCTCAAGTGCTACCTGCCCTTTGCTATTCAAGTGCTGTCTGCTCAGTGTCTGAAAAACAAGCATGAGCCTGATAATAGAGGCCTTCACAATTACCTCAAGTCTAGTCCTACCAGTTTAAACTATTGATTCCAATAATTGAGGACAGTGACACGTTGGTCACCTCCCAGTTACCACAATTCTATGACCTGAAGTATCCATTTCCCTTAACATGTGTATTTCAGGCATAGAGTAGTGCTGCTCTTAATGCTTGGTTCAACTAGATTAGAGGTCAAGCTTGAAATGCTGATTGCATCACTCCTGGGATACTTTATGAGGTCATTGGGTGTTGAAATGTAATCAGCTGACCCCAGCAATGTTGACATTATCTATACAGAGGACATATATTCCATGTAAAATATGAACAAGGTTCCTGTTTTCCGGTCACTTGCTGACTACCATGTCTACTGAAATGCAGGATTATCTGATAAGTTCCATTCCTTGCTCATAAATGGGCGAATTTTAAATCGCCTGCGTGTGTAAAATACGGGGGTTACAACTGTGACTGGGCCTTGCGCATGCCACGTGCATTTTAGAAGGGGCCCAGTTGCACGCATAACCCTCGTTACACGCAGAAGAGCCAGGCCGAAGAAAAGGGGTGGTCCGGGGCAGGGAGGGGTGAGGCTTGAGGCGCTGGTACAGCATCCATTTGAGGATGTGCCGGGGGATTGCTCACCGGCAGTCGAGACAACTGTTGTGAATAAAACATGGCTGCCCAAGATTCCTGCATCCAGGTACTCCTTAGCCATTTCTATTACATCCAACTGAGAAATTGCACAGGCAATGTGTGCGCTACCCGGTGCGCGCACATGGATGCACAATTTTATAACATGCGTGCCGGCACGTATGTTTGAAAATCTACCCCTTAGAGTAGTCCTGTAACAAATATAATGGAAATTCACATAACAGCTGCCTGTGCAATTTCTCAGTTGGATGTAATAGAAATGGCTAAAGAGTTCCTGGATGTAGGAACCTTGGGCAGCCATGTTTTATTCACAACAGTTGTCTCGACTTGCTTGCTCCAGGTTTTAACTTCTTGAAAAAAGACTGCCCCCTGCACAAAAGAGAAGTGTGATGGCACTTTAGATTCAAATGCATGCTTTTGCCTGGGGAGCATCTGGCTCAGTATTCATGTCGCACTCTGTGTGTCTTTTTGACTAAGTGGTGCTGGATCAGACCAGCAGCTGGATGGGGAATTACAAAGTGAATACCAGACAGCTAGCTGACTGGGGAAACCAATTTTCCATAACTAAGTAGCATAAACTGTATATGCAACAACAAAGGTTTTTTTTTTCCTGTTGTGTTGTATATAGCTATGGCATAATCATATAAGTACATTGATAAATTGTAATCACTGATATGTCAAGCAACTTGTCATTTATGCATATATGTTTCCAATTTTTATACCATGTCTTTCTGTAAGCACCCAGGATGCTTATAAAAATACAAAACTACCATCATTTAAAATATAACAAGAGATCATACACAATAAAATGCAACCTACATATCGCAATAGTACATCATTAGCAGAACACTACCAGAAAGCAACAGGAAGACAGGACATTAAAAGGGTGTAAATAAGTGTATTTTTAAAGCACACCTGAAAGTCCACAAGTCATCAAGATGATATACCGGTGGCCCTCATTAGTTAATTTGTTCAAGCCAGGAAAACAGCCTCCTGTGTCATTAGCATATGTTCATTTAAGAACTGGCCAGCAATTTGATACCTAATGTTGTTGAAGGAGTACAGGTGTACAGTCTTGCAGAAGAGAATAGCTAGGCATGATGATCTTGTTGGGTCATTTTCTCCACTGGAAAGAAGCTAGAAACACAGGTGCCCTTCCAGCTATAGCTAATAAATACATGACTGGTCCATGAACATTTTGGGGTCAGAACAAAAAGCAATACAGCTCTTCTGTTTCTCAGAATACATGTGCCCAACCTACTTGCTAATCTCAGTGATTACTAAAGGCTGATGCGTAACATCTAAAAATAAGGACAGTAATTTTGGGGCCACATTGGACTCTGGATTGACATTTTAAATTCATATAACAAGTATGGTGAAATTATGTTTTGCTCAATTATGCATTATATGAAACTTGCATCCCTATCTCTCAAGAGCCTTGCAATTGTGATCAACACCTTGATAAAAGATAACAATTTTATAAGAACAGAAAATTCATATGAGGATAGTAATGTAGGCATCTACTGTATCCAATATCTCAAAATGTCTCTTAAATATTTCTTAAACATTAGACAGCTATGAAAGAAATTATTATAAAAACTAAAAATCGCTCAAAATGTAGCTCAGCCAATCAAATTGTATATCACATGGACCAATCCAGAAAGAGTTTGAAAACAACCAAGTCACTCCCAATCAAAACTAAAAACCAGAATCCATATTTAAAACTCTGAACAGAAAAAGGGAGCTAGAAAAACTAAGCCTAATCAATCTCCTAGTTCAAGCTGCTTGAAGTTGACAAATGCAACTCAGAAATGTATTTCTGTTCTCAACAGATCAGAGTAGTAGAAAAATCTCCTCCTGTGCTCAATAGATGTCCCTTTTCTATTGCAAAAATCACAAATCTGTGATTTAATGAGGTTTTTCTAACTAGTGAGAAACTAAAGGAGCCTCCTCTCTGCCAGCTTGCAAACTGGACCAAAGTTCAAAAATCCTGGGCTTGAGAAGGCAGGTGGTCTTGTCTTCATACATATTACCACATAAACCACCCCCATCAAAAAACAAGTTGAATGTTTTAAAAAGTATTGTTGGTTTAACATTATCTGGTTGAATGAATGTTGTAACTGTTAGTTAATGAGAAAGGAGAAGTACCACACTGATTGCAGGGGGAGTGACCCTTGTGAGGTGCATCAGGTACAGTCAAGGGAAACTGCAGTGCTGAAGGTTCATGAAGGTTTCTACCCCAGTGGAACACAAAATAAGACATCTGTTGAAAAATGGGGTAATAAGCAAAAATAGTCCAATGGTGCTTAATAATCTTGCAAACTTGATTGATCCTCCCTGAGAGTGGGAGGTCACAGGTGACTCAGTCAAATGATTTTATTGGGCTGATTAATAAAGAATGCCCTTTTGTTGGCTTTGATAACCAGGGTGGGATGACCCCTCTCATGTAACTGGGAGGATAGGATTTTTGCCTGTTGAATGACGTCTGTATGAGATACAAAGTCATCGCAATCTAAAAAACTGCCAACCAGAATATTGTTTCTATGGCTGCGATGGTGATGACTGGTATAGTGCAGAAGTGGGTTACTGTCATTGAGCTTTTGAAAGAATATAGTCTCAAAAGCCAACTCAACAATCTTAATAATGGTGTCTAAAAGGGCAGTCTATGAATTATGCAAACAGCAGTCAAATTGTAAATTGGAATAACAGCTTTTGAACCTGTAAAAGAACTGGATATCCGTGCCTGTCCAAACGAAAAATACATCTATAAAATGCAACTATAAGGAAATGAAATCCCAAAAAGGGGAATTATAAATCCAATCAGAATTGAATTTGAATACATAAAAGCATGTGATGTCAGGGGCCATTGTGGCTCCAATCACAGTCTCCGAAACAGAATAATTTTTTATTTAGGGTTAATCAAATTAAAGATACCAAAAAATAGATTATACTAAAGAAATAATGTTGTCTTGAGGAATATTTGAGTATAGTGATGCAACATCCATAGTGGTCAATTTTAAAAGCCCTACGTGCTTGACTTGGTCTGGCGTGTGCTGTGCGGATTTTAAAACCAGCACAGGAATGAGCATATCTCCTGGTACGCGTATAAACATTTTTCTCACCAATAGAGGAGGAACGTGGGCATGGTAGTGGTGGAGCATGGGCGGGACATAAGCAGGCCGGATCTGTAGCATGAATCCAACGTGTATTAACACGCACAAGCATGCACTGGGGTCCCCTACCATGTAACTTTACTTCTGCTATGGATGGCTTGTAAATCATGTAACAAAAAAACCAAAAACAAAACAATAGTTAGCAGTGTTTTAAGGATCGGGGTAATATGGTAAAAGGGAAGCAAGTTAGCTAGGGATTTAAAAAGTCTCCTTTACTGGAGTGAACTGAAAAAATACATGTGGGTACATGCAGTGACGCAATAAGCCTTTTGAAAAAGGCTTATTGCGTCACAGCATGTACCTACTAAAATTCCCTCCACTTATGTTCTTGAGATGACATTCATGCACACATGCACACGTAAAAATAAAATTGTGCATGCATGTACACGTGGCTAGCTGATTTTTATAAGATGCATGCATATATGTGCATATATGCATGTGAAATAAAATTTGCGTGACCATGGATGCATGCTGGCAAACGTGCGCACATATGTGCACGCGCGAGGGTCTTAAATTTTACTTCATAGTGATTAACTACAAGGGTTCAGATGAAAAATACAAATTGTAAAATGATAATCACATCATTAGAGTAACATACATAGGAAGGACATAGAGGTACAAAGGGTTGGAGAAATGTATCGATGAACTTAGATAGGGGTTCCATTATCAAACCTATATTAGCTATGATTGGAAGACACAGAGAATTTGAGAGAGACTTATGAATCCTAGATAAAATGTATAAAAAACCAGGAGTGATGGGGTCTGCTCCATGAGAAATTCAGTTTCATTTGATGTTAGTGCTTCAAGTCCTAATTGTACTAGGGCCAAAATGGACCCATAGAGTCTTATTTATGTGCAATTATATCATCTTCAAGTTGTGCATAATATGGCAACACATATTCAGCTAAATGTAAAATTTTATCCTTAGCCTTTAAGTCAGTACAGAATTTAGTAGGGCCGTGCTTTCCAGCAAGGAAAAAGAATATTTCAGCAACGTTTCCTGATTTGTTTCATTTCATTTTGAAAACAAAACAAAAGTGAATGAAATTTTGTTCATTTTGTTTCATTTCCAAAAAGAGCAGCCACCTGTCCCAGCTCTCCCTCCCCCAGCATTACCAAAATTAAAAAATTAAAGCTCCTATCCTGGATGCATCTCACCCCCATCCTGGATGCATCTCACCCCCATCTCTCCTGCCCTACCAAGTCTCTAATTCAAAATGGTGCTGGTTAGCCTTGAGGCCAGCATCATTTGGTTGTACAACTGAACAACATATGATCATACAACAAAATGGTGCTGGTCTCAGAGCCAGCATGGCTGGTGCCATTTAGAAATAGGCACCCAGAGGGACAGGAGTGATTAGGATCACTTGTGCTGCATTTGGACTTTTGGAGATCACATGAAAGGGGTAAGATGCATCTAAGTGGAAGGGGGTTTTCAATTTTTTAATTTTGGTGACTGTTTTTTTTTAGTTGGGGGAAAATGAATGCAAAAAAAAGCTAATTTATTTCATTTTAAATAAAGGAAAGAAAATAAACCACAAACAAAATGAAAAAAAAAAACCATAAAGCAAAATAAGTTTAAATGCACACCCTGTAGAAATTATGTCCTCAGTATCTCGCTCAACAGTTCATTAGATATGTTTTTTAGCTACTCTGATTAAAGCTGGTGATTCTTGTAGAGAATAAAATAAAGTTTTTTCCAGTTTAAGGTCCTAGTTTATGGCATTCCGTACTTAAGGATATGTGTTTTTCAAGGGATTATTCAAATTTTTATAAACTATTAAAGTCATGACTATTTACTGCTGCTTTTAACTATTCCTGTCAGTGTTTTAAATATTTGCTTATTTTTTACGATTTTGTTTTATCTTGTATTTTGTTTTATGATGGTTTATTTTGTATTTACTGTCTTATGATTGCAAAATACTATATTTATGTTGCATGTTTTGTCATTCACCTAGGCTCCTTAAAGGTGAATTTTAAGACATGCGTGCGCGTCCTTGTGCGCACCCTACCCGGCGCACGCACAGCGACATGCAAATTTATAACTTGCGCACACAGGCACGCATAAGTTATAAAGTCAGGGGTCGGTGAGAGCAAGGGGGTGCACAATTGTGCACCTTGCGCGTGCCAAGCCGCGCTGCCTTCCCCGTTCCCAGCCAGGCCACTCCAAAATCACAGCGGCCTGTGAGGTAACTTCCCTTTCCCCTAGCCTGACCTTCCCACCAACTTCCCTAACTTTTCCCTCCCAAAGCCCTAATCTAACCCAGCCCTGACTTTTGTCTTACCTTTTGTGCCTGCCTCCAGGGAAATGCAAGTTGCACACGCCAGCAGCCTGCCAGCACGCGACCCTCTGACACAACGGCAATGGCAGCTGTGTGGAGGCCTCTGGCCCCACCTCCGCCCCACCCCAGACCACCCCTTTAGTAAAGCCCCGGTACATACATGAGTCCCGGGGCTTTATGCGTGTCACCGGGCCTTTTTAAAAATAGGCCCCGCGTGTGTAACACCCCCTACACGTGTAAATCCTCTGAATTTACATGCCTAGGGTTTTTAAAATCTGGCCCTTAGGTGTAGATTTTAAGACATGCGTGCGCTCCTTCATGGGCGCATGCTACTAGGCATGTGCACATGGACTCGCGATTTTATAACATGCGCGCACAGTAAGGCACCATGACAGTGGGCAGTGGGTAGTTTAACAGACTGAACTTTATTATTGGGAAGGTCTGTGCAGTGAAATCCCCAGTCTGCCTCTTTTGTGCTTACAAGCAAGCTGCATGTGTGGGTGCACCACACACGATACATTAGTGTATAGGAAGGCACTGTGACAGTGGGCAGCCAGTAGGCACTAGGCAGTGACATTAAATCCATAATGTCAGGGAAAGCTATATGTAGTCGAGTGATTGGGATTGGCAGAGGAGGCACTTCAAAAGAAACTAGTGCCATTCCCCCATTAAAGTTAAAAAGGCACCTGTTGCAATCTAAACTCTTTGTAGGGGCAGGCAGTTCCATCCAGAGAAAAATGAAATCTGACCATGATGCATCGCCATCGCCACCACCTGTTTCGGCCCTGTAGTTTTGGAGGTGAGGGAAGGGGAGGCTGAGTCATGCCAGACAAAATGTGGACACCCAAAAGCAGCAGGGGGACAGAAGTCTCGACTAACACTTAGCATTGACAAAATCATCTTTTGTGGGATTCTCATCTGAAACGGAAGAAGTAATAGCTAACGAAGCTTTAGGAGGGTCAGTTAGTCCTGTCTTAGCCTCCACTTCAGTGCAGAAGGGGAGAGATGAAACTGATGAGGAGGAAGAATAGCAGTCAGCACAGGCACAAAGGGTGACTGAGGCCTCTGGCATTGCTTCTCAGGGTGCACCCACTACCTCAGCTCCAGTGCCAGCATCCACCCCCAAGGCTTTAGAGAAGGGAGGATCACGAAAGACATCTGCGATCTGGAGCCACTTTAAAGTGACGGATGACCCGCGTTTTGCTCGGTGTAATTACTGTGCCAGGGATATTAGCAGAGGCAAACAAATGGGACATCTATCTAATTTTGGCAACACACATCATATGAAGAGGCAACATCCAACAAGATTACTGACATCTGGGGATAGTGGCAGTACCAGTCAGAGGACCCCTTCCAAGCAGCGTAAAGTGGTTCAAAAGCAGCAGAGTCAGCCCACGCCCTCATCCCCTTCTAGCAGTCAGGTGGCAGGCCAGCAACCCCCCTGACATGTGGCAGAAGTGACAACCCACCATGGGGTAATGGGGTGGAGTACGGTAACGATATCCCGGGGTAGGAGACCGGCAGCCTCAAAAGTTGTAACCAGGAGCATTGGGGAAATGATTGCCCTTGATGATCAGCCCTTGCAGTTATTGGAGAATGTGGGTTTCAAGCGTTTTCTGAAGGTTGAAGTTCCAAATTACAAAGTCCCCTCAAGAACCACATTTAGCAGAAAGGTCATCCCCAGCCTGTACAAGCAGTGTTGCAGTCGCATGCAAGCGCTGCTAGCTAAGGCAGAGGGGAGAGTGCATTTCACCTGTGATATCTGGACCTCCATGAATGCTGCACACTTACCTCTCTCTGACAGCACACTGGTGGGACCTGGCTGAGGCAGGGGCAGCCAGCAGCTCTATTACTGAACAAGTATTAGGGTGGAGGTGGGCTTTACTGCACACCCACCTGACGGATCAGACCCTTACTGCAGCCAAAATTCTAGCATGCATCAGACAGATGCTGGAGAGCTGGCAACTATACCAACAAGACAGGAATCTTCAGGCAGGATTCTTTGTCACAGACAATGGTGCAAACATGGCTAAGGCAATAAACGACGGGCACTTTAAGAACATCCGATGTTTTGCACACACTCTGCACCTGGTAGTGAAGCCAGCTCTGGGGTTGGATTACAATGACAAAGAGAATCAATACCTGCATAGGTTAATACAGAAGTGCAGGAAAATAGCAGTGCACATCCACAGAAGTGTGAAGGCGGGGCAGGTTCTCCGACAAAAGCAGACTGATTTGGAGATGCCTCACAAGCGTCTCATTCAAGACATTGCCACCCAGTGGAATTCCACCTTTATGATGCTGGAGATGTTATTGGAGCTGCAGACAACCCTTCATGAACTTTCTGGTACAATGAACATAGGTGTGCAGAATCCCCTAGGGCATCACGATTGGTTAGTCATGAGTCAACTGGTAAAAATCCTGCAGCCCTTCAAGGATGTCACGGAGGAGCTGAGTTCCAGAAGTGCCACCTTGGCTGCTGACATCCCTATAGCTAATCTCCTGGATGAACATTTGGAGGCCTTTAAACAGGAAGAGGGAATGTCAGTTGAGGTGCTGCATTGTCTGGACGTTTTATAGCAGCAGGTAGAGAGATTAAGGCCTTTAACATCACAGAACACGTACATGCTCACCACAGTCTGTGATCCCCGTGTGAAAGGGAAACTCGCCCTACAGTACGATTGTCTCTTATTAGTGAAGGACCTGCTGTTAGCAAAAATCCATGAACAGGAGCGCCATAAGCAGAGTCAGATTAGGCGTGAAGCAGAGGTGGAAACAGCGGGCACTTCATAGATGTGCTGCTAGCCCAAGCAGGAGCAGCTCTCTGTCAGTGACAGATAGTACCTCCTCCTCCACTTCAGAATGCCAAAGGCATGTTGCCCATAAAGATTCATCTGTTGTGCGAAGGGCAAGAGAGAAAGCAGCTGGCATGAGTGATTCTCAGCCGACCCAAGCAAAGGAGACACCAGCACAGCTGTCAGTGACAAGGTATCTCTCAGAGCCCACAGAGAACATGCAGACAGATTTGCTGGCATATTGGGCACACAAGTCCACTGTCTGTCCACACCTAGCCAAAGTGGCTCAGCGATATCTGTCATGTACACCAACCAGTGTGCCCAGTGAACGTGTCTTTTCAATGACAGGGGATATCATGAGCCCTCATCGCTGAAAGATGGCACCAGAGTTGATGGAAAAGCTAGTGTTTTAGAAAGTAAACCTGCCTTTGCTTGGGTTTCCAAATTTTCCCTGTGAATGGTAAGATGAATAAAAGCAATTGAAAGCCTTGCAGCAGCTCCAACTGCCCCCTATGCTCCAGATAATATAAGCACTGCAGCACATGTACCTGACCTGAAACGCTGTGCCTGTCCATCCACTGTCCAGGCCGTACGTCCCTACAAGGGCCTGACCTCAAACACTGTGCCTGTCAGTCCACTGTCCAGGCCGTATAACCCTAGAAGGGTTTGACCTCGATTGCTTTGCCTGTCTGTCTGGGCCTTATGTCCCTATGTGGGACTGACTCTGTCCTCGACTGCTGTGCCTGTCCGTCCAGGCCTTATGTCCCTACAAGGGTTTGACCTCGATTGCTGTGCCTGTCTGTCCAGGCCTTATGTTCCTACAAGTTTTTGACCTCGATTGCTGTGCCTGACCATCCAGGCCTTATGTCCTGACGTGGGATTCACCTCTGTCCTCGGCTGCTGTGCATGTTCATCCAGCCCTTATGTCCCTTCAATGGTTTGCCCTCGATTGCTGTGCTTATCTGTCCAGGATTTATGTTCCTACAAGTATTTGACCTCGATTGCTGTGCCTGTTCGTCCAGGCCTTATGTCCCTACATGGGATTCACCTCTGTCCTCGATTGCTGTGCCTGTCCGTCCAGGCCTTATGTCCCTACAATGGTTTGCCCTCGATTGCTGTGCTTGTCTGTCCAGGATTTATGTTCCTACAAGTATTTGACCTCGATTGCTGTGCCTGTTCGTCCAGGCCTTATGTCCCTACATGGGATTCACCTCTGTCCTCGATTGCTGTGCTTGTCCGTCCAGGCCTTATGTCCCTACAATGGTTTGCCCTCGATTGCTGTGCTTGTCTGTCCAGGATTTATGTTCCTACAAGTATTTGACCTCGATTGCTGTGCCTGTTCGTCCAGGCCTTATGTCCCTACATGGGATTCACCTCTGTCCTCGACTGCTGTGCCTGTCCGTCCAGGCCTTATGTCCCTACAAGGGTTTGACCTCGACTGCTGTGCCTGTCTGTCCAGGCCTTATGTCCCTAAAAGGGTTTGACCTCGATTGCTGTGCCTGTCTGTCCAGGCCTTATGTCCCTACAAGGGTTTGACCTCGATTGCTGTGCCTGTCTGTCCAGGCCTTATGTCCCTATATGGGATTGACTCTGTCCTCGACTGCTGTGCCTGTCCGTCCAGGCCTTATGTCCCTATGTGGGATTGACTCTGTCCTCGATTGCTGTGCCTGTCCATCCAGGCCTTATGTCCCTAGGTGGGATTGACTCTGCCCTGTATTGCTGTGCCTGTCCGTCCTGGCCTTATGTCCCTATGTGGGTTTGACCTCTGTCCTCGACTGCTTTGCCTGTTCGTCCAGGCCTTATGTCCCTAGGTGGGATTCACCTCTGTCCTCGACTGCTGTGCCTGTTCTTCCAGTCCTTATTTCCCTTCATGGGCTTGACCTCTGTCCTCGACAGCTGTGCCTGTTTGTCCATTCCTTATGTACATTCCTAATGGCTAAACCCTCATTGCAAAGGGAAACCTCAGTATCTGGCAATTCAAACTAGTAATTCTTACTAGTTTGAATTGCCAGATACTGAGGTTTAAGAATCCATGCCATTCACTGCATGGATTCTTAAATAAAACAAACAGTTTTCTTTAGTTTCAGGGCAGAGAAGAGAACTTCCTCCGTCTTGCTTATGAAGTCATGATCTGTTTGCAAATGCTTAAATCCTAACAATTTGTACCATTATACACTCTATAGGCCAACCCATTCCAGGGAGCCCTTTCCTGCTCAAACGAACGGGAACTCTGCCCGGCTGTAGCCAGCCTATATCTACCCTCTGTCTCTGTGCCTTGCTGCCATACACCAGATGACTCACTCAACTCCTTGTGGTGTTCTGGCCACTATCATGGTTGCTCAGTGTGTTGGTGCTAGTCTTTCTGCTTGCTATGTTCCTCCTTTATTGTGCTATAGGATTTCGAAGCCACTTGTCTTTCCACTTTGCCTGTTGTGCTGCCTTCGAGGGTTCATGCATCTGTTATCGGTGCTCTCTTTTGAAGCTGTGGTTTGTTTTTGACACTCTCGCTGCTGCTTTGCACCTCTATTAAAGCACTCTTCATGCCATCCTGGTACCCCTTTGCCCCTTTAAAGTACCTTAGGCTATTCATGCCTAAGGTACTTTAAAGTGGCAAAGTGTGGCAAAGTGGCTATTTGGTGCCACTTTGCCACAGTCTAAGTACCTTGGAGCTGTTTTGTTGTTCTGATTGCTCCCCAGAAGTTTCATCAAAATTGTTAATAAAACCCCAATTCTGCAGCCAAAAATAGGCTGCAAATACTTCCTCCATTGACTTTAATGGGAACCGAAAACAAATGCATGTATCAACGTATCGGAGCACCTTTGAACGAATGCAATGTATATGGCCCCCAATGAATACGAATTCCGATTGCAACGAATACTTTCTGGCTGCACATCCCTAGTAAATCCTTGGCAGGAGCAGCACAGGTCTCAACTGCTGGGCAGGATAGGACCTTCTGCCTGGCTGGCCATCTCCCCCTTAGGCTGAGCCCACAGATTCTGGTGGATAGCATGACTTCTCTGGCAGATTACTTAGAGCAGACAGAGACAAGGCAAGCTGTGGTCAGGGCAGGAAAAGTTCTAGCAGAGACAATGTGGAAGGTCAGGCCAGGTCAAGAACAAAACATCAAGCTGGGCAAGCAGGAACAGGGTGCAAGGCAAGTATAGAACAGGGTGCAATACAGGGCAAATCTGGAACAGGATGCAAGGGCAAAGTAGGAGCAAGACAAGAAGACACCAGAAGGTAGGGGTGTGCATTTGTTTCCTATGTATTGTTAATCCGCAACATATAGGGCCATATTCGTTGTATTCGTGGGGAAGCAAAACGTATTGCGATTCCCCACAAATACAACAAATCTTAGCCGAATTATTCAGCCGTCTAAAGGAGTGAATTTAAACAATACCCCCCCTCCCCACCCTCCTGACCCCCGAAGACTTAGCAAAACTCCCTGGTGGTCCAGCGGGGGGATCTGTGAGCCATCTCCTGCACTCATGCCCTCGGCTGCCGATATTCAAAATGGTGCCGATAGCCTTTGCCCTTACTATGTCACAGGGGCTACCGGTGCCATTGGTCAGCCCCTGTCACATGGTAGGAGCACAAGATGGCGCCAGACATCCATTGCTCCTAAAATGTGATAAGCCTTGGGGGACCCTCCTGACCCCCACAAGATTTGCCAAAAAGTCCCTGGTGGTCCAGCGGGGGTCCGAGAGCGACCTCCTGCACTCAGGCCATTGGCTGCCAGTATTCAAAATGGCACCGATAGCCTTTGCCCTCATTATGTCACAGGGGCTACCGGTGCCATTGGTCGGCCCCTGTGACATAGTAAGGTCAAAGGCTATCGGCACCATTTTGAATACTGGCAGTCGGGGGTGTGAGTGCAGGAGATGGCTCCCGGACCCCCGCTGGACCACCAGGGAGTTTTGGTAAGTCTTGGGAGGGGGTCAGGAGGGTGGGGGTTTGTGGTTAATTCAATTTTAGCAGGGAAATGAATAAGAATTAACGCAGGAACGTATCGGAGGTTCCCCTTGCCGAATGCAATGTATCTGCCCCCCCCAACGAATACGAATCCTGAATGCAATGTATGGCATCCCTCTGCACATACCTACTAGAAGGCCACTGAGAGGCCAAATGATGGAAATCTGCTAGGGAGTTAGCAATCTGTTAGGGTTCTCAGTGAGGAGTTAGCAATCTGTTATATCTGTTAAGAAAGCTGGGCGTTAGATGGGAGGAGCAATCTGAATGAATGGCTCCTAAGAAGGAGGAGTTAGCTATCATGCAGTGTCTCAGATTCTGTAATATTCTGCTATGCTGGGAATTAGCAATCTGTTATGAATCTGAGATAGTAGTGGTGAATTCCTGGGCCAGTGGCAGATGACCACACCCCTGGGAGGATATCCCAAGAGGGACCACCGGCTAGGCTTGAGTATGGAGACAGACATACATTAGTTCTTTTATTAAACAGGTTTTGGAAACCACCAGAGGTGGCAGTAGTGAGCTGATATGCCCAGCAGGGCTGTAGTCCCTCAGGCACTGGAACTGCGATCCAGGATGGCTGCGCTGTTGAGAAACTGTAGAAAGTGAGTAGGCAGAGTAGACAAGGTTCATGAACAGAACTAGATGACAAAACTCACATAAGGTCCGGAAAGGTTTAGGCCCTCGAGAAGCGAGTACCTGGTTCCAGGGAAAGCTCAGAGAGTGCAATGGTAACTCACAATTGTTTGTAGCAGTGATAGCTTCCAGGCAGTAGAGAATCTTCAGATTCTCTTGCACCCTGTTCCTGCTTGCCCAGCATTTCCTTGCCCTCAGAGTGTCCAGGAACATGGGACCTCAAGGAGCGAGTACCGGTTCCTAACTGTGCTGGAACTTCAATAAGAGCGCGCGCGCACGCCCCTTAGGTCATCAGGCAACATGGCGGATCTGCAATGTCAAACTGGTCCGGGGACGCCGGAGGAAGACGACATGGAGATGCCGCGGCAGCCAGCCGTCCATCAGATCCGGAGGGAGTCGCCACAGAGGTAAAGAGGGTGGAGTGAGGGCATCGAGCAGCGACGGACGCAACACCAAACAAGTAGGAACTAGGAAAAGAACTAAGGCAAAGCAAAGCACAAGAAGTAGAAACAAGACAAGGCAAGGCAAAACATAAGTTAGGAACAAATCAAGAACTAGGACCAAAGCTCTGACAAAAGCAAGAAGACTCAATGCTGAGGTGGGGAGTAATCTGTAAGGGATGGTTTTATAGGGTTGGCCTTGTTGTGTCATGCAGCTTTAAAGGCAGAAACTAGAGCAAGTCCAAGCGTGGGTCAGTGAAGACCCCTGCTGGCAGGGTGGTCTCCTGGCAGCCAGATCATTGTGTTGGGAGTACAGTGGCAAGAGAAAGAGGCTTGTTCCTATCCAATCTTGCCCCTCCCACAATCCTCCATGCCCTGGAAGCCTTGGCAGGAAAATTTCATGCCAAGGCTAAGAGATCAAGAGTTAAGTGGGAGGATGGACCCTGGGGCATTGAACCATGTTATGATTTCGAACCCTGCAGTGAAGGCATGGGCCTAAGTGATTTTCTCTAGATAATCTAGATCAATCTTTTTTAAGGGCTTCCTGTGATTATTTGGGTGAGGGCCTTCCCTTTTTTTTTTTTTTTTACTTTGCATCACTTCGCACACTGCACATTCTGGAAAACAAGGATTCCACTGATGCTATCAAATAGTGCTTTTGTAGTGAATCAGTAATATTTTATAGGAAATATTTTAACTGCTTTTATGTTTAATTAAAAATAAATATGTGACTACCGTGATTGGTAATTATATAAAATGAGGCCATATGTTACTGAATGCCATAGCAATTTTCATGGCCAATTTAACACAATTTCTTTCAGGTATTTTCATTTCTGCTGGTGTGTGTATTGTGTTATTTTGGTCATACAGATACATTTAATTATCACAGATTGGGAGAGGGCTAGATGTATCTCTGTTTTACTGTGAATCCTTTCAGACCAATAGTCCAACACTTGAGAATAAAAAACATTTGGAGACATACAGTATCTTTCTTAGGTTGAATGACCATGTGCATAGTAGCTTGCATACTACCTGGAAGCTTAAGAAAGAGCATAGAGCAGTGCCATTATTACTCTGCTGTAACTGGATACAAATGAGTATGGGGAGATAAGTGATTTGTATAGGATGATGCAAAGAATCGGAAACAGAAATTCAGAACCCAGATGCTCTCTCTTCTATTCCCTGTTGCCAGTCTCACCATAAAACTCTTGCTTAGATTTTTTTTTTTTTGTTTCTATTTATAATTTAATAGTTATATAGTAAGTAACTACTTGTATATTAAGAGGATGAGAACTGTGGCAGGAGGATCAGTGACAATGTATGATTACTGCTATATTTTTTTTGTGATTTTAGTTCCATTCCCCAAGACTGAATCTCAGCCACTTTTAAAAGAAATCCATATGCTTCATGCCCGGTCCCTCTTTTTTCTCTTCCACACCTTCCCTGATAATAACTTCCACCTATAAACTGCTCACCTTTTGACATTTAAATTTCCCAAGCCAGCTCCATAAGAATTATGTTCCAAGTGCTGCTCGGCCATTTCTGATCCAAATATGAAGTAAATAAATGTGTGATATACTTTCATTTCAGAAAAAAAATATCTTTAAGATGATTGAATTATAAATGTATGTGAAAGATGTTCAAATGGATATTAGCCAGGGTTGAGGCCTTGACTGGCACAGCTGCTCACAAGCTTCAAACTTGTGCTAATTCAAACCCTTTTTGTGCTTTTATTACAAAGTAAAACTCATCAGAAATGCAATAATGTTTGTTAATTTCATTGTAGTGAAAAAATACCTTTACATTCTTTAGGGTATCAGTTTTTCAGCTTCAATTCCAGTCTGATTATTTCATGAAATATTTTCTAATCCTTACATTATCACTAAAAAGTATATTATATAGCATATTCTGAAATTTCATATTTGAAACTGAATATCCCTAAATTTATTGTTGGAGGAGTTAAATAGTGATAAAAGTATAATATTTAAATAGAAATTCTCTCAACTATTCTTTCCTAGTTTTCAAGTATGGTTATTTCAAGTCTTATTACTGACTACTATTAATAACAATTTTACTACTTTTATTATTCCTTTATCTATTATTATTATGCATTGTATTTATGTTCTTATGTACTGCATAGTTTTTACCATGTTGTAAACTGTTGTGATTGTCCCACCAAACAACGGTATACAAAATCAACTAATAAATAATAAATGGTGAGCAACAATTAAGAGCATGTATGTCTTCCATTATTCAAACGTTTCTTCAAATATGATCTATAAAGGAAGAAATAATACACCTTTGAAATGACTTCTGTGTTACTGTTGAAATTAAAAATTGCAAAACAAGATTTGGACTAATTTGCTATGCCTAGCTAAATGTGCATAAACAAGGAAAATATGTTAAGTCTAAAGATCACAAGACCTATGTATCTATCTATATAATTGTGATCCAAGAAGTAGAGGAATAAGCAAATTGATTGGCATCTACATCTTAGAAAATGCAGACATTTTCAGTAGTGAATCATCTTTCCTAGATCCACAGTCTTACAGCATCCTTCCCAGAACTACCTTCCTTCAATGACCGTGTTTCTGGGAATCATGTTTTAAAGCATGACTGTTCTTCTTTCATCCTACCATCTTCAAATGGCTAAGTACAGGTATTAAATGCTGACATATAGTTAAAAGCTACAGTAGTTGAAGTGCTGTAAGAAATTAGGGGCGGATTTTAAAACATACACGCGGGCGTACATTTGTGCATGCAACCCGGCATGCACAAATGTACGCCCGATTTTATAACATGCACGCATGCATGTTATAAAATCAGGGGTCGGTGCGCCCAAGGGGTGCACAATTGTGCACCTTGCGTGCGCCGAGCTGCACTGCCTTCCTCCGTTCCCTCCCAGGCCTCTCCGAAATCAGAGCGGCCTCAGAGGGAACTTCCCTACCCACACTCCACCTTCCCTTCCCTTTCCCTAACTCTCCCGCCCCCCCCCCCCCCCCCCAAGCCCTAAGCTAAACCTCCCTAAAAAATGTATCTTACCGAATTACGCCTGCCTTGGGCAGGCACAAGTTGCGCATGCCAGCCAATGGCCAGCCCGCAATCCCGGGCACAACAGCAAATGGCCACTGTGTCTGGAGGTTCCGGCCCCAACCCCGCCCCTTTTTTCAAGCCCCAGGACTTACACGCATCCCGGGGCTTTATGCGCGCTGCCGGGCCTTTTAAAAATAGGCCCAGTGCACGTAACCCCCCCTACGCACGTAAATCCTCCTGGATTTACGCATGTATGGCTTTGAAAATCTGCCCCATGGTGTGTTGAAAATAACATGACACAATAGCAAGATGATTGGATGCCATCAAATTTTGTAGGTGAATGAAATTCCATTAGAGGCAGAGTAACAGTTCTTGATGGGTTTATCAGGTGGAAGATCATGTTGGGACTTTAGAAAACAGAATAATGAGAGAGTCCTCAAAAAAAAATCAGAAATTATAAAAAACAAAGGTTAAAAAGAAAAAAGACCCTTTACAAAATATACTTTGCAAAGTTTCAGAAAAGGTTTTTAATAAAATTGATAGTGATCAGTTTTTCATATATCGAAATTAAATGCATTTAGCTAAATTGCTTATAGTTTTAAGAATATCTACTACCACATGGCAAAGAAGCCTTAATCAATGCTTGCAGGCATTAAAATGAACATATAAAACTAGAAATGTGAGAGTATTCTTGATATAAAGTAATAATATATCATTAGGGACCACTGTTTCCAATTATTATCTTATTTTCCCAAGGAATTTATCAGTGGTTATCATAATGAAATAAACAGGAGAAAAAAAAACAGTGTAAAAGCATGACATATTTTTTCACAGACTTCCCCTCCCCCCCCAATGAATCTTTTTCATTATGGGGCAGATT
Source organism: Rhinatrema bivittatum (assembly GCF_901001135.1). Taxonomy (NCBI): domain Eukaryota; kingdom Metazoa; phylum Chordata; class Amphibia; order Gymnophiona; family Rhinatrematidae; genus Rhinatrema; species Rhinatrema bivittatum. The sequence continues at coordinate 40,052,590 of NC_042624.1, read as the reverse complement.
TTAAAAGCCTACGTGCGCAAATCCGAGTGGATTTACACACGTAGGGGGGTTACGAGTGCCGGGCCTATTTTCAAAAGGCCTGGCTGCACGCGTAAAGCCCCAGGACGCCTGTAAGTCCTGGGGCTTGAATAAATGAGTGGTCTGAGGGCGGGGAATGGGTGGGGAGGGGCAGTCTGGGGCAGGACATGGCCAGAGGGCTTTCCATGGCCGCTGGGCTTGGGGATTGCGCGCCAGCCAAGTTCTGGCCTCTGGCAGGCATAACTTCTGGGATAAAGGTACGGGGGTATTTTTTTTTCGGGCTGGGGCAGGACAGGTAAGGGAAGGGAGGGGAGGGGAAGGTGGGGGGGCCAAAGGAAAGTTCCCTCTGAGGCCGCTCCAATTTCGGAGCAGCCTTGGAGGGAATGGGAAAGCCATCAGGGCTTCCCTAGGGTTCGGCGCACGCAAAGTGCACTAGTGTGCACCCCCTTGTGAGTGCCGACCCTGGATTTTATAACATGCGCAAGGCTGTGCGCGTATGTTATAAAATCGGGCGTACATTTTTGCACGCCAGGTATAATGCACAAATGTAGACCACGTGCCTAGGTTTTAAAATCTGCCCCTATAATAAACACTGATAAATTTCTGGGGAAAATAAAATTAAAACTAAAAATGAAGGAAAGTTCCCTTCAAGGCCGCTCCGATTTCGGAGCGGCCTTGGAGGGAACTGGGAAAACCTTGGGGCTCCCTAGGTCTCGGCGTGCGCAAGTTGCACTAGTGTGCACCCCTTGCACGCGCCGACCCCAAATTTTATAACATGCGATACTATGGAAGCAATGGGTTGGTCACAATTTGTAAAACACCCCACTCATAAAGTAGGACACATCCTTGACTTAATTTTCACCAATTAGAATAACTGAGTAATCAACTACTCACACAACATATTACCTTGGTCTGATCACCAAGTAATAAAAGCAGAAATAACCCTCCTCAACACACAGAAAATGATAGAACCAAAACTACTTGAAGAAATGATAGAACCAAAATTACTTGAAGAAACAGTTAAAAATAAAATAACTGATTTTAGAGATGTGAATCGTGTCCTCGATCGTCTTAACGATCGATTTCGGCTGGGAGGGGGAGGGAATCGTATTGTTGCCGTTTGGGGGGGGTAAAATATCGTGAAAAATCGTAAAATCGTGAGCCGGCACATTAAAACCCCCTAAAACCCACCCCGACCCTTTAAATTAAATCTCCCACCCTCCCGAACCCCCCCCCCAAATGACTTAAATAACCTGGGTGTCCAGCGGCGGTCCGGAACGGCAGCGGTCTGGAACGGGCTCCTGCTATTGAATCTTGTTGTCTTCAGCCGGCGCCATTTTCCAAAATGGCGCCGAAAAATGGCGGCGGCCATAGACCAACACGATTCCACGGCAGGAGGTCCTTCCGGACCCCCGCTGGACTTTTGGCAAGTCTTGTGGGGGTCAGGAGGCCCCCCCAAGCTGGCCAAAAGTTCCTGGAGGTCCAGCGGGGGTCAGGGAGCGATTTCCCGCAGCGAATCGTTTTCCGTACGGAAAATGGCGCCGGCAGGAGATCGACTGCAGGAGGGTCGTTCAGCGAGGGTTCCGGCGCCATTTTGGAAAATGGCGCCGGCTGAAGACAACAAGATTCAATAGCAGGAGCCCGTTCCGGACCGCTGCCGTTCCGGACCGCCGCTGGACACCCAGGTTATTTAAGTCATTTGGGGGGGGTTCGGGAGGGTGGGGGATTTAATTTAAAGGGTCGGGGGTGGGTTTTAGGGGGTTTTAGTGTGCCGGCTCACGATTCTAACGATTTATAACGATAAATCGTTAGAATCTCTATTGTATTGTGTTCCATAATGGTTTAAGACGATATTAAAATTATCGGACGATAATTTTAATCGTCGAAAAACGATTCACATCCCTAACTGATTTTGATTACGATAATGCCGCCTCATCTTTTGATGCCTGGGATAAAATCATTAATGAAATAGCGGATACCCAAAGCCCAATCCAGGAAAAACCATTCCAGAATGTAGGCAATACAGCTAAAGAAAAGAAACCTTGGTACAGCGAAGAACTAAGACACACTAAACAGACCCTGAGAAAATCTGAAAAGCAATGAAAAAAGTGCCAATCTACAGAATCCCTTTAAAAAATACAAATCACTATTAACAAAATTCCATGAGCAAATAAATAAATAAATACAGCAAAAAAAGACTACTATGCAAGACAGATTCATGATGAAATATTTAATTTGAAATTACTCTTTGAAACTATTAAAAACCTAATCAATTCATACTCAACATCGAATAACTATGAATTTTCAAATAACTCCTGCATTGAATATGCCACTGCTCTGTTAAATAAAATCAATGTATTAAAAACAGAATTCTCTACCTTCTTGCAAACAAAAAAGCCTGAAGAAAAACTAGGGAAAGCAAAATGGAACACATTCAACCCCGTATCTAAACTCAAAATCAACCAAATCATTACAACTCTCAAGCCTGCAATTCACCGACTGAACCCAATCCCAGCAAATACCCTAAAATCAGTACACAGTGTAATTACTCCAACAATCACAGCCATAATAAACCACTCAATAGCAGAAGGATGGGTCCTCACCAGGGCTAAACAAGTTGTGATTAAACCAATCATAAAAAATAAAACAGCAGAATTGATGATTGGGACAATTATAAAACAATATCCAACTTCTCTTTCATTGCTACAATCACAATTAGAGAGGCACCTAGAAAAAAATAATATACTAAATCCAAACCAATTTGGATTCAGAAAAAAAAATCACTGAACAGAAACCCTACTCATTTCATTAATCGACTCTATACTACAAGGGTTTGACAACGATGATTCTTATATCCTAGTACTAATTGATCTAGCAGCAGCCTTCGACACAGCTGACCATCCCTACTAAGCCATCAACTGAGAAAAATAGGAATAGACGGAAATGTTAGCAAATGGTTTTCTTCCTTCCTAGAAAATAGGACTTTCCAAGTCAAATGGGGCAATCATATTTCTGATACCTTCCCAATCGATACCGATGTCCCACAGGGCTCAGCTCTCTCAGGTACTCTATTCAACATTTATTTTATTTATTTGTTTATTTATTTTTTGTATACTGACATTAAACAATTGTTATCACATCGGTTCAGATATAATAAATTGTAGAAAATACAATGTGAAAAATAAAAGTAAAAGCATTGTACAAGATAAGAAAGAAAAATAACAAATAGAAGAAAAATAAAAAATGATTAAATTGAATTTAGGAGATAAATCTTGTTAACATGTTGAAAAAGCTTTTAGAAAGAGTAAAGTTTTTAATTCTTTTTCAAAAGTTTGTAAAGAATATTCAATTCTGTTGGAAGAGAGTTCCATAAAATTGGGCCAGCTATTGAAAAAGCACGTTGTCTTATAGAGGTGAAACGAGATAACTTAGGTGATGGGGTTTCAAGAAGTCCAGTATTTGTGGAGCGCAAAGTTCTTCTTGAGATCTGAAAAAGAAGTGTTGAATTCATCCAGTCGGTCTTATTATTATATAATGCTTTATGAATTAGAGATAGAATCTTATATTGTATTCTGTAACATATTGGCAGCCAATGAAGATCTTTAAGTAGTGGAGTAATATGGTCTAATTTTTTAATGTTACTAAGTAGACTTGCAGCAGCGTTTTGCAAAAGTTGAAGAGGGGAGATGGATGAAGCAGGCAATCCAAGTTAAATAGAATTATAATAGTCTAATTTGGAGAATAGGAGGGCTTGTAAGGTAGGCTATACGAAAATCATGATGGTGAAGTAACGGCTTAGTTCTTTTTAGTATTTGAAGCTTGTAAAAGCCTTGTTTAATGATGTTGATAATGTGATTTTTAAAGCAAAATTCAGAATCCAAAGTAATTTCAAGGTCTCTTACATTGAGTAAAATATTTTTATTAGATAAATAATTATTAAGGTGGATGTCAAAATGAAGAGAGGATTTATTACAAATAATATCGAAATTCCCTTAACTCTATACTCCTCCAACAGACCTATTAGAGATATTCACAAAGGAACTTTGATTTTCCCCCCCATGAAAGCCACACGCCTTTCCTCAACCAAAGACCGAGCATTTTCAATAGCAGGACCATCCATTTGGAATAACATCCCTTCAAACCTCAGACTGGAACCCTGCCTCTTAACCTTCAGAAAAAAACTCAAAACGTGGCTCTTTCACCAGGCCTTCCCCAATCCCCCAGACAATCACTAATCGCCTTCACTTTCTGGGATGATTTGGTCTCTATCCTTCAAAACGATGGACCTGGGCTCCTTCAAAACGATGAACCTTGGCACCTTCAAAACGGTGGACCTTGGCACCTCCAGTTTTAAACATCTTTAGCTTTAACCCACATTGTTATTATACTATGCACAATAATCTGTATTGCACTATTGTACCATGTGCAATCACTTCCTACATGTTTTTTTTCTTATCTGTTCTTTCTTCCAGCGATAAGCTTCCAAGTTGTTTACTCCTTGTTAATTGTAACTTTGCCTTATTCACCTCTATTGTTATTCTCCTCAGTTATTGTCTTAGTTATCCCCTTGTTCTTTGTAAACCGATCCGATATGGTTTTACTATGAAGGTCGGTATAAAAAAGTGTTAAATAAATAAATAAATAAATAAATAAATAAATAAATGTAAAGTATTTCTGTTTTATTATGATTAAGATTGAGGGACATTTGTGATAATAATTGTTGTTTTGTATTAAGATAAGAATTACAAAGATTTAGGGATAGATCTTTAAAAAGTACGCTGGATTTTATAAGATACGCGCGCAAGGGGGTGCACATTTGTGCAACCTGCGCACGCCGAGCCCAGAGCGCGCTGCCTGTTCCCTCCGAGGCCGCTCCGATTTCGGAGCGGCCTCGGAGGGAACTTTCCTTCGCCCTCCCCCCACCTTCCCCTCCCTTCCCCTACCTAACCCCCCCCTAACTTTGTGCACGCCGGCCGGCAGCCCCGCTCCGTCCTCCGGTCCTGGGGGCTGGTCTGGAGGCCTCGACCACACCCACAGGCCGGCGCCACACCCCCGGGCCCGCCCCCGAAACGCTGCGGCATGCCCACGAAACGCCGCGTCGTTTCAGGAACGCCCCCGGACATGCCCCCTCCCGCCCCTTTTTGAAAGCCCCAGGACTTACGCGCGTCCCAGGGCTTTACGCGCGCCAGCGGCCTATGCAAAATAGGCACGCCGGCGCGCGGGCCTTTTAAAATCCGCCCCTTAGTGAATTAGTAAGATTAGTATTTACACAGATAACATTCAATTCTACATCCCCTTGAAAAATTCTATATCCCCTTAAAAAATTCTACAAGACACTTGAAAACACAATGTTCACTCTGTCAACATACATATAGGCATTACAACATAAACTCTCATAATTGAAACTAACACTAAATTAAAAAAAACTGAAATTGTGTGGCTACAGAGAAATGTAATGATAATCAAACCACAATCTCTAGACCTAGGAATCTTTAAACTCCCACAGATCATGTACGGGATCTTGGAATACAGCTCAATGAGAACAACATTGAAAAGGCATATTAGTAGGGATGTGCAGAGGGACACCATATGTTGCATTCGGGATTCGGATTCGGCAGGGGGCAAATACGTTGCATTCGGCTGTATGGCGCCCCGATTCGTAAATACGTCCATTTCGATTTGTTCCCCCGCTAAAATTAAATTAACTACAACCCCCCACCCTCCTGACCCCCCCAAGACTTACCAAAACTCCCTGGGGTCCAGCGGGAGGTCCAGGAGCCATCCCCTGCACTCACACCCTCGGAGCCGGTTTCAAAATGGTGCCGATAGCCTTTGACCTACTATGTCACAGTGGCTACCGGTGCCATTGGTCAGCCCCTGTCACATGGTAGGAGCACAAGATGGCGCCAATGGCCATGTGACAGGGGCTGACCAATGGCACCGGTAGCCCCTGTGACATAGTAGGTCAAAGGCTATCGGCACCATTTTGAAACCGGCTCCGAGGGTGTGAGTGCAGGGGATGGCGCCGGGACCCCCCGCTGGACCACCAGGGAGTTTTGGTAAGGGGTGGGGGGGGGGTCAGGAGGGTGGGGGGTTTGTTTAAATTGGTTTCTTTAGGCGGCCGAATAATCCGGCAAAGATTCGTGTATTTGTGGGGAATCACGATACGTTTCGCTTGCCCATGAATACAACGAATATGGCCACATCCGTTGCGGATTGCCAATACGTAGGGACCGAATGCACACCCCTACATATTAGCAAAATAATTAAAACAGGATACTCCAAGTTAGGAATAGTACATCAGCTGAAACCATACTAACAACCCATCAGGGTCATTCTTTATTCTGCGATGGGCCATTATCGCCCTACCGCATGTGATAACAGCCTCATCACTGTGATGCCATGCTAATTAGAAGAAGGGGAGGAATGTGGGTGGAATTTGGGCGGAGTCCTGGCCCAGTAGCGCTACTGTCGATAATGTTTTCCACATTATTGCTGGGAGCAGTGCGGGAAATAACTACACCTTATCCCATGGCATTATGGAGGCGATAGTGTGCCACACCGCCGCAATACAACTGGCTGCCCACTATCGCCCCCCATCCCCTTTTTTTTTTTTTGTGACTCAACATTCTGCTATAAATATAGCAGAAAGATGAATCTAGGGGTGAAACTTCTGCACTGTTCTATAAACACTAATATTCTCAAACTTAAACTACTGCAACTTGCTATTATTAGCCCTTCTCTCAGGACTATTAAAGTCACTTCAATTATTACAAAATGCCTCTGCCAGACTCTTACTCTGATTTGACTATATCACCCCCTTGCTCATAGCACTGCACTGGCTTCCTGTACAATACAGAATTCATTATAAAGTATTAACTCTAATTTTCAATATCATAAACAACATTAACCAGTGCTTAACTGGAGAGACACTTCAGTCATACACACCACAGAGACCCAGAAGATCACAAAACAAAGGACTTCTAAAGGTGCCTACAACACGGAAAATACACCTAACACAAATAAGAGACTGAATGTTTTCAATAGCAGGCCCCAAGTTGTGAAACTCTCTTCCGGAATCATTACGTCTGAAAACAGAAATAAAGAATTTCAAACGTGAACTGAAAACATGGCACTTATCTGGTAATGCCCCAACTCTGTCCCGAACCCTCTTGCGGAGGCAGGGAGCTACCGCCAACAAACTCACGCATGGTCCACAGCCACTGCTCATGCTGCCGACTCTCGGCTCCAGCAGCGACTCCCTAGGTGTACACGCGTGCCTCTCCACAGATCTTAAAGGGGCTGCAGTGGGAAAAGTTCCCACGGCTCCCTCTGATGATGTCAGCCTTCTGTCTATTTATACTCGCTCCTGCCCGCAATGCCTTGCCTCAGCAACAGGTCAAGCTCCTTGTGAGTAGTGAGTTGCCTGATGCCGCCTCCTTCTGAATTGCTTCTCTGGCCTTGGCTTGGATTGTTATGGACTTCACTGGATTGCCGCCTGCCCTGACTTCTGGTACACTTCTGGTCTTTGTTGAATCACTGCCTCCATGACTCCTGGTAAGTTTTTGGGACTCACTGGACCGCTGCCAGTCCTGACCCTTGAACCTCTTTTTCGGGTCCACCTTTGCAACAGCTACCTTGGGTGCATCCTTCCCTCATATATTTCTGCCTGCAGACCTCTTTGGTGGCATGTTACCAGCCCAATGAAGACACAAAAGTATCTTCGAGAGAGAAAATAAAATAGAAATCATACCAAAATAAGAATATCCCAAATGAACAGTCAGTGGGTCCATGTCACCAGTTTTCCATACTTTAATATACTCTAATTCCAGGCTTTAACAGTTGACAACATCAAAAGAGGTGGTGGGGGGATAAGACCTGACTCGGGATTCAACTAGTGACCTGCCAAATGGCAGTGCAGAGTATTTGCTAGGGATGTGAATCGGGCTTCAGACGATTGAAAATATCGTACGATATTTTCAAAATCGTCAGAAATCGGGGGCTCCCCCAAAAGGATAGGAAAACCCCACGAAATTGTTCGTGGGGGTTCTCTTATCGTTTTGGGGAGGGCGTGGAAAACGGCACACAAAAATAACCCCTAAACCCACCCTCCTGACCCCCCCCCCAAAAAAAAACTTTTTACAGGTACCTGGTGGTCCAGTGGGGATCCTGGGAGCGATCTCCCGCTCTCGGGCTGTTGGCTGCCACTAATCAAAAAGGCGTCGATGGCCCTTTGCCCTTACCATGTGACAGGGTATCAGTGCCATTGGCCGGCCCCTGTCACATGGAGGGAGCACTGGATGGCCGGTGCCATCTTTAAAAATGACAGCAGGTGGCCCGGGAGCGGGAGATCACTCCCGGGATCCCCACTCGACCACCAGGTACCTGTAAAAAGTTTTTTGGGGGGTCGGGAGGGTGGGGGAAGCTAAGGGATTAGTTTTAAAGGGTCGGGGTGGGTTTTTTGTTTATCAGCTCGGGCGCAGCTGATAAACAAAACCACGATCGGGGTGGACGAAAAAAAACCCACGATGTGAATCAGAACCGGAATCAGAACCGATTCCGGTTCCAATTCACATCTCTAGTATTTGCCACCTGAGCCCCTGTGCCAGCCCACTTTTTTTTTTTAGTTTACCAGTACTAACCTAAATCATTTACAGTAAATAATCACCTTTTTAAATCTCCTCTAACAAAAAAAGGGGGGGCTGGTCACATATGGGCTAACCGCCTGGCCAGAGTCATATGCCAATCATCAAAACACAAAATGTCCCCAGTAACAGTCGATCAAAAGTCATGCTTTGCAGCCTACCCTGAGCCCCTCTGCACCCTCCTTAGACTCCTCGCTAGCCGTACAGCCACCCCTGCCTGTGACACGCACAGATGTCTTGATCCAGGCCACACTGCACATGGCACAATGAGGTGCCTTTATCCTAGCCACACCTAACCAATGTGCTGTTTCCCTCTGCTAATTTTTCATTGTGTTCTGTGCTATCCCCTTTCCCGATGCCATCAGTAGCAGTGCAGTACCCTGTCTGCCTCAGGCGCATGACACAAGGGGGGGGGGCAGGGGGGATCTCATGCCAAACACTAAAAACTCCACCAATGGATGATACTTAATTATATATATATATATATATATATATATATATATATATATATATAAATATATTTGGATGCCCCTTAACTGGCCCATACCGGCCCGACCATCTGTTTCCTCTCCTTAGACGGCATTGCCAAATGACAAATTACTGTCATCAGACAACTAACAAGTAATTCATCCAATGCTCACGCCTATCTGCCTATATCCTCTAAGCTTGAGACGGGGGGGGGGGGGGTAGGGCAGAGAAAGAACCGTCTGATCGCTTGGATATCACACGAAAACCAACTGCAGTACGAATAACAGAAGATGCAGTGCCATGATGCTGCCTCGATGCTGCTGAGGAGAGGAAACAGGCCCGAGAACAGGAAGCGCCAGCCTAAGTTCCCTGGACCTTGACCATGCCACCCTCTTGTGTCCTCATCACTCCTCCCCTGTCGTGGCATGCTGATGCCACATCAGGCGTCGCCGCTCAACCGCCAAACAGGAGGGTAACTTCTACGACAGGGGTACCGCCAGGTAAGCATGCTGGCTGCATCTTCTTTTCCCTTTGTCAAATTTTTTTTCTCCTATGTCTGCTTACTCCATACTCAGAGCTTTTCTTGGATCTCCCTCAGTATTTTTGTTCTGACATAAGGTACAGGGAACATTGTCTTTGGACTTCAAGGGAACATATTTCTGTAAGTCTTGCTGGATGTTATTTTTGTTTTCTAATATAAGATATTCTGTTGAAATATTAAAATATTGGTAAATAAAATATAAAACAGAAGAATGAAAACATCAGAAAATTAAAAATTAGTGCAGCTAACTAGAGCTAGAACCACTCTCCTAATGGAAATAAGTCATAATACTGTGATTGAGACTCAAGGACTTTCACTTAGAGTCCTATTCAGATATTGTTTATAATTTAAATGGTTTCATAACTTAGTATAATATATATTATTTTGGTGAAAGCTATAGCATTTGTGTAAAATTTAGAAAAAGTATCTTCAGGATCTGTAGCAGCATCGGAACCCGGATAAGAGTTTAATTTAGCTGAATGGATAGTTTAAAAGAAAATGTTAACAGGTCTGAAAAGATAATTTCATCAGATCAAAATATCCAATGAAGACAGCACAGGAAATAAAGCAGTGTGGGATGTTTATCTACTTTAATTTCCTGTTTGTTAAAGTATACTGATTTTCAGATTTTTGCTAAGAAAAAACAAAACACAAAAAAATAAGAGATTTTCTGCAAGCATAAACCCTTTGGTCAATGGAGCTCTATCTTCTACAAACAGTAAATACAACTGAAGTCTAATATTCTGCTTTATTTCCTATGCTGTTTTCATGTTAGCAAATGAATAATTTATGTGCGGTGCCATGCTGGGTACGCTAATGCCGCGAGTAACCTGGCATCCACGCAACTGGAAGGCAGGGAGGTCTTACCGGCAGGCAGCAGAGCCGTGTCATTGGCACATGACAGCAAGTCGGGCTGGAGCAATGAGGCAAGTGGATTAATGACATCATCGGAACACTGTATGGTCTAATACAGGTGGAATAAAAATATTTCAAATAAATAAATGTTGTCAGTAGAGCACCCGTGTCACCACACAGCCATTAGCGCTGGCTCAGAGAACCCTCTTCCTTTAGGAGCATGAAGCTTGATGGGAAAGGGGAGTGTGTGTGTGTGTGTGGGGGGGGGGGGGGGGGGGCTGTGACCAATGACAATACTGTATCCAGTCTGGAATCACAGTAGATATGGATCCAAAAGGTTAATAAGAACAGGACAGCATAAAACATGGCATGCTGGGTTAGATAAATAGACCATCCTGTCCCCAATAGTGGACAATCCAACAAATCTCAATGTGATAATCTGTTTCATGTTGCTTTCATCAAGAATTAAGGATCAACCAGCTAATCTGGCTAATTATGGAGCGGTATTCCAGAAGCTTCTCCAAACTTTTTTTTTTTAAACTAGTTTATACTATTAGCCTTAACCACATTTTCTGGCAACAAGTTCCATAGCTTAATTGTGCAATGACTGAAAAAAAATACTTTATTGAATTTGCTTTGAATCCACTACCTGAGTTTCAAGGACTGACCCCTAGTCCCAGTACTTTTTGATAGTGTAAATAACTGTTCCCTATTACACATGATTTTATAAACTTCTACCATATCCTCTCTAAGGGGGGTTATTTTCCAACTCGCATTATGGCCTTTTTGCAAGTGTTAAGGCGTTTTCGCATGTGAAATGTACTATAATGCATGCTGCAACGCTAATTTGGAAAAGGGGGAGGAGTTAGGGGCAGGATGTCTGTCAAAGTGGGCTGGCTTTGCAGGTATTTTGAGAGAGAGAGAGAGAGAGACTGTCAATATGGCCCTTCTAGTAGGTATTTATACCTCTATAGGAAGCCCACCAAGTAATTTGAGGTGAGGTTTAGGTAGTAGTGTAGGGGTTAGGGGCCACTTTGACATGCAGGGTGAGATGTACGAACAGAACAGTATACTCTTGTGAAGATTTGATGTCCTTTGGAGTGAGGAAACTCACATAAAGATGAGATATGTACAATGTTCTCTCAACCTAGCTTGATGTTACCCAGGTTGAGAGTCCAGCAAGCTAGGGTATGTTATCACACTGTGGTAATACCTATACAAAGTGCTAAGATAGCGCACATTGCGATAAATAGGCTACCATAAAACTCACCCCTCTTCCTATCGCATGTGATAGTTTGATGAATTTAGCCCTAAGTTGTCTCTTCTCCAAGCCTGGAGCCCTAACCTGCTTACCCTTTCTTCATAAGGGAACAGTATCTCTATTGCAAAAACAAAAGAACATCTATAATTTATAAGGGTAAGTAAACTTAATATCTTTTTGTAGATCTCAAACACATTAATTTCAAATTCTGATCAAACACATTGATCAGAATTTGAAATTAATTACATGGTCAAAAGCAAGGCATCTTAGTTCAAACACTGCACTTCGTAATATTTTATCTAGACTAGCGTAGACTAAATTCCATGCTGCCATAATGTTACCAATGGTATATTGCATAGTAAACTAATTTGTATATTTTAGTCAACACAATCATTGTTCACCAATTAGCTCCATAAATTAATTGGAAATAATTATAAATTATTTTTACTATCTCTCATGTTTATACAGAGTATTTTAGTGGAAAAGTTAAAAGTGAGAATAATAGGGCAGAGATGTCATAAAGAAACAATAAATGGCACATCGTGTAAGACTCTAGAAAGAATGTTGGAAAAGGAGATGGCATACAGAGATATTTTCAGGACAAAACTAACATCTTAGCTAATCTGTAAGCCAAGATGGTGACTACAAGGGGAATTCTGCCCATATGAACTTTTACCTGCACCAGACCTTTGCTGAATTTTCCTCCCACCTACTGTAGTGAAAAGGAAGCAGAAACCGAGGGAAAGGATGTACAGAAGAAAATTTTCATTTTGATTAGTTCATTTCATAGGGCACCTCTATTTGGTTAATTAATTTAAAAAGAAAAAAAGTAATTTATTCATTTTATTTGTTCATTTGCTTACTATTAAAGTCTGTGGGGGGAAACACTGCAGCCTATTTTGGACTCCAAAATTGTGGTTTTCTCATCAATTCTAATAAAACCAGTAGGTAGACATCATCAGAAGGAAACCACAGATACAGGGTAGCCCATGCCCTGAATTCAGTAGATACCTGGGGGACTCACAAGGCTCCTTCCATAAAAATGCAAACTCCAAAAAAATAACCCAGAGGAAAGCACCATCCATCCAGTTAGTGGACTGGTAGCAACTATCTCCTTACCTTGCTTAGGATCTCCAAGCAGGGTTTGCTTGGATCCTCAATAGGTCAGAAAATTCAACAAAATAAATACTCCCTACTGCCACATAACTCTCCAAAAACCTAAAAGTACTGCCTACAATCTCTCTCTGTAGAGAGCTGCTTATAAACCCTTATATAAGAGGATAGTCATTCCATAACCCTCAAAGGGAGTGGCTGCATATGAATGGTACCTCTCCTCAACTACTATGTTGTGTTTGTGCCTATTCTCGCCCTTGCTCCACCCTCTCTACCTTTGTGGCAACTTCCTTCGGCTCAGATGGACAGATGCAGCCGCGGCTTCTCCCTGCCTCTTGGTCCCGGTATCCGCGGGCTAGCCTGACGCCACGGATCCACCATGTTCCTGATGATGTATGGGCGGTGCACGCGCATGCATGCTCCAGACTTGTACCAGCAAGGGTGCGAACCTCGGGGGCATCCCCCCGTAGTGACATCATCCATTTTCAATTTAAAAGGTCTTTGTTTGCTAACTACAAATGAGTTAGCAAGGAACTCCAACGGGACTTGCTTCGGCAGTCCACGCTACTTGCAACAACGATCCGAGTCAGCAAGGGGAAATCTTTCTCCACTGCTCGGTCTTTTCAAACATACCAGGAGTACCCGCTCCTCAGGGGCTCCGCTCTCTCTCTCTTCTTGATTTCAGATTGTTGGACGGGATCCGGTACTCGCTCCTCGAGGGCCTACATTCCCGAAGACTCAGAAGACTCCTATTGCCTGGAGGCAATCGCAGACGTGAACACAGTGAGTCCTATTACAGACAGGAACCATTACTCGCTCCATGAGGGCTCTTGTTCCTAATCTATAAGACTCCCTTCAGTCTAAGACGTTATCGCAGGTACGGAGATCGTGAGTTACCTTTGCAGATTGCAGATAGGAACTGGTACTCACTCCACGAGGGCCTATGTTCCTAATACCTTTCTCAGACTCTCTTCTTCCTCAGGAGATATCTCGTACCTATATCTTATGGATTACTATTTCAGATTAACAGATAGGAACCGGTTCTTGCTCCACGAGGGCCTATGTTCCTAAATCTCTCCTAGCCTCTCTTCTATTCCAGAGGCCATCCCATACACAGTTATTGTGAGTTCTATTTCAGACTGCCTATAGGAACCAGTACTTGCCTGCAGCTCCTGTTCCTGAATACTGAAGACTCTCTGTCGCATAGAAGACATTACAGATATCTACAATAGTGAGTGTATCATCTACCACTGGTTATGTCCAGCATACCCTGTCTACTCACTACCTATAGTCTCTCCTTACATCCCATTAACTCAGAGATCGTAGTTCCAGTATCAGAGGGACTTCAGCCCTGCCGGGCACATCAACTCACTACTGCCCCCTCTGCTACTTCCAGTCTAATAAAAAACTATCTGTGTTTGTCTCAATACTCCAGCCTAGCCGGTCTTCCCTCTCAGGATCTCCACTTGAGGGCACTGTCATTTGCCATCGGCCCAGGGATTCACTAATTCTACTAAGTGTTACTCCTTACACTAATAGAGCGGTATCATCTGCGACTCTGTGGGAGCAAACCCACATCATTACTCCTCTTTTCTGCGGAAAATGATCCATATCAGATAGCTATCTCCCCGTGGGGATCATACAGGTTGCTAGCTCATATTTCTACAGGAACAAAGCATAACAGTTGCTACTCCTTCCCTCTGGGGAAGCAAAGCACTAACAGATTGCTAAACTCCTGCTCCTACAGGAGCCAAGCCTATCAGATTGCTATCTCCTCCCTTGGGAGGAGCTGATCGATACCTGATCGCTCACTCTGCCCTCTTGGCGTTGTAAGCGCTAGCAGATTGCTAACGCCTTGGCAGATTCCGTAACAGTTTGCTAACTCGTCCTTCAATGGGAATATCCAGCAGCAAGATCCATAACAGATTGCTAACTCCACCCTCTCCTGGAGGAGATTTATAACTGATTGCTAACTCCCTAGCAAGATCCGTAACACTAACCTCACTGTCCCCAGCAAAGGAAGAAACCAGGGCCTTATTGGTAATGACCCAAAGGGTCCATTGCACCTACTTGAAATTTATCTTGCTGCTGTGTGGAATTTTGGGTTTCTTGTGAAATTTGTTCTGTGATTAAACCTGTTGTCACAATCAGATCATGTAAATGGTCCCTCATTAGTATGGCTAACTTGGTAATTTGTGAGGTTTGATTTATTAAGAAAGCTTTTCCCATATTGTGGGGCTGAACATGGTCTCTTCTCTTTGTTTATTTTCTAGTGTTGCATTAGTTCTCTCTTCCTATTGAAAACTTTCCCACATTCAGTATATGTAAAGGTCTCTCCTGTGCATCTTTTCCCTTGTGCCTGTATTTCTTCTTTCTGAGGGCTTTTGAGAATAACATAGCCAAGTATAACCAAGAAAGATGGGTGAGAGAACTAGGCTGGGATCCTAGAGATGAACAAAACAGAAAGGTAGAGAAATAGAAAAGAGATGGGGTGGCAGGAGAAACTTGTATTCTTTTTATTTGTTCAATTCTTTTTCCTTTTGACAAAATTCACCTGTAAAACAAACAAACAGAAAGGGAGAACTAGGCTGGGATTGTAGAGGGGTACAACAATGCAAAGAATCAAAACTGGGAAAGGAGGAGAAATTTGCATTTTTTTCTTTTTTCAAATTTTTTTTCTAGGGACAAAACAGCCCAGTATAACAAAAAAACAAGGTGGAAGAACTGGACTAGGATGTAGAAGGTACAACAAGATGAAAAACTATAAAAGAGGTGGGGCAAGAAGAGAAACTTACATTTATTTTTTCTTTTTCACATTTTTTTCTAGAGATAAAAAATAAACACGATGGGAGAGCTAGGTTGAGAGCCAAACAGCAAACAACACAGAGTGACCAAAACTATCATGCTGGCACATAATAAGCATGGCAAATAGGCAGAGAAATAGCAGCAAGACCCCTAAGTTGGTACATCTGAGGCATGGAAGATAGACATGTGGCAACAAGACCAGTAAGGTGGTGCATAGGATGTAGGGTAACTAGGCAAAGCAGTAGCAGCAAGATCCTAAAGTGGTAAATTAGAGGCATGGTAGGTAAGTATGTGCATCTGGTATGTGGGGCATGGCAGGTAGGCAGAGTGGTAGCAGCAAGACCCCTATGATGGTATAACTGGGGCAAGGCAAGTAGACCGACCAGCAGCAAGGTCTTCAAGATGCTTTAAGTCATATTGTAGCATGCATGTATATTCTGAAAAATCAGAAAAACAGATTTTTTTTTAAACCCCAACTTTTTCATCAACCTTGAACAATGTTCCCTGTCATTGAGAAGACACATTCACTAGATATGCTGGTTGGTGGGTAGGAAAGATAATATTGAGCCTCCAGTTCAGAGATAGGGGAGTGGGCTTTAAGAATCTGCTGAATGTTAGCCCCAATTACAAAGTGCCCTCCAGGACTACATCTGTAGGAATGTCATCCACACCCTGTACAACAAGTGCTGTAGTCACATGCAGGAGAAGCTGGCTAAGGCAGAGGGGAATGCTGTGTATTTCATCAGCTTTATCTAGACCAGTATGAATGCTATATATACGTTTACCTATCCTGATGGCACACTGGTGGGTCCTAAATGAGATAGAGGCTGGCAGCAGCTTTAGTGAGGACAGAGTATAAGGGTACAGGTAGACTTTGCTACACACCCAGTTGATGTATATTCCCCATACCTCGTGCATTTTCTCGATGCTTCTCATTAGTATTTTGTATGCTACTTTTATCACCATTCTTTACACTGCATTATTAGTAGATATGCAAATTCATAAGAACATAAGAAAATGCCATACTGGGTCAGACCAAGGGTCTATCAAGTCCAGCATCCTGTTTCCAACAGTGGCCAATCCAGGCCATAAGAACCTGGCAAGTACCAAAAACTAAGTCTATTCCATGTTACCATTGCTAATGGCAGTGGCTATTCTCTAAGTGAACTTAATAGCAGGTAATGGACTTCTCCTCCAAGAACTTATCCAATCCTTTTTTAAACACCGCTATAACCACATCCTCTGGCAACAAATTCCAGAGTTTAATTGTGCGTTGAGTAAAAAAGAACTTTCTCCGATTAGTTTTAAATGTGCCCCATGCTAACTTCATGGAGTGCCCCCTAATCTTTCTACTATCCGAAAGAGTAAATAACCGATTCACATCTACCCGTTCTAGACCTCTCATAATTTTAAACATCTCTATCATATCCCCTCTCAGCTGTCTCTTCTCCAAGCTGAAAAGTCCTATCCTCTTTAGTCTTTACTCATAGGGCAGCTGTTCCATTCCCCTTATCATTTTGGTAGTGCTTCTCTGTACCTTCTCCATCGCAATTATATATTTTTTGAGATGCGGCGACCAGAATTGTACACAGTATTCAAGGTGCGGTCTCACCATGGAGCGATACAGAGGCATTATGACATTTTCCATTTTATTCACCATTCCCTTTCTAATAATTCCCAACATTCTGTTTGCTTTTTTGACTGCCGCAGCACACTGAACCGACAATTTCAATGTGTTATCCACTATGACGCCTAGATCTTTTTCTTGGGTTGTAGCACCTAATGTGGAACCCAACATTGTGTAATTATAGCATGGGTTATTTTTCCCTATATGCATCACCTTGCACTTATCCACATTAAATTTCATCTGCCATTTGGATGCCCAATTTTCCAGTCTCACAAGGTCTTCCTGCAATTTATCACAATCTCCTTGTGATTTAACTACTCTGAACAATTTTGTATCATCTGCAAATTTGATTACCTCACTCGTCATATTTCTTTCCAGATCATTTATAAATATATTGAAAAGTAAGGGTCCCAATACAGATCCCTGAGGCACTCCACTGTCCACTCTCTTCCACTGTGTACAATTCTGGTCGCCGCATCTCAAAAAAGATATAATTGCGATGGAGAAGGTACAGAGAAGGGCTACCAAAATGATAAGGGGACTGGAACAACTCCCCTATGAGGAAAGACTAAAGCGGTTAGAACTTTTCAGCTTGGAGAAGAGACGACTCAGGGGGGATATGATAGAGGTGTTTAAAATCATGAGAGGTCTAGAACGGGTAGATGTGAATCGGTTGTTTACTCTTTCGGATGGTAGAAAGACTAGGGGGCACTCCATGAAGTTAGCATGGGGCACATTTAAAACTAATCGGAGAAAGTTCTTTTTTACTCAACGCACAATTAAACTCTGGAATTTGTTGCCAGAGAATGTGGTTAGTGCAGTTAGTATAGCTGTGTTTAAAAAAGGATTGGATAATTTCTTGGAGGAGAAGTCCATCACCTGCTATTAAGTTCACTAAGAGAATAGCCACTGCCATTAGCAATGGTTACATGGAATAGACTTAGTTTTTGGGTACTTGCCAGGTTCTTATGGCCTGGATTGGCCACTGTTGGAAACAGGATGCTGGGCTTCATGGACCCTTGGTCTGACCCAGTATGGCATTTTCTTATGTTCTTATGTTCTAGCAATTTCCAGTGCTAGCCTACACATGTGCCTATTAAATAAATTAAAACCACATGTTAATACATGGGTTTTATAGGTTAAGTCTTGTGAGTTTTACTAATTTACGTGAGTACCACATTTTAGTAAATTACATGTTCTATTGGTTGGTAACATACAGAAATTACCAGTGGTGGCAATGTTAGCACATTTCTAGCTATGAGAAGTCAATTGATGAGCACCTGGTCTATGGTTGCAATTTGTACAGGAAGTCTTGATTTCCCCCAGCAAATATATCCCTAGAGATACCCTCTATCCCCCAAAGCAGAACTGCCCCATCTTCAGTTAGCAATGCCCCTTCTCTTGCCTTTAATCTTGCCCCTCAGCAGGCTACCATGAAATAACCCTCCCTGCAGAGAATCCCCTTTAGACCTCCCCAGAACTTCTCTGTTCTCTACAAAGTATCACCTTACTGTAGCTCTCAGGTCCTCTCTGGGTAGCAAACCCAGATTTAGGCATAGGCAAAATAGACAATTGTCTCTAGCACCACATTTTCTTAGGTGCTGGGAAGCCATTGCCATTGCCATGCTGCTATCTGGACTATTGATATGCTGGTCTCCTTCAAAACTCCTACAATTAACTTCTTCATGAGATATGTGTTAGGGAGGAAAAATGGTTGACTGTAAGAGAGGATAATTTTGGGTTAGATTACCCATTGCTCATACCAGCCCAGTGGGAATCATGAGACCATTGGCAGGTAGATTTCCTTTTGGGAAAATTAACTACATCTCTGGATATGTAGTTAATTTTTGGAGGCTTAAACATGATGGTGAGATTTTTCATAATCCACATTAAGTCATTTTATTATTAATGATCTGCTATGCATTCACTTGTATTTGATGAAGCTCATTCATTTTTTACTTGTTGTGCCAAAGATTTCCCAATTATCAGTGATGCTTAAGTGTGCATTATCAATAATAAACATTAATGCAATAGTATTACTTGTTAGCGTTATCATTAATACATTTTAATATATAGGATACTAAGTAAGGAAGCTATTCCTATGCACAAAGATAGGTGGCTTACATCAGGCTGGCTATGCAGTGTACTTGGATTTTCAGAAGGTGTTTGACAAAGTTCCTCATGAGAGGCTTCTAGGAAAAATAAAAAGTCATGGGATAGGTGGTGATGTCCTTTTGTGGATTACAAACTGGCTAAAAGACAGAAAACAGAGAGTAGGATTAAATGGACAATTTTCTCAGTGGAAGGGAGTGGGCAGTGGAGTGCCTCAGGGATCTGTATTGGGACCCTTACTTTTCAATATATTAATAAGTGATCTGGAAAGAAATATGACGAGTGAGGTAATCAAATTTGCAGATGATACAAAATTGTTCAGAGTAGTTAAATCACAAGGAGATTGTGATAAATTGCAGGAAGACCTTCTGAGACTGGAAAATTGGGCATCGAAATGGAAGATGAAATTTAATGTAGATAAGTGCAAGGTAATGCATATAGGGAAAAATAACCCATACTATAGTTACACAATGTTAGGTTCCATATTAGGTGCTACCACCCAAGAAAGAGATCTAGGCGTCATAGCGGATAACACATTGAAATCATCTGTTCAGTGTGCTGTGGCAGTCAAAAAAGCAAACAGAATATTGGGAATTATTAGAAAGAGAATGCTGAATAAAATGAAAAATATCATAATGTCTCTGTATCGCTCTATGGTGAGACCAAACCTTGAATACTGTGTACAATTCTGGTCACCACATCTCAAAAAAGATATATTGCAATGGAGAAGGTACAGAGAAGAGTGACCAAAATGATAAGGGGAACAGGACAGCTCCCCTATGAGGAAAGACTAAAGAGGTTAGGAAATGTCAGCTTGGAGAAGAGACAGCTGAGGGGAGATATGATAGAGGTGTTTAAAATCATGAGAGGTCTAGAACAGGTAGATGTGAATCAGTTATTTACTCTTTCAGAAAATAGAAAGACTAGGGGGCACTCCATGAAGTTAGCATGTGGCACATTTAAAACTAATGGGAGAAAGTTCTTTTTCACTCAACGCACAATTAAACTCTGGAATTTGTTGCCAGAGGATGTGGTTAGTGCAGTTAGTATAGCTGTGTTTAAAAAAGGATTGGATAAGTTCTTGGAAGAGAAGACCATTACCTGCTTTTAATTAAGTTGACTTAGAAAATAGTCACTGCTATTACTAGCAACAGTAACATGGAATAGACTACGGGCCTCATTTTCCAAGCCGCTCGCATGCGATACCAGGATGGGGGCGGAGTTGGCCCCGGAAGAGGAGGAGTCGGGGCGTCACCGGGGCCGACTCTGCGCCGACGCCGTGGACAGCGAAAAGGTAGGTGCCTTTTCGCTGCCTATTTCTCTCCCAATAGCTACACCTCCTATGGTGGCGCTATTGGGTACGAAACCAGCAGCGATTGCACTTTGACGGTGCGATCGCTGCCAGCTAGCGCATGCCCGCCCCCCGTTTCGGCTCCCCGCCCCTCATCTTCTAAAGGCCTAGGGCCTTATTTTCTAAGGCTATCGCACGCTTGCGCTACTGGCAAGCGTGTGATAGCTAGAAAGCTAGCTACATTGGGGCAGAGTCGGCCCTGGAAGAGGAGGAGTCGGGACGTCACTGGGGCCAACTCTGTGAAGACGGCACTGACAGCGAAAAGGTAAGGAGCCTTTTCGCTGCCTATTTCGCGCCGAATAACTACACCTTTTATGGTGTAGTTTTTTGGTGTGATCGCTGCTGGCTAGCGCAGGACCGCCTCCCGCTTCAAGCCCCCGCCCCCCGTTAGTGCTGGGATTCACTAAGCCTTGCGGCATTTGTGAATCCAGGCCTTAGTTTTTGGGTACTTGCCAGGTTCTTATGACCTGGATTGGCCACTGTGGGAAACAGGATGCTGGGCTTGATGGTCCCTTGGTCTGACCCAGTATTGCATGTTCTTATGTTCTTATGTTTAGGAGACTAAATAAATATAGACATGTGGCTAATTACAGATAACTGGTTAATTTTAAGAAAACCTTTAACCAAAAACTAGCAGGCTAGTTTATGTTTGAAAATTCACCTAAAGTTAACTGGCTGTTTGTCACCGAGGGCCTTATTTTCTAAACTATTTTTCCCATTTTAGGGTGAATTTTAAAAGCCTGGCATATGTGTTAAAACCGGGTGATACACGAATATGTCAGGCCAGTGCATGCCAAGCAGATTTTAAAAGCTGGCAGGATACGTGCGTAACTCTGTCTGCATACATAAAATTTTATTTCTAAAAAAGGGGCGTGGTGTGAGCATGGTCTTTGTGGGGCATGGGTGTTCCTGGATTTCTCAATGAAACCAGCATATAAATATTTACACACACAAGTGCACGCCAAGGTCCCCTGCCATGTAACTTTACTTCTGCTATGGATGGCACGTAAGCCATAAAACAAAAAAAAAAAAATAAATACAAAAATCAGCGGAGTTTTAAGGGACCGGGCTAACAGGGAGAAGGGAGGCTATTCAACTAAGGGAGTTTGGAAGTCCTATCCCTTACCTGGCCGAACTAGGAACAAACTGGGAAAATGGCTAATTGCGTCGGCGTGCATGGCTTCTAAAATCCTCCCACTATGACATAGAAGCAGCATTTGTAAGCATAGGCACGCACACACTTGAAATAGCATGCACATGTGCACACGCTCAGCCTGTTTTATACCATGTGTGCATATACACATGTATGTTATAAAATAACCGTGTCCATGGGTGACAGCCGGCAAACACATGCTCATGTTCGCCCACGCACCTGTTTAAAAGTTACCATCCCTGTGTCTATAGGGAAAATGCTTAGTAAAAAGGATCCTGAGTGGCTTATTGAAATGTTACCTATTTCTTTTAAATCTATTCTTTGTGTTTGCCATTACAGTTGCAACTTACATGCCTTCTAGCTATGTATATCAGACTGTTGCAAACTTCAGACAATACATCTTTCACAATAATTTTTAAAAAATCATTTAAATATCAACATTATGTACTTAGATATAGCAAACAATTTTCTCAGGTTCACTTAATTGATTTTGATCACCAGAGATTGTTCAAACAACACAGTGAGATGCATAAAGACAAATATGAAATGCCACATTATTCCAGTAATGTCAGTTACAATATCAAGTAGGTTGTTTTAAGTGAAACAGTATTCCAGCACTCCACTAAACACACTGTCCACTAAAAGAAACATGCATTAAATACACAGAGCTGTGATCAGCAGGGAAATTTCATTGTAACACTAATCTTCTCTGAGAAGGCAAGACACAAGCCAGATAAAGCCAGCAAAAAGCTTTTGTTACAAGGTTATTCCATAGGACGCAGGTTTAGATGAGTTCATGTCTCTTACATACCAGATAATTTGTTTAAATTATTATTATTTAAGTAAGTTTTGCAAGATAGCAAAAATTTCTAGACACTGATAACTGATCTAGTATGTCTGACTGGCTGGAAACAAAATTTAACCTACCCTGAATGTCATATTTGGAGCATTAATTTTGCATTGTTAAGACAGTAGCTTATTTTCTGTAATAGGTAGAAAAATGAGACATATATATATATATATATATATATATTTTTTTTTTATATATACACACACACATACATATAATACAGACAGAGTAAATTGCATTTAGTGTTCACTAGACCTAGGGCATACATTTTGGATAATTTAATTTGGCAAGCTATTATGCTGCTGGCACTGGCAGCACCAACTTCCTGTTTCTGGTGGCAGCATAACAATTTCAGATGAAACCTGTGGAAACTGTTAGGCTATTGCAGCTATTGGCAATAGCTGAAAATGGCCAATGTCTGCAGCTTGTATCCTCTGTATTTATTTAATTTATTTAACATGTTTTGTATACTGTCATTCGGTTTCACCATCAGAACGGTTTACAGTAGTCACATTAGTTAAACAAAACGATGAATCATATTAAATAAACATTACATCATATTAGTTAAACAGAAGTTACATCATGGTGACTATATTGTGTATATTAGTTTAAATTGTTATGTAACCATATTTGTATGTGGCATTGTGCATTGTCTTATATGTTATTAAGTTGTCTTAGATGTTTTTATGTTTCTCTGAGGATGTGGATTTTTTTCTTGGTAGTTGGTTGTATAGGATTCTGGTTGTGTTGATGGATGAGATCATTTGCATAGGCTCTGGTGAATAGCCAGGTTTTCAAATCTTTTTTAAAGGTTTTGATATTTGGTTGCATTCTTATTTCGATTGGTAATGAGTTCCATAGGGCAGGGCTGGCGATGGATATAGCTCTCTCTCGAATTGTGTTCAGATGAGTGGATCTTACATGAGGGATTTTGTGGAGGCCTTTGTTCATTGATTGAAGGTTCGTTTTTGGAGTGTGGGGTATGATGTATTTGCTCAGCCAGTAGTTGTGCTGTCCTGTGATTATTTTATGAAGGATTGTTAAAACTTTGTATTCTATTCTGTATTTTATTGGGAGCCAGTGAAGAGAGATGAGGGTTGGTGTGATATGCTTGTGTTTCTTTGTTCCTGTAAGAATTTTGGCGGCTGGGTTCTGTAGTATTTGGAGCGGACGGATGGTAGTAAGAGGTAGGCCGAGGAGTAAGGTGTTGCCGTAGTCTAGCTTGGAAAATATGAGTAGTTGTAGGACTGTTCTGAAATCCTCCTGTGCAAGGAAAGGTTTAAGACGTCTGAGTGTGAGTAATTTGTGGTATCCTTCTTTGATGTTATTTGTTATGTGGGTTTTGTATGATAGTTCTTTGTCGATGGTTATTCCTAGGTTTCGAGCATGGCTAACAGGAGAGATAAGTGTTTTAGGGTCTTCCGTTTTGAGTGGTTGCATGGGAGATTCACTGACTTTTTTGTCTAGGATTATTAATTCGGTTTTCTCAATGTTTATTATGAGTTTTATGGTGGATAGGCACTGTTTGATTTCAGCGAGATAGCTGGTTATACTCTTGTAAGTTTCTTCTATTGTATTCTGTATTGGGACCATAATTTGGATGTTGTCAGTGTATAGGAAATGGGTTAGGCCTAGGCGATCTAGTGTGTGACAGATCGGTAGAATATAGATGTTGAAAAGTGTTGCTGACAGGGCAGATCCTTGTGGGACTCCTGTTCTTAGCTTTACCTTGTTCAATAGGTTGTTGTTGAATATTACTTGGAAACTTCTGTTTGACAAATAAGAGGTAAAACATTTTAGTGTGGTTCCTGCTGCTCCTATTTCGGATAGTCTGTCGAGTAAGATAGAATGGTTGACTGTGTCAAAGGCAGCTGAGAAATCCAGGAAGATTAATATGTAACTTTTTCCTTTATCAAATCCTCAAAGCACTGTGTCGTTTAGTGACAATAGTAATGATTTGGTGCTTACATTTTTTCTGAATCCAAATTGCGAGGGATGAAATATGTTATTCATTTCAATGTGGTCAGATAGCTGGGAGTGGATGATTTTTTCAATGATTTTTGCTATGAAGGGTAAGTTTGATATGGGTCTATAGTTCTGAATATTCTCTGGGTCTAGATTGTTCTTTTTTAATAAAGGTTTGATGATTGCTGATTTTAGGCAATCTGGGTATTTCCCTTCGGTGAGTGAGAGGTTAACTATTTCAGTTGTTTTATTTATTATCAATCAATTTGATAGTTTGTGTGAGGATGCTATCAATGGGATGGTTTGCTGGATTCATTTTTTTTTTTTTATTATTTTTTGGATTTCCAGTGTGGAAGTGTAGTCAAAGTTATGCCAAGTTGACGTTATTTTCAGAACCGATGATAGAGTTTGGGTGCTAGTGATGGTGGTGTTGATAGAGTTGTTTATTAGTTTTTTGATTTTGTCAATGAATATTCTGCAAAATTGTTGCTTTTGATTGTGCTTGAAGGTGTTCTCATTTCGTTAGGAGATTTGGTGAGGTTTTGTACTATGGTAAACAGCATTCTGGGATTCTGTTGGTATTTATTTTAGTAGCGTAGAAGTTTTTCTTTGCATTGTGGATAAGTTTTTTGTAATTTGCTAATTGGGTCGGAATGCATTGAGTAATGTGGCTGTTTTGTTCTTGCGCCAGAGTCTCTCTTTTTTACTGAGTTCCCATTTGGCTGATCTTATGTTGTCATTGTACCACTGATTGCAGCTTACTTACTTGACATCCTTGAAAAACATAAGTCCTATATAACCAAATCTGAATTTTCTACTTAACATGATTCCTTAGGTGCCTTTCCTAAGTATATACTAGTGTGTGCCTATCTTAAGACTCCCAGAAAGATGTTACTGAAAATGAATGACTATAGAGTATTGTGACTGGTCCATTTAAAGGCTATACATATGGGGACTTGTGTTCATATTTATGTCATCCTGTTGAATAAAAAGACCAATACAACACAGGTATTTGACATACTGAAAACCACAGTGCATTTTCCATGATCAGTTTCAACATTGCCTTTACATTGTTTTCTAGGTGTCTTTGTAGTTATTCTTTCTTTCTTATCAGATGATGGTGCCACTGATGATTGTAAGAAGCTTGGAATCTTAGACAGCCAGGTTTATCAAATAGTATCACTCTTTGGGCATTGTATTTAACAGCCTTGGGTTTAAGACGTCTGAGTGTGAGTAATTTGTGGTATCCTTCTTTGATGTTATTTGTTATGTGGGTTTTGTATGATAGTTCTTTGTCTATGGTTATTCCTAGGTTTCGAGCGTGGCTAACAGGAGAGATAAGTGTTTTAGGGTCTTCTGTTTTGAGTGGTTGTATTAAAGCAGTAGCACTAAAAAAAAATCTTCAAAATAGCAACTTTTCTGTTTCTTTGTTCGCTTATTCTAAAGTACCTTGTGGTCCAGCGGGGGTCCCGGGAGCGATCTCCTGCTCGTGGGCCATTGGCTGCCACTAATCAAAATGGCGCCGATGGGCCTTTGCCCTTACCATGTGTCAGGGGCTATTGGTGCCATTGGCTGGCCCCTGTCACATGGTAGGAGCAAAGGATGGCCAGCGACATCTTTAAAAATCCATTGTCACATGGTAAGGGCAAAGGGCCATCAGCGCCATTTTGTTTACTGGTAGCCGACAGCCTGAGAGCGGGAGATCGCACCCGGGAATCCCGCTGGACCACCAGGTATTTTAGAAAGGTTTTGGGGCAGGGGGTCAGGAAGGTGGGGGATTCTAAGAATTTGATATAAAGGGTTGGGGTGGGTTTTTTGTTTTTCAGCTCGGGTGCAGCTGATAGTCCACGAAACCAAAACCGGAACTGATTCCAGCACCGATTCACATCCCTAGTAAATTTTCATAGGACTTAATGCTAGCGGATTGATCCTGGCTACAGGTAGTTGTCACATATGGAAGATAAAGAAATTTTTCAGTGATACGTTTTGCAATCAGTTTTACAACACTTCTAGAATTGATATTGACAGATCTGCTACAGTTTTGAATGGTAAGAAAAAATTGAAAAGGAATTTTGCCATTTTAAAATGGCTTTTGTTTTGTATTTAAATGTATTTGTATTCATTTTACGGACAAAGTCTGTTGCGCTCGGGGGTGGACACTTGTCCTGGAGCAGAGGAGAACGGCTCCCTGGTAGGGACCAGGAAGCACCTGCCACCAGGGGCTGGAGCACTGAAGGAGACAGAAGCTAGGATGAGCTTCACCACTGGAAGCACAATGTCCCCCCAGCAGGAACCCTTGGGAACCGGGCCGCTTGGGCTTAGGTAGGCCTCGCAGGGTCTCCTGGAGAGGTAGTAGACAGGCTTGCCCACAGACAGTAGGGGAGTATGGTCGGACTTGAGGTTGTAGGTCTGATTGAGCAAGGAATATCAGAACAGCATAGGCGATGACAAGGCAAGGAACAAAGTCAGAAATAAGAGGCGTGTTGAATCAGGCAGAGGTAAGAATCCGGGGGTCAGTTCTAGGAGTAGTCAACGAGGCAACCGTCAGGTTCCGAAGGTCAGACAAGGTCACAAGGCAGACAGAAGTCAGGAGGCTGGCAGCAGACAGAGAGGTCGAGGAACAGGCCGAGGTCAGTACCAGAGAGACAGTCCGAGGGTACTGCTTGGGGGATGGATGGACAGACGCAGGAACAGAAGGCTGTGGCAACCGTAGGATGCAGGAACAAGGCTGCAACAGTAGGATCCTGGAACAAGGCTGGAATGAGGCTTAGAACACAGAGACAATCTAGCATACAATACAATGCATCCCGATTGCCAAGGCAATGAAGTGCAGGCAGTGACTTCCTTAAGTAGTTCCTTCAATCAGGGCATGCCGTGGAGCTAGGACCCTCCCCTGGCCCTACAAGAGACCGGGAGGTTCGCACATGTATGCGTAGGGGCGTGGACAACGCTACGGAAGATGCCAAACTCCAGTGTGAGGCCTGGTGCACAATGGAAGGCACGGAGACAGTGGCTGCGGGACACCAAAGCCTGGAAGAGCTTGTGGCTGCCACTGGGGAGGACGACTAGGGACCTGCAGAGGAACCAGAGAGGTGAGCAGGCCCATGCACGGGCCGGATGCGGACGGGTCATGTAACAGTACCCCCCTTCTAGGCCTCCCTCTACACAGCCAAGGGCTTCAGCAAGGAAACATGGAACGTGTTATGGATGCCCATGGCACATGGTAGTTAGAGCTGATATGATTCTGCTCCAACTCTTCAAATCACTGGAAAAGTGCCAATGTATTTGGGAGCCAAGTGATGCGAGGGAAGTCTCAATCTTATGTGTTGGATGCTCAGCCACACCTTCTGGCCAGGATTGAAGAGTGGTGCGGGATGTCTATGGGCATCAGACTTACGCTTGGAACATTCAGCGGCCTGGGTAAGGTGTTCTTTAATTTGGTTCCACACCTGACGAATGGTGTGGGTCATGGATTGTGCAGCTGGAGATGGAACAGTCAGAGAAACTGGAAGTGGCAGCAGAGGTTCTCATCCAAACACCACGGAGAATGGATATATGTTGTGCAACAGTTCAGCCCAGGGTAGTAGATCAGACAAGTTGTCCTGCTGATCATTCACGTAGGAATGATCTAAATCTAATTGATCTAAATGATCTAAATCTACTTTCAATTATCCTGAATTACTCTCCACGTTCATTGTAACTTTCACTTTTACTATTTATGGTTGTCCCCTGGTTTTATGTAAACCGGTACGATAAGACATGGTCTTGAGCATCGGTATATTAAAAGAATTTAAATAAATAAATAAATAGGAATGGAGGAATATCTGTAAGGTTTGATTGGTACTTTCAGCTTGACCATTGGCCTGTGGGTGGTAGGCCGACGTGAAACTCAAGGCAATGTTAAACTTCTTACATAGGTAGTGCCAGTACCTGGCGGCAAACTGTGGTCCTCGGTCAGATAAAATTTCCTTTGGGAGTCCATGGAGATGGAAAATGTGCTTCAGAAACAACTTGGCTAATTCAGGGGCTGATGGAAGGCCAGGAAGGGAATAAAGTGACCCATCTTTGAAAAACGGTTGATGATGACCCAGATTATGGTATTGTTCTTGGACGGTGGCAGGTCTGTAATGAAGTCCATAGAAATGCTGGACCAAGGCTCGGTAGGTGCTGGAAGTGGTTGGAGTAGGCCCCAAGGCCGTCAGGTAGCCTGTTTCCATTGGGCACAGATGGGATATGAATCTACATAGTTACGAGAGTTTTGCACCATGTTGGGCCACCAATAATACCTTCGTAACATCTCTAGGGTCCTGGCACGACCCAGGTGTCCTGCCAACTTGGAATCATGAGCCCATTTCAGAACTCTTTCACGTAATCTACGTGGAACAATGGTTTTCCCAGCTGGGACTGTAGTGGTCACAGCAAGGGATAAACACGCACGATCTATAACATATCTAGGAACATCAGGGACATCTTCAGGTTCAAAGGATCTGGATAGTGCATCAGCACAAGGGTACTTGGAAGCTGGGCGGTAACATAGAACGAAGTTGAACCATTCAAAGAATAGCACCCATCGGGCTTGTCGAGGGTTCAAAGGTTGAACCTCTTTAAGGTGCTGAAGATTCTTATGGTCAGTGAAAATGTTAAACTTGTGTTCCTCCCCTTCCAATCAATGGTGTAATGTTGCTCTGTAGGAGAGAACTTGTGTGAGTAGAATGAGCAAGGTATCAATTTACCCTTGGGAGAAAACTGGCTTAAGACGGCTCCTGCTCCAATTGCAGAGGAGTCAACTTTGACGATGAATGGACATCTTGGGTCTGGATGCTGAAGACAAGGACTGGTAAGCGATTTTGCTCGAAGAGGCACTTTTCTAACTTGGCATAAAGATGGTTTTCTCTTAGGCATTGGAGGACAATACAAACATGCTCTTGATGGGATTCAAGTTCTTTGGAAAAGATCAGGATGTCGTCAAGATATACGACCACGAAGGAGTATAAGAGGTCTCAGAGCATCTCATTCATTAGACATTGAAAGATCGCTGGGGCGATGCATAGACCAAAGGGCATCATGGTATATTCATAGTGACTATCCCTTATGTTGAATGTGGTTTTACAGATATTTTCAGTTCGGATGCATATCAGATTGTACGCACCCCTCAGATCCAACTTGGTGAAGATCCGAGCCCCTTGAAGGCGGTCAAACAGTTCGCTCAGAAGGGGCAGGGGATATCGGTCTTTGCGGGTTATGGCGTTGAGCCCATTGTAGTCAGACACAGGAACAGAAGGAAGCTGGAACAGTAGGATCCTGGAACAAGGCTGGAATGAGACTGGAATAAGACAAGAACAAGACTTAGAACGCAGAGACAATCTAGCATACAATACAAAGCCGACCCAACTGCCAAGACAAGGAAGTGCAGGCAGCGACTTCCTTAAGTAGTTCCTTCAGTCAGGGCATGCCGCGGAGCTAGGATCCGCCCCTGGCACTACAGGAGACTGGGCGGTCCATGCGTGCATGCGTAGGGGCATGGCCAATGTCACGAAAGACGCCAAACTCCGGGGTGAGGCCTGGTGAGCAATGGAAGGCCTGGCAACCGCTGCTGCAGGACGCCAAAGCCTGGAAGAGCTTGCGGCTGCCACTGGGGAGGCCGCCCCGGGACCTGCAGAGGAGCCAGAGAGGTGATCTGGCCCGTGCGCGGGCCAGACGTGGATGGGGCACATAATAAAGTCTTTCTTGCATAGAGATGCATACAGACCAGTATGACTGAAGAACAAGAAATTCATACATGTCAGGTATCAGGAACAAAGAGGTCCATATTCAGTGAGTTGGCTAAGTTTGGCATTTAGCAAAACAAAAGGCTGGATTTAAGAATCTCACTGGTCTGACAACCCCTGACAAAGCTGGATAAATTATCTAGCTAAAATGTTGTCAGCTATGTCAGGGTCAATCAGAGAGTATTCTAGGCTGGAGTGCTATTATCTGGGTAAGTTATCTGGATAACCCTAATTTTTACCATTATCCGGTTATGGTAGAAAGATGACTTTAGGAAAGCCAAAGAGTAGTCCTAAAATTAGCCTGATAAACTTATATAGTTAACTTTAAGATAGCTGGGTGTATTTAGTGGGTTCTCCATGCCACTGAATACCTCAGTTAAGTTAGAGCATAAGAACCTAAGATATGCCATACTGGGTCAGACCAAGGGTCCATCAAGTCTAGCATCCTGTTTCCAACAGTGGCCAGTCCAGGTCACAAGTACCTGGCAAGTACCCAAACACTGAATAGATCCCAAGCTACTATTCCTTATTGATTAATAACAGTTTATGGACTTCTCCTCTAGGAACTTATCCAAATCTTTTTTTAAACCCAGTTACACTAACTGCCATAACCACATTTCTGGCAATGAATTCCAGAGCTTAATTGTGCGCTGAGTGATAAAGAATTTTCTTTGGTTTTAAATGAGCTACTTGCTAACTTCATGGAATGCCCCCTAGTCCTTCAATTATCTGAGAGAGCAAATAACCAATTTACATTTACTTCTTCAAGTCCTTTCAAAATTTTGTAGACCTCTATGATATTCCCCCTCAGTCATCTCTTCTCTAAACTGAACAGCCCTTACTTCCTTAGCTTTTCTTCATTGGGCAGCCATTCCATGCCCCTTATCATTTTGGTCGCTCTTCTCTAGACTTTCTCCAGTGCAACTATATCTTTTTTGAGATGCAACGACCAGAATTTCACACAATATTCAAGGTGCAGTCTCACCATGGAGTGATACAGAGGTATTACCACATTCTCAGTTTTATTTGTCATTCTCTTCCTAATAATTCCTAACATTCTGTTTGCTTTTTTGATCGCCATTGCACACTGAGCTGACAATTTCAATGTATTACCTACTATGACACTGATATATTCCGTAGGCGGACTTAGCAATTTGTAATGAAACCGCTATCTGATGGGAGGAGCAATCATATAGGAATTAGCAATCTGTTCAGTTCTGAGTTAACAGTCTGCTGAGGAGATAGCAATCTGTAACATTTAGGAGAGTTATGGGTGGATCCTTGGACCAGTGGAAGATGACTATGTCCCCAGGGAAGACCCCGAGAGGGACTACCGGTCAGACTCAGAGTATGGAAACAGACACACACACACTAGTTCTTTTATTAGACTGTATACTGAACCACCAGAGGTGGCAGTAGTGAGCTGGAATGCCCGGCTGGGCTGCAGTCCCTCAGATGCTGGAACAGTGATCCCTGGAGGCTGAGCTGTAGAGAAACTGAAATATAGTGAGCAGGCAGGGTAAGCAGAGTACATGTACTGAACCTGATGGAACACTCACACAATGTCTCATAGAAGCCCAGGAGCTGGAAAGTATAGGCCCTCGAGGAGCGAGTACCTGGTTCCAGGGAAAGCTCTGAGAGAGCGATGGTAACTCACAGATGAAGTAGGCTGACTTCCAGGAAGAAGTAAATTCAAAGAAGTCCGGGAACAAGGGCCCTCGAGGAGCGAATACCGCTTCCAGACTGCAATCTACAAAGTAAGAGAATGTGAGGCCCCCGAGGAGTGGGTACCCCTGGTTAGACCGAGGAGGCAGAGTAGCGTAGATAGAACAAATCCATATCCTTGCTAACTCGATGTGTTAGCAAATTCTAAGACCTTAAATATCTGTTGTGGGTGATGTTATCTTAGGGGGACGCCCCCGAGGTTCATGACATCACCGGTACTTCAGTCGGGGCCGTGCCACACGCACACCCCTGGGCCTCCAGGAAACATGGTGGTTCGCAGCGTGGAGCCGGTCCGGGGATGCCAGATTACCTCGGTAGAGGAACGCCGCAGGCAGCCAATCTTCCCGCGGGCGAAGAGGGAGGTACCAAAGAGGTGAGGAGGGCAGAGAGAGGGCATCGTGAACTGACGGACTCAACAGTACCCCCCTTCAAAGTGCAAATTCCTCTTCGGGTACCAGGCTTAGGTTTTGAAGGATGCGCGAGGTGGAACTGATGAAGCATCTTTGTCCAGGATATTGGTCTGAGGCTCCCAAGAGTTTTCTTCTGGGCCAAAACCTTCCCACTTTAGAAGGTATTCACAAGTGTTGCCTCTTTTACGAACATCCAGAATCTCTGTGATTTTGAGTTCTATTTCATCCTCTGTACTGAGATCAGTGAGTCTTGAGAGATAGAAGATAGTTCATTAGGAGTTGAATCATCTGATATATTGAAGAACATTCACTGATTAGTGTAATGTTTTCATCTTGAGATATTGAAGAACATTCACTGGTTAGTACATTGTCTTCATCTCGAGGTATTGCGAAACCTTCACTGGTTAGTACATTGTCTTCATCTTGAGGTATAGAAGGACATTCGCTGATTAGTGCAATGTCTTCGTCTCAAGGTATTAAAGAACATTCGCTGGTTATTGCATTGTCTTCTTTTTTCCCAAGGCAAATGCCCACACCAGCTGGTGACTCTGATAGTTGAGTAAAGCCCTTCTGGAGATTTTCTTCCATATTTCCCGATGTTGCCTTATTCTCAAAAGCTGTAAGAATGTTCACCTGTCCTTTCGGAGGCTCAGCTTTAGACTTCTGTCGTATGACACAGTCATAGGACTCCATTGGAGGAAGAATATCAACTACTTCTTTGGAGAAGAAATCCTCGAAGGGGGTGTACTGGAGCAGCAATCCCAGTACTGCTGGAATCGCAGGTCTCTGTAACTCACATACCCTCAAGGAAACCTCTTGTTCTGTGGTTTTTTGTGCGGTTGCTGGCCTGAGGCAGCCTGTCTGTTTTGGCTGCCCCTGCTGGTCAGCTGCCGTATTTTATTCTTTAATTCTTTTTTTATTTTTTATTATTGCTCTGTTCCTATCGTGTCGATTCTCTTTCTTAAAAAAACATATTGCTCCGTGCTCCCGTCATGCGGTGCGACCCGTTTTGTGAAATTAATCAGCATTAGCAAGAGACTTCACTTATCTTTTTCCTGTTCTTTTAAATATCTGCTGTTTTACGGGTCTGTCTCCGCCAGAATAAAATACGGCAGCTGACCGGCAGGGGCAGCCAAAACAGACAGGCTGCCTCAGGCCAGCAACCGCACAAAAAACCACAGAACAAGAGGTTTCCTTGAGGGTATGTGAGTTACAGAGTTGTTATACAAGGCAACGAGGTTGGTTATTGATTAGTGGAATCGCAGGTCTGGCAATAATAGGTGATATCTCCTTAAGGCATTTCTCATGACACTCTGGGCCCCAGTGGGAGAGATCCAGAGATGCCCAATCAAATTGGGGTTGGTGTATTTGCAACCAGGGTAACCCCAGGACGATGGGGTGCACAGCCTTTTCCAGAACAAAGAAGGAGAGCGATTCTGTATGAAGAGCTCTGGTGCGGAGAGTAACTGATTCAGTTTGGCAAGTAACATCTCCCAGTAAGGGCTCTCCATGAGTGGAGGATAATTGTAGTGGGTTTTTCAACTTGATGAAGGGACTCCTCAAATATTCCACTAGACTTCTGAGAATGAAGTTGTCTCCTGCCCCCGAGTCCACCAGGGCAGGAGTCTGAACCATGACTGTCCATAGGTCAAGGAGACTGGAAGAGAAAGCGAAGGAGAGGGCGCAGTAAGGCCTAAGAATAGTCCTCCTGTAGGACTTTGGCCCGTTTGTGCATTCAGACGAATAGAGCATGTAGAGACATCGTGGCCGGGATGACCACAATACATGCAAAGGCTACTCTTCTTCCGAAATCTTCTCTCTTTGGAGAGTTGCATAGGTTCATCTGTATCGGCAGCAGGGACTACTGGAACCATCCGAGGTGTAGAGACAACATTGGCCTGTTTCAACCCGGGTAACTCCCTAGGTCGGAATTCCTTCACCTTGTCCCAGAGTCGTTGATCAATCCGTGTGGCCAAGGCTATTAATTCATCCAGCAAGTCAGGTGTCTGGCGAGCGGCAAGCTCGTCCTTCAAACAGTTATCCAGGGCTCTGAAAAAGAGAGTCTTGAGACATCTGGGGCCCCAGCGGAATTCTGCCGCAAGAGTTTTGAACTCTATGGCAAATTTAGCCAAAGATCTGCTGCCTTGCTTCATATCCACTAAAGCAGAACCGGCAACAGAAGTTCAAGCAGGGTCATCAAAAACGGATTTAAACAAGTCCATAAATTCTTCTATGTCCTGCAAAATAGAGTCCTTGCATTCCCATAAGGTGGATGCCCAAGACAGGGCCCTACCATCCAGGTATGAAAGGATATAGGTAGTCTTGGAGAGATCTGTAGGAAATAGAGACGGCTGTAAGGCAAAGTGCATGCAGCACTGGTTCAAAAAGCCCTGGGTCTTCTGGATTTCTCCGGAAATGCAGATTGGAGCCGCCAGTGGTACAGCAGTCTTCAAAGTTACGTCCGGTGACTGACCTTCTTGGTTTGTGGCTGTGCCTTGAACCTTCGGTGTGTGTAGCTGATGAAATGCTGCAGTAAGTTTCTCCAAGGCATCTTGCTGCGCCACAATGCACTAGGTCAGGCCCGGTATGGCCTGCAAAGCACTCAGTTGTACCGGATCCATGGAGTTAGCAATCTGATGTATTCCGTAGGCGGAGTTAGCAATCTGTAATGAAACCACTATCTGATGGGAGGAGCAATCAGATCGGAGTTAGCAATCTGTTCAGTTCGGAGTTAACAGTCTTCTGAGGAAATAGCAATCTGTAACATTTAGGAGAGTTGTAGGTGGATCCTTGGACCAGTGGCAGATGACCACGTCCCCGGGGAAGACCCCGAGAGGGACCACCGGTCAGACTCAGAGTATGTAGACAGACACACACTAGTTCTTTTATTAGACAGTATACTGAACCACCAGAGGTGTCATCAGTGAGCTGGAATGCCCGGCTCGGCTGCAGTCCCTCAGAAGCTGGAACAGCGATCCCTGGAGGCTGAGCTGTAGAGAAACTGAAATATAGTGAGTAGGCAGGATAAGCAGAGTATATGTACCGAACCTGATGGAACACTCACACAATGTCTCATAGAAGCCCAGGAGCTGGAAAGTATAGGACCTCGAGGAGCGAGTACCTGGTTCCAGGGAAAGATATGAGAGAGCGATGGTAACTCACAGATAAAGTAGGCAGTGCTGACTTCCAGGCAGAAGTGAATTCAAAGAAGTCCGGGAACAAGGGCCCTCGAGGAGCGAGTACTGGCTGCAGACTGCAATTGACAAAGTAAGTGAGAGACCGAGGCCCCTGAGGAGCGGATACCCCTGGTTAGTCCGAGGAGGCAGAGGAGCGTAGATAGAACAAATCCATATCCTTGCTAACTCGATGTGTTAGCAAATTCTAAGACCTTAAATATCTGTCGTGGGTGACGTCATTTTCGAGGGACGCCCCCGAGGTTCGCGACATCGCCGGTACTTCAGTCGGGGCCGCGCCGCATGCGCCCCTAGGCCTCCAGGAAACATGGTGGTTCACAATGTGGAGCCGGTCTGGGGACATGGGAGGACCTCGGCAGAAGAACGCCGCGGCAACCAATCTTCCCGCAGGCGAAGATGGAGACGCCAAAGAGGTGAGGAGAGAGGAGATAGGGCGTCGGGAACCAACGGACACAACAGCGCCTAGTTCTCTTTCCTGGGTGGTAACTCCCAAGACAGAACCTAACATTGTGTAACTACAGCAAGGATTATTTTTCCCTATATGCATCACTTTGCACTTATCCACATTAAATTTCATCTGCCACTTGGAAACCCAATCTTCCAGTCTCACAAGGTCCTCCTACAATTTCTCACAATCCACATGAGATTTAACTCCTCTGCACAATTTTCTGCCACCCATAAATTTGGTCACCTCACTCATCATACCCCTTTCCAGATCATTAAAAAATATATTTAAAAGCACCGGTCCAAGTACAGATCCCTGAGGCACTCCACTGTTTACCTTACTCCACTATGAAAACAGACCATTTAATCCTATTCTCTGTTTCCTGTCTTTTAACCAATTTGCAATCCACAAAAGGACATCGCCTCCTATCCCATGACTTTTTAATTTTCTTAGAAGCCTCTCATGCGGGACTTTGTTGAACTCCTTTTGAAAATCAAAATACACCAGATCAACTGGTTCACCTTTGCTCATATGTTTATTCACCCCTTCAAAAAAATGTAGTAGATTTGTGAGGCAAGACTTCCCTTGGGTAAATCCATGCTGGCTGTGTCCCATTAAACCATGTCTAAATGTTTTGTGATTTTATTCTTTATAACAGTTTCCATGATTTTTTCCCGGCACTGAAGTCAGCCTCACCAGTCTATAGTTTCCTGGATCACCCCTGGAGCCCTTTTTAAATATTGAGGTAACTTCCCAAGACATGAAATGGTTACATCATCAGATATGTTTAAGGAATATCTTAGTGCTATCTTACAAATGCCTCAAAAATCTATCCCACCCTTTTCAAAAATCTATTACATAGCAGTAAAAGGAAGGGATGGAATTTCAGAGGGGAAACCATCAGAACAACAATTAAATTTATCAGAAATTTTAGAAGCATCTGCAGAAACAAATATTTCATCTAGGGCTACGCTACATGTAACTTTTGTGTTTGCAGCTGATAGGGATGCTGTATTTTGTCTTTATTTGAGAAAAAGAATGGATAAATTTCACGGGGCCCCAATCTGGATCTATCCCGATCTATCACGTCAGACACAATTGAAGAGAGAGAAATTTCTGCATTTAAAACAGAAGTAGAAAATATTGGAGGGAAAATGTTAATAAAATTTCCCTGTAGATGTGAAATAGTACAGCACAATCAGAAATATATTTTCCATGATACTTCACAGTTAAGGGTGTTTTTAGATTCTCAGGCCCATGAACCTCCAACCTTGGGAAATGAGGCAAGATAGATAGCAAGGTGTTACCTTATAATTCAATTGTACCTATTGAGTTGATTCTCATACTTCCTCGTGTCCGCTATATAATTGTTTTGTTTATTCGCTCCTTGTGGTTTACTATATTCAATTTCGATGTATACAGAAACATTTGTGAATTTACAAATTGAAATTGGTAAATAATGTTTCCCGTCGATAGCAGGGCTGAATTAGCCATGCTGTCATGGGATATGTCAATCAGGCCCGGGAGGCGGAGCTTGTCAAAGCAGAGAACAGAGCTTTGCTCTCTGCGGCTGCGCGTGTGTTCCCGCGCAGGAAAGTAATGGAATCTCCTCAGTCTGTTTTTTCCGCGAGCGGGATCGCACGCGGAGCTGATCTCTCCTCAGTTTTAAAAACAGAATTAAATTGTCAAAACCGGGTTTCAAACCCTGTAGTTGTGGTAAAATAATGTCGGTCACGGACGGACACGACCGATGTTACAAATGTCTCGGACCACATCACAAGCGAGAAGATTGTGAGTTTTGCTCTAGGATGTCACCTAGAGTATTAAAACAAAGGGCCTATAGGCTTCAGGAACTGTTTGCCTCACGAGAGCCGTCGGAGGCTCACTCATCGCCTGGCCCGTTAACTTTATCGGCTCCTTCAAAAAAGAAAGCTGTTTCGTCCGATCCTAAATCCTCCACTCTGAGAGGTAATGGTAAACCAAAAAGACGAAGGCCAATGGATTCTCATAAATCCTCAGAGCCTATAGAGCCGCAACATACCTCATCAGAGAAGGACACCTCGGCGCCGACGACTTCCGCGCCCACGGCACCATCTGCGCATGATATATCGACGCCAAAGACGGAGTCTGCGCACAACCTAGCGCTTCCGGCGCGCATGGTGCAGAAGAAACCACCGCGCCGAACACATATGCGCACGGCGCCGGAGAAACTTACGCGTACAGCGCCGGAGAAACTTACGCGTACGGCGCCGACTGCGGAAAAACTTATGCGCACGGCACCGAACACATCGGCGCCGATAATCCATGTGCGCGCGGGATCAAGAAAATGTATTATATGTTATTGTTCAATGTTCTTTGTAAAAAAACCCCGATCTGACTTCCCAGACCAGGGCTATCTTTTCGTTCCATGTAAACCGGACTGATTTGTATTGTATACAGGAATTCCGGTATATAAAAATTAAAAATAAAAATAAAAAATAAGAAAATACGTGCATACACCTACAACTGCGCACAAATCTACTTCTGCACACAGATCTACAGGCACGCATAAGTCTATAACTGCGCATACGCGCATACCTGCGCATTAGAGATGTGAATCGTGTCCTCGATCGTCCTAACGATCGATTTCGGCTGGGAGGGGGAGGGAATCGTATTGTTGCCATTTGGGGGGGTAAAATATCGTGAAAAATCGTGAAAAATCGTGAAAAATTGTAAAATCGCAAAACCGGCACATTAAAACCCCCTAAAACCCACCCCGACCCTTTAAATTAAATCCCCCACCCCCAATGACTTAAATAACCTGGAGGTCCAGCGGCGGTCCGGAACGGCAGCGGTCCGGAACGGGCTCCTGCTACTGAATCTTGTTGTCTTCAGCCGGCGCCATTTTCCAAAATGGCGCCGAAAAATGGCGGCGGCCATAGACGAACACGATTGGACGGCAGGAGGTCCTTCCGGACCCCCGCTGGACTTTTGGCAAGTCTTGTGGGGGTCAGGAGGCCCCCCCCAAGCTGGCCAAAAGTTCCTGGAGGTCCAGCGGGGGTCAGGGAGCGATTTCCCGCCGCGAATCGTTTTCCGTACGGAAAATGGCGCCGGCAGGAGATCGACTGCAGGAGGTCGTTCAGCGAGGCGCCGGAACCCTCGCTGAACGACCTCCTGCAGTCGATCTCCTGCCGGCGCCATTTTCCGTACGGAAAACGATTCGCGGCGGGAAATCGCTCCCTGACCCCCGCTGGACCTCCAGGAAGTTTTGGCCAGCTTGGGGGGGCCTCCTGACCCCCACAAGACTTGCCAAAAGTCCAGCGGGGGTCCGGAAGGACCTCCTGCCGTCCAATCGTGTTCGTCTATGGCCGCCGCCATTTTTCGGCGCCATTTTGGAAAATGGCGCCGGCTGAAAACAAGATTCAGTAGCAGGAGCCCGTTCCGGAGCGCTGCCGTTCCGGACCGCCGCTGGACCCCCAGGTTATTTAAGTCATTTGGGGGGGGGGGTTCGGGAGGGTGGGGGATTTAATTTAAAGGGTCGGGGTGGGTTTTAGGGGGTTTTAGTGTGCTGGCTCACGATTCTAACGATTTATAACGATAAATCGTTAGAATCTCTATTGTATTGTGTTCCATAACGGTTTAAGACGATATTAAAATTATCGGACGATAATTTTAATCGTCCTAAAACGATTCACATCCCTACTGCGCATAACTCCATATCCGCGCATAAATATAAATCAGCGCATAGATCAAAATCTACGCGTATAAACCACAACTATTCACCTCATCAATTAAGGACAGAGTTGTAACGAAAATTATACTCTTCACACAGCCCTTCTTCGGAGGCTGAAGCCACAGATACTGATTCATCATCTGATGACTATCATAAGTACTCAGGTCACTCCCATTTAAAAAAATTAAAAAAGAGGAGTGCTTCATGGGAGATAAGTCCTTTGACTTCTAAATCATCTTGTAAAGTGCCATCTACTGCCTACTCAAAAAGAGCAGTGGTACAAATTTCTTCCTCTAACACTTCTTCAGATTCGGAAGACTTAAGAAATACTTCACTCAATAAAATACAAAAAGATGGGAATGTTCCGGCTTCACCGCAAACAGCTATCCCACTACAACAAGACAATCGTACAGTAATGCCCTCTCATACAAGAGAAGCATTTTTTCAATTGTCTCAATCGTTAGCAGGATTTTACGAGATGCTGCGATCATCATTCAAAATGACTAATATTGATGATGACAATGCTACGAAACATAAAGCACAGTCTCATGAAGATCAGTCGGCAGAACCACCGACATCTCCCATGTTAAACCAACCAGCCTCTCCAAATCAGGTACATGATACATCTTTTGATTCTCCTTCAATACAAACATCCCCATCATCATCGGTGGGATGTCTGTCGGATCCGCAGGATCAACTACAGGAGCCGTATTCCCCTCCTGAAGACCTTACATACCCAAAATTCCTAGAAAAAATGGGTACCATTCTACATCTAGAGGTCCAAAAAGAAACAGACCCTAGAGCAGAAACCCTTGGTCTGCTAAAGATTTTTGATACTCAAGTGGAACCAACATCTCTTCCACCACAAGGGATCCTGCATTCAGTCTTACAAAAATCCTGGGAAGTGCCTTATACAATTGCAGCCGTTTCCAGGAAAACAGACATAAAATTTTGTATGAAGAAAGCATTACTATACACTCTACCACAATTACCTCATGCATCAATTGTAGTAGAGTCGGCAATGCAAAGGTTCAAGAAAACAAAGCTGCATTCTACTTTCCCACCGGGGAAAGACAACAAATATTTAGATGAGTTTCGCAGAAAAATATTCCATAACTCGATGTTAACTGCACGAATTATGCAACATCAGTTCTACATGGTACAATATCTATATGAATGCATGCAAGCTATGAAAGGTATACATTCCTCGATGGCTGAACAGATACTTCAGCCTCTTCATGATATGGAAGAGTGTTCTCGACACCTCTTGAGGTCAATCTACGAAGCACATGAAACATCATCCAGGGCATCTGCAACAGCCATTGCAGCCCGAAGACTAGCATGGTTATGTTCAAGTTCAATACGTGACAACTTGCACGAGAAACTAATGAACCTCCCATGTACAGGAGATAACCTGTTTGGAGAAAGATTTCAGGACGCAGTAAGTAAATTAAAAGAAGAAGCTCTAGCAGTACAATCTCTAACATCGAATCCTATTTACTCGACTACACGTCGTTATATGGGATCCACTCATAGGCAACCATATGCCAGAAGACCCTATAGATCTTATCAATCTTTTCGTACCCAGCCATACCCTTCCTACCAGCATCTTGCTCCACAAAACAATACATCAAATCAACGAAGGGGTAAACCATGTAACCAGAGACAGTAGGCACAACAGCCAGCTACTGCAGCAAAAGCGACTTCGTCTTTTTAGTTACTCAACCGCCACCACAACATCAAGCTCCTCCAGGCAGAATTCATGCTTGCCTGGAAGCCTGGGAAAGAATAACATCAGACCAATGGGTTTTGGAGATAGTATGTCAAGGTTACCAACTCCAATTTGTCACAAAACCCATCTTGCCTCATCTTTCCACACTCAAGACTCACAGTTCCCATCCACAACTGGGGGAGGAAATTGCTTTACTTCACAAACAACAAGCAATTCGACAAATCCACCCATACCCCAAATTAGCAGCATTTTATTCCCCGTACTTCCTTATACCAAAGAAGTCGGGGGGCCTTCGCCCCATACTAGACCTAAGGGAGTTGAACAAATTTCTCACCAAGGAGAAATTCAAAATGGTATCGTTGAAATCAATTCTTCCTCTCATTCAAACCAACGATTGGATGTGCTCCATCGACCTGAAGGATGCTTACACACACATTCCAATCCATCCATCCTAGTGGCGTTACCTATGCTTTCTCTACAGGCATCAACACTACCAGTACAAAGTTCTTCACTTTGGACTATCGGCTGCACACAGAGTCTTCACCAAATGCATGATAGTGGTGGTGGCTCATCTCAGGAAACAAGGTATAACCATTTTTCCATATCTGGACGATTGGCTCATAATCGCCTCAACTCCAAACATCTTACTGGATCACCTCCATCGGGTGATACACTGTTTGCAAGAACTAGGGTTGGTGATCAATTTTCAGAAAATACACCTACAACCAACACAACAGTTGCAGTTCATAGGCGCATGCCTGGATACTACGTGCAACAGAGCATACCTCCCACTCGACAGAATATCACATTTCCGTCAACTTCTACACACCTTGAAACATACTCAGAGGCCGTCAGCAAGACAAGTCTTGGTAATTCTGGGCCACATGGCAGTGGCGAACTTCATGGTTCCCAACACCAGGTTACACATGAGACGCCTACAATGGGGTCTAAAGCGCCAATGGAAACAGCATTTACAACCATTGACGCAGAGGGTATCGCTGACCGCAGAAATGAAAAAAGATATAGCATGGTGGCTCCTAGACTCTACCCTGTCCAAAGGAGCATTGTTCAACCCCCCATCTCACAATGCAGTCCTAACCATGGATGCGTCTCGCAAGGGATGGGGTGCACACCTCCAGACTTACGAAATCCAAGGGTTATGGACACTCTCGGAACAGAATCTACAAATAAATCTATTGGAACTCAGAGCGATTCGCAATGCATTGCGAGTCTTTCAAGACCACCTGAAGGGACGCAGGGTCATGATCTACACAGACAACCAAGTAGCGATGTTTTACATCAACAAACAAGGAGGGTCCGGTTCATGGTCCCTCTGCAAGGAGACCCTGACAATCTTCGAACACGCTCACAAGAATTGCATACATCTGCAAGCAACTTACCTACCGGGAGTTGCAAACACAAGAGCGGACAGGCTAAGCCGCATCTTTCATACCCACGAATGGACACTCAATACAGAAATAGTCCAAGACTTATTTCTGCAGTGGGGGACACCTTTGATAGATCTCTTTGCAACAGAGGGCAATGCTCAGGTTTCCAAATTCTGCTCGATAAAACCAAGCCAATTCAGGATCGCTCAAGATGCCTTCCTCATTCCGTGAACGACAGGCCTTCTATATGCCTTTCCTCCCATACCTCTCATAACAAGAACAATTCAGAAGTGTATAGCGGAAAAAGCTCAACTGATATTCATAGCCCTGGCCTGGCCAAGGCAACCATGGTACAGTTTCCTGCTTCAACTATCCATCAGAGATCCAATTCCATTACCGAATCAACAAGATCTTCTCTGCCAAGATCAAGGGACACTTCTACACCCGCTACACTCATCTCTACACTTGACAGCTTGGAGATTGAGAGGCTCCTTCTGACAGAACAAGGAGTTTCCACCTCAGCGCAATTCATTTTGTTACAATCAAGGAAACTCTCAACCAGGAAAAATTATAGCTATAAATGGAAACGCTACTCTGCCTGGTGCACTTCCAACGGTGTACCACCATTGGACTGCTCCCCGGAATTGCTCATTGATTATCTTCATACACTATATGTCGCTGGTCTAGCAACATCATCCATCAGAGTTCACCTCAGCGCCATAGGCGCCTATCATAGACCAATCAATGACATTCCTATATCCAATCACCCATTACTGACTCGTTTCATAAAGGGTTTAACACACATTCGTCCTCCGGTATCCAAACCTCCAGTTCCATGGAACTTCAACATAGTTCTGGAACAGCTCATGCTTTATTCCTTTGAACCCATGGATTCGGCACACATTAAATACCTCACCTGGAAGGTGGTATTTCTGGTTGCAGTAACATCAGTACGAAGAGTGAGTGAGTTACAAGCTTTGGTCCATTATCCTCCATACTTGCAATTTCATCACCAGAAGGTAGTTCTACGAACTCACCCATCCTTTCTACCGAAGGTAGTTACCCCATTCCATCTCAATCAGACAATGGAATTACCAACTTTTTTCCCTAAACCTCATTCGAACGATAGGGAAAAACTACTGCACACACTGGATTGTAAGAGAGCTTTAACACACTACAAAGAAAGAACGAACTCGGACTCCTGTGTTTCTCAACTCTTTGTCTCCTTTGACCCAAAAGCACCTGGATTACCAGTGGCTAAACACACCATCTCCAGTTGGATAGCGCAGTGCATTAAATTCTGTTATGACAAACAGAATTTACATTTACAGTCTACTCCTAAAGCTCACCAAGTTAGAGCAGTAGCAACATCCTTAGCACACCTGAAGAATGTGCAACCCATAGACATATGCAAGGCAGCCAC
Organism: Rhinatrema bivittatum; assembly: GCF_901001135.1. Lineage (NCBI taxonomy): Eukaryota > Metazoa > Chordata > Amphibia > Gymnophiona > Rhinatrematidae > Rhinatrema > Rhinatrema bivittatum. Next base: position 40,008,029 of record NC_042624.1, on the reverse strand, counting down.
ATGGTCATCACTGCATACCTTCACATCTCATTACTGCCTTGACCAGCAAGCAGCCACTGATGCGAAGATAGGGCAGGCAATACTGCAATCTCTATCCTCCTGTCCACGGTGACTGCCACACTGTCAAAGATCACGTCCAAACCCATATATCATAAATGACGTGATCGGGAGCTTGGGACTCCCATGACAGCATGGCTAATTCAGCCCTTCTATCGACGGGAAAAAGCAAGTTTGCTTACCGTAAACGATGTTTCCGTAGATAGCAGGATGAATTAGCCATGCTGACCCACCCTCCTCCCTGGCAGTCACCAAGTCTTTGACTACACTACAGCTTAATCACAGACTGAGGAGATTCCATTACTTTCCTGCGCGGGAACACACGCGCAGCCGCAGAGAGCAAAGCTCTGTTCTCTGCTTTGACAAGCTCCGCCTCCCGGGCCTGATTGACAGATCCCATGACAGCATGGCTAATTCATCCTGCTATCTACCGAAACATCGTTTACGGAAAGCAAACTTGCTTTTTTTCCTGTATCTGTATGGAAGAGAATTTTCATTTATATTGAAAAGCATAAATTAAAAATAAAAAAAAAATATTGAGGTTACATTGGCCACCCTCCAGTCTTCAGGTACAGTGGATGATTTTAATGAAAGTTGATTAATACTCTTCAGTTTGTCAATCTGGCCTACCACATCTTCCAGATTCACCATGATTTGGTTCACTTCATCTGAAACATTACCCTTGAAAACTGTCACCAGAATGGGTATTTCCCCAACATCTACTTCAATAAACATCGAAGCAAAGTTATAATTTAATCTTTCCGCGATGGCCTTATCTTCCCTAAGTGCCCCTTTAACCACTCAATCATCTAAAGGTCCAAACAACTCCCTTGCAGGCTTTCTGCTTCAGATATATTTTAAAAAGATTTTATTGTGAGTTTTTGCCTCTATGGCCAACTTCTTTTCAAATTCTCTCTTAGCCTATCTTATCAATGTTTTACATTTCACTTGCCAATGCTTATGCTTTATCTTATTTTTTTCTGATGGATCATTCTTCCAATTTTTGAATGAAGATCTTTTGGCTAAAATAGCCTCTTCCACCTCACTTTTTAGCTATGCTGACAATCGTTTGACCTTCCTTCCACCTTTCTTAATGCATGAAATATGTCTGGATTGTGCTTCTTGTTATGCGCCCCGCCCACGTCTAGCCCGCTCATGGGCCTGCTCACCTCTCTGGCTCCTCTGCAGGTCCCAGGTTGGCCTCCCCAGTGGCAGCCGCAAGCTCTTCCAGGCCTCAGCATCCCACGGCGGCGGTCGCCGGGCCTTCCGTTGCACACCAGGACTCACGCCGGAGTTCGGAATCTTCCATGGCATTGGCCACGCCCCTACACGATCGCACGCGGACCGCCCGGTCTCTTGTAGGGCAAGGGGTGGGTCCTAGCTCCGTGGTGCACCCTAATTTAAGGAACTACTTAAGGAAGTCGCTGCCTGCACTTCCTTGCCTTGGCAATCGGGTCGGCATTGTATTGTATGCTAGATTGTCTCTGCATTCTAAGTCTTGTTCCAGTCTTGTTCCAGTCTTGTTCCAGTCTTGCTCCAGCCTTGTTCCAGGATCCTACTGTTCCAGCGTCCCTTTCTTTCTGCGTCTGTCCGTCCATCCCCCAGGTACTACCCTCGGACTGTCTCTCTGGTACTGACCTCGGCCTGTTCCTTGACCTCTCTGTCTGCTGCCTGCCTTCTGACCTCTGTCTGCCTTGTGACCTCATCTGACCTCCGGAACCTGACCTCTGCCTCATTGACTACTCCTAAGAATGACCTCTGGATTCTGACCTCAGCCTGATTGACCATGCCTCCTGATTCTGGTTCTGTCCCTTGCCTTGTCATCGCCTATGCTGTTCTGGTCTTCCTTGCTCCATCAGACCTACAACCTCAAGTCCGACCACGCTCCCCTTCTGTCTGTGGGCATGCCTGTCTACTACCTCTTCAGGAGACCCTGCGAGGCCCACCTACGTCCAAGCGGCCTGGGTCCCTATGGGCTCCTCCCGGGGGTCCTTGGGCTTCCAGTGGTGAAGCTCATCCTAGCCTCTGTCTCCTCCAGTGCTCCGCCCCCTGGGATAGGTGCTTCCTGGTCCCTACAAGGGAGCCATTCTCCACTGCTCCAGGACAAGTGTCCACTCCCGAGCGCAACAAGTTGCCAAGGCCATGGACTCGGTGGAGTCTCCCGCCTCCCAGGCCCTACCGGGTTTGGCCGCCACAGTCAAAGCTCATCATCAAGCTTTGGAATCGCTAGCCTCTTCAGTGGAAGAGCTTCATTCTCAGCTGCGAGATACCACTCTGCCAATCCCATGGGCCTATCGGCCTCTATGCTGCCCAAAGCATCATTGGCACACCCTGCACCTCCTCGATACAATGGGGAACCATGCTCCTGACATGGCTTCCTCAATCAGTGCTTCATGCAATTTGCACTGCAACCCTCCTTGTTCCTGAAGGAAACCACTAAAGTAACCTTCATCCTCTCCCGCCTGGAAGGGAAGGCTCTGGCATGGGCCTCTCCCTTATGGGAATGCTCTGATCCCATACTTTCTAAGTTATCCGAGTTTGTTGCTCTCTTCAAGAAGACTTTCGAAGACCCAGGCCGCCAGGCTGTAGCCAGCCATAGTCTACTCCACCTCTGTCAAGGGTCGCGGACCCTCACTGAGTATACGGTGGAGTTTAGGGCCCTGGCTACTGATCTCAGGTGGCTAGAAGATTGTCTGCAAGCCATCTTCCTAGATGGACTCTCCAGCGCTCTCAAAGATGAACTCTCCGTCCGTGAGACTCCCACATCTCTAGAGGACCTGATTTCCCTCACTGGGAAGATCAATCATCGTCTCCGGCAAAGGCGCCTAGAAGTAAAGGCCTCCAGCTCTCCTACACCATGTCCCATGCATGTCCTAAGTCCTCCTGCTAAGACTCCAGCACCACCGCCCTCTTTCGTGGTGGAACCTATGGAGGTGAACCATGGGCGACTGTCTCTGACCGAACATCTCTGGCGGAGGAAGGAGGGTCTTTGCCTTTACTGTGGCACTTCCGGACATACTCGAAAGTTCTGTCCGGTCCATCCAGAAAACTGCAATGCCTGAGCCCGGCGGGGGTTCTGAACTTAGGTGCTACTGTCACCGGCCCCCAACTCCTGCTTCCCATCTCTCTGGGCATCGAGGCCCATTCCTTCACCACCACTGCTCTTGTTGATACCGGAGCAAGTGGAAGCTTTATCATGGATAACATTGTCAAGCTTCTGAACATTCCTCTTCAGCCATTAGATGTGAGTCTTCACATTGCCTCCATTCAATGAGAACCTCTTCCAGGGCTCATCACTCATCAGTGACTGTCCTTACCGTGGGCACTCTCCACGAGGAGGAGATGTTCTTCTATATGTTGAAACATTCTACACATCCTGTTATCCTGGGGTTGCCCTGGCTCCAGGTCCACATACCCCAGTTCGATTGGCAGTCCCTGCAGTTGGTGCAGTGGGGCTCCAAATGCCAGAAGATATGTCTACGTCCAGTATCTCCAGTTGTCCCTGTACTGAAGTCTATTACCCTCTCTGGGTTGCCTACGCAGTATGTAGACTTCAAAGGTGTCTTCTTGAAGCAGAAGGCGGATACCTTGCCTCCGTTATGCAAGTTCAATTGTCCCATAGAACTTCTGCTGGACACAATGCCTCCCAAGGGCAGAACTTATCCACTGTCTTATCCAGAAACCCTAGCCATGTCTGAGTATATTAAAGAGAACCTAGAAAAAGGGTTCATTCATCCCTCTGATTCTCCTGCTGGCGCAGGATTTTTCTTCGTTAAGAAAAAGGACAGCAGGTTACACCCTTGTATTGACTACAGAGGGCTCAAAGTTATAACCCGCAAAGACCGATATCCCCTGCCCCTTATCAGTGAGCTGTTTGATCGCCTTCAAGGGGCACGCATCTTCACCAAGTTGGATCTGAGGAGTGCGTACAATCTGGTAGGTACGCATACGACCTGAAGATATCTGGAAAACCGCATTCAACATGAGGGATGTTCACTATGAATATGCCATGATACCCTTTGGGCTATGCAATGCCACAGCGGTCTTTCAATGTCTCATGAACGAGATACTCCGAGACCTCCTATACTCCTTTGTGGTCGTATATCTTGACGACATCCTGATCTTTTCCAAAGACCTTGAATCCCATCGAGAGCATGTTCGGATTCTCCTCCAACACGTAAGAGAAAACCATCTTTATGCCAAGTTAGAAAAGTGCCTCTTCGAGCAAAATCACTTACCCTTCCTAGGGCACATCATATCTGATCAAGGTTTCTCCATGAACCCAGATAAAGTTCAGGGGATCCAAGACTGGCCCTAGCCAGTAAGCCTATGAGCTTACAATGTTTCCTTGGCTTTACCAATTATTATTGAAGCTTCATTGCCAATTATTCTACCCTATCCGCTCCTCTCACTGCCATGACCAAGAAAGGGGCTAACACAAGTGTGGACTCCCAAAGCACAAGCCGCCTTTCAGACACTTAAGGAATCACTCTGCTCTGGTCCTTTTCTTCAGCATCCAGACCCAAGTCACCCATTCATCGTCGAAGTTGACACCTCTGCAATTGGAGCAGGAGCCGTCTTAAGCCAGTTTTCTCCCAAGGGTAAATTGATACCTTGCTCATTCTACTCACACAACTTCTCTCCTACAGAGCAATATTACACTGTTGGTGACCGAGAACTTCTTACCATCAAGGCACAACTCCAAGAGTGGTGCCCCTGGTTGGAAGGGGCGCAACACAAGTTTACCATTTTCACCAACCATAAGAATTTTGAGCACCTTAAAAAAGCTCAACTCTTGAATCCTCGACAAGCCCGATGGGTGCTTTTCTTTGAACGGTTCAACTTCGTTCTATGTTACCGCCCAGCTTCCAAGAACCTCTGTGCTGATGCACTACCCAGATCCTTTGAACCTGAAGATGTTTCTGACATTCCTAGATATATTATATAACCTGCCTGTGATTCCCTCACTGTGACCACTACAGTCCCAGCTGGGAAAACCATCGTTCCATGTAGATTACTTGAACAAGTTCTGAAATGGGCTCATGATTCCAAGTTGGCAGCATACACAGGTTGTGCCAGGAGCCTAGAGATGTTATGAAGGTTCTATTGGTGGCCAAACATGGTGCAAGACTTTCGTAACTACGTAGATTCAAGTCCCGTCTAGGCCCATTAGAAGCTACCTACCGGATAGTCCTACATTTCTACGGACTTCATTACAGATCTGCCTCTGACCCAGAACAATACCATATTCTGGGTCATCATCAACCGTTTTTCAAAGATGGGTTACTTTATTCCCTTGCTGGATCGTCCATCAGCCCCAGAATTAGCCAAGTTGTTTCTGAAGCACATTTTCCATCTCCATGGACTCCCAAAGAAATTTGTACCTGACCGAGGACCACAGTTTGCTGCCAGGTACTGGCACTCCCCTATGTAAGAAGTTTAACATTGCCTTGAGTTTCATGTCGGCCTACCACCCACAGGCCAATGGTCAATCTGAAAGGTCCAATCAAACCTTAAAAACATTCCTCCGTTCCTACGTGAATGATCAGCAGGACAATTGGTCTGATCTACTACCCTGGGCTGAACTGTCACAAAATACCCACGTCGCTGCTGCCATCGATGTATCCCCATTCTCCGTGGCATTTGGACAACAACCTCGGCTGCCACTTCCAGTTCCTCTGACTGTTCCTTCTCCAGCTGTGCAATCCATGGCCCACACCATTCGTCAGGTGTGGAACCAAGTTAAAGAACGCCTTACCTAAGCTGCCGAACATTCCAAGCGACCGTCTGATGCCCATAGACGTCCCGCTCCACTCTTCCGTCCTGACCAGAAGGTGTGTCTGAGTGCCCGACACATAAGATTGAAACTTCCCTCACATCACTTGGCTCCCAAATACATTGGCCCATTTCCAGTGATTCGAAGAGTGGGAGCAGTATCGTATCGGCTCCAACTACCACGTGCCATGGGCATCCATAACACATTCCATGTTTCCTTGCTGAAGCCCTTGGTCCTCTCCTGGCCCTCTCCTCCACGGGTCTCTGCCGAACCCGACACATCTCTTCAGGTAAGAGAAGTCCTCGACGTCCCTCAGCGTCGAGGGAGATGGGAGTTCCTCCTAGCCTGGGAGGGTTATGGGCCGAGGAGAATTCATGGGAACTTTCCCACAACATCCTTGATAAGGAATTCCTGAAGACCTTCCATAGGACTTACCCTGACAAGCCACGGCCACGTAGAAGGAGGCCTAGAAGGGGGGGAAACTATTACGTGTCCCATCCGCGTCCAGCCCACGCATGGGCCTGCTCACCTCTCTGGCTCCTCTGCAGGTCCAGGATCGGCCTCCCCAGTGGCAGCTGCAAGCTCTTCCAGGCCTCGATGTCCTGGGGCGGCAGTTGCCGGGCCTTCCGTTGTGCACCAGGCCTCACGCCAGAGTTTGGCGTCTTCCATGGCATTGGCCACACCCCTATGCATGCGCACATGCGCAGAGCACCAGGTCTCTTGAAGGGGCAGGTCCTAGCTCTGCAGCGCACCCTGAAGGAACTACTTAAGGAAGTCGCTGCCTGCACTTCCTTGCCTTGGCAATCGGGTCGGCATTGTATTGTATGCTAGACTGTCTCTGCGTTCTAAGTCTTGTTCCAGGATCCTACTGTTCCAGCGTCACTCTGTTCCTGCATCTGTCCGTCCGTCCCCCAGGTAGTACCCTCGGACTGTGTCTCTGTTACTGACCTCGGCCTGTTCCTTGACCTCTCTGTCTGCTGCCTGCCTCTTGACCTCTGTCTGCCTTGTGACCTCATCTGATCTCCAGAACCTGAGCTCTGCCTCGTTGACTACTCCTCGGACCGACCCCCGGATTCTGACTCAGTCTGATTGACTACGCCTCCTGATTCTGGCTCTGTCCCTTGCCTTGTCATCATCTACGCTGTTCTGGTCTTACTTGCTCCATCAGACCTACAGCCTCAAGACTGACTGTGTTCCCTTATTGTCTGTGGGCACGCCTGTCGACTACCTCTCCAGGAGACCATGCAAGGCCCACCTAAGTCCAAGCAGCCTGGGTCTCTACGGGTTCCTCCCAGGGGGACCTCGGGCTTCCAGTGGTGAAGCTCATCCTAGCCGCTGTCTCCTCCAGTGCTCTGCCCCCTGGGGGCAGTTGCTTTCTGGTCCCTACCAGCGAGCCTTTCTCCACTGCTCCACCTCCAAGTGCAAAACTTCTGGGATGGTATTTTTTAACAATGCCCATGCCTGTTGCATACTTTTTACCTTTCTAGTTACACTTTCCAGTTTGTTTGTTTTTTTAACTATTTTTCTCATTTTATCAACGTTTCCCATTTGAAATCTTAGTGCTAGAGTCATGGATTTACTTACTGCCCCCCTTCCAGTCATTAATTCAAATTTGATCATATTTTGCTCACTATTGCCAAGCGGCTCCACCACCGTTTCCACTCTCACAAAATACTGTGCTCCGCTGAGAACTAGATCTCCATAAAACTGTCATTTATTCTATCCAGGAAATTTATCTCTCTAGCATGTCCTTGATGTTTCACTTACCCATTCAATATTGGGGTAATTAAAATCTCCCATTATTACTGCACTACCAATTTGGTTAGCGTCCCTAATTTCTCATAGCATTTCTACGTCCTTCTCTAAATTTATCCAACTAGCTTTTGTAGCCCAACACCTGCTGAATATAGACTTCTAAATCACATTTTAAGGATAATTTTCAACAGTATGCATAACATAACACATACATTTAAAATTGTGCTTGAATTTTACAGACTGTGCAGTGGGAGACACACAATTTATAAAATACCGTGTATCTCCACTCGGAAATACCCACATAATGTAAACCGTTGCGATGGTATTTAACTTAGCAACGGTATAGAAAAGTTTTAAAATAAATAAATAATGTGTCAATACGCGCATAAGTTTGAAATGGAGTGGTGAGCATATTTTTGCAAATATTTTATAAAATTACATATATTTTACACATTAAATAATTGTAACATGTATGCATAATAACCCTCGTTTTATGCATGAAACCAGATATTTTATAAAATTGGCTGAAGTATGCATATATGTTGCTTATGAAAATACTTACTTGTGTGTGAACATCCAAATACCAGTTCATGAGACCTTCACCAGTTCACCCACAGCCTTCACCATTTCACTTATACCCTCCACCAATTACTTTAGATCCCTCCACCCAAAAACCGCAGATAAGAGGTCAGATTTAATATCTATGACTTAATTAGCAGATGTAAAAGCATGCATATGCTTGATAATGTATATGCATTTATATAATTTGTAAATGTGTGCATACTTCCATATCTCATGCTGGAACACCCTTGAAACATCCTTTTATTATATGTCGGAGCTCTACTGATTGAGCCCAGAACCCATCATCAACACCAGCAGCAGGAAAAGCTGCATATAGGGGCGCTCCCTCCCCAAACAGATGAGGGAAGGGAAGGAGAACACTAGCACCAGTCAGTCAGCACCTGCCACTGACTGCCCCTTGACCCACCCGCCATTACAGCTGAGGAAACATGAGCCTGGCCACCACGCCGAAGGGAGACAATGGCCAGCGCTTCACCAACCGAGTCCGGACCCCATCAGTGAGGCCAGTGGTGGGAAAAGCTGAAGGAAGGGGCACTCCCTCCCCCAAAAGGTGAGGGAAGGGAAGAAGGATGCCAGCGCCAGCTGGTTGGCACCCACCCCTCATTGACCCCTGGCCCATCCACCACCACTGCCAAGGAAACGAGCCTGGCCACCACGCCGAAGGTGCTAGCACTGACGGGCATGTGACAAAGGAGCTGCCCGTTTATGCACCTCTTTGTGTACATGTGAAGTGCAACCTGCAGTTGCTCTTCCCTTCTACTCTTCTGCCCAGACCGTACAAGGAAAATGTATCAGGAACACCTCATAACAAGATTAAGCAAGGTCCATGAAAAGAATCCTTAGGAGGTGCACAAAAATCAAACAAACTCTAACCTTGTTCACGCACGAGAAACAACAACTCCTTAGCAGCTTACTCCTATCTAATATTCTTACTGCTTCTTCTAAAAACTTCCACTATAAATGATCTACTTGAAGAATTAAAACCGGCCATCTTCTGTATCATCAAATCCCTGACTGAACAATAATGATAACATTCTCTTAAATCAATTTGAACATTCCAATTATGATATCTTTCACTTCCCCAGGCCTAATTATTTATTTATTTAGGATTTTTATATACCGACATTCTCAATACAAATATCAAATCAGGTCGGTTTACATAGAACAAAACTGTTGCGGTTGAGGTGTTACATTAAACAGAGTTTCTGAACATAAGAACATAATTATTAAATATTAAATATTAAATAGACAACAATAACTCGTCAAAATAACATGAATAAATGTAGGGAATAGTTAAAAAAAGGGTAGGCTAAATAGGGATATACAGGTAAAAGTTAGTAAAAGCTCAAACTTACTCCTTACAATTAGATGTTAACCCTCCTTATGACGTGGCAATTCTTAAATCGCCACAATTAAACACCAGTATGGTGTATTGTCCCCCTGGAATACTTAAAAAATACTGTTCATCTCTTATTGAAGCATTCACCAAAGCATTCCCTTCACCCAAATCCACTCTCATAGTAAGTGAATTTAATATTCATGTCGACAGAACAACCAAATTCTCTGCATGTGAAACCTTGCTAGGAACTATGGAAGCAATGGGATGGGCACAATTTGTAGCTGAACCCACACATAAAACTGGACATACCTTAAATCTTATATCTGACAACCACAACAACTGCATGATAAATATATCTCACATGATTCTGCCTTGGTCGAATTACCAATTCCTAAAAGCTGACATAACCATCCTCAACACATCAATACAAAAGCCAAACATCAAACAAACATTCACCTTCAGAAAAAACATAAAGCCAGATTTACTCACTGACAGTATAAAAGATAAACTAATCAATCTTGTTCACCCACGAGAAACACTTACATCATTTGACACATGGAAACACTTGCATCATTTGAAGCATGGAATATCATAGTTAAGGAAATAGCAGACAACCTTAGCCCAATCCAAACAAAATCAATCCAACCCTATCAATGTTTCTTGAAACAAAAGAAACCTTGGTACAATGAAGAACTACGACTCACAAAACAATTATTGAGAACATCTGAGAAACTGGCCAAAAAGCCAAACATCAGAATCACTTGGAAAATATAGATCACTTCTTTCTCAATACCGGGCTCTTATCAACAAAGCGAGGAAAGAACACTATGTTAAAGAGATTCATGGAATGATATTTAACTCTAAATTACTCTTTTATGTCATTAAACACCTAATCAAGGATCCATCGCCCTTTATCTCTAGCAATAACTGCTTCTCTAAGAATGCCTGCCATGACTATACCAATCATTTGTCATAAAAAATAACCAGATTAAAAAATCAATTCTCTGCTTACCCAATGACTAGAGAACAAGAAGAAAATCATGAAACAGCTAAATGGACCACTTTTAACAAAACATCTAAATAACAAATCAAGCAAATAATTTATAAATTAATATCTGCAAATCACTCTCTTGACCCCATTCCAGCAAACTCCTTAAAACTAATACAAAGCACGATCACTCCTACAATCACATCCCTAATCATTCATTCTCTCATGGAAGGTCTTGTCCCAGACAGAGCAAAACAAGCAGTGATAAAACCTATCCTAAAAAACAAAACCAGCAGTATTGACAATTGGAAAATTATCGACCTATATCCAACCTGCCCTTTCCATCCAAAATTCTTGAAAAAGCTGAATTATAACAATTTGAAGACTATCTAGTTGACCACCACATTTTACATCCAAACCAATTCAGATTCAGAAAAAGTTGCTCTACCAAGACTTTACTTGTATCCTTAATGGATCCCATATTACAGGGATTTAACAATGATGGATCTTAATTCCTGGTGCTAATTGACCTCACGGCAGCCTTCGACACTGTTGACCATACTCTTCTAAGTCATCAGCTAAGAAAAATCAAAATTGACAGTGATGTAATGAAGTGGTTCACCTCCTTCCTATCACAAAAGCCAAGCCAAACTGGGCAACCACATGTCTGACACCTTCCCAATCGATGCTGGTGACCCCAGGGTTCAGCACTATCCGCAACTCTATTCAACATCTACATGCTTCCACTCTGTAAATTACTATCTGACCTAGGAATCGTCTTCTATGATATGATACGATATGGTACCAATGACATTCAGTTCTACATATCATGCACCATCTCTGTTGAGAATACAGTATGGACATTGGCATCACATGTGAAGGCTATTCAACATGAACTAACCAATCTCAAACTATCTCTAAACCCTAAAAAAAACTGAAATCATTCTGTTAAGAAGAAATCACCCAATAATGTCTCCTTAGACACTTGACCTGGGTAACTTCAATATTACACCTTCAGACCAAGTGAGGGACTTAGAAATACATATTGATGAGAACCTAACAATGGGAAAAATGTAAATAAATTAATCAAATCAGGCTATGCTAAACTGTGGGAGGTCAAGCGTTCGGTGCAAGGACTCGCTGGAGCTTCACCCCTGGAAGCCCGCGGTCCCCCCGGGAGGATCCCTTAGGGAGCCAGGCCGCTGGGACTTAGGTGGGCCCTTGGAGACGATGGTCAAGGAGAAGTCCAAGGTCCAGTGCCAGAGGGTCATCGCTTACCAGTCCGAGGTCACACACCGAGGGATCACCACTTGCCAGTCCGAAGTCACACACCAGAGAATCACCACTTGCCAGTCCGAAGTCAAACACCAGGAATCACCGCTAGCCGATCCGAAGTCACACACCAGGAACACCAAGACGAGACAGGAACAAGGATTCAAGACATAAGAACTCACCGAAGCAAGCAGACCTGACCAACCACGGAAGTTGCCAAGTCAAGGAATGAGCAGAGGAAGCCTCCTTTTATACTTTCTCTGCTCTGGATCATTGGAAGCAGCTGTAGGTAATTAAAGGGCTTAGGTCTCTTTAATTCTAGTGAGGAGGTGCGGCCTTGCGCCTAAGATGGCAGAGGCCATCTTGGATTCCGGCCGCGGGGGATAAGCTGTAGCTGCCACGCAGGGGGAGCAGGAACGGCTCCCAGCCATGCGGACACCCCGGGGGCCCACGCGGGAAACAGTGGCACCGGACCGGGGCTCCTCACCCGGAAAATCAAATAGGTCTTACATAAATCAGGATTTACGCATGTAAGTCTGTGTTTTTTAAAACATTCATGCATCAAGGATATAACCAGTTTACCAATTAGTCCTCCAGCTTTCCCAGTACTTTCCAATTTATCGTGTTGTGTTGCGCGCCCGCGGACGGCCGCCGCGGTCAGGTAGGGGGGCGCGCCCGCGGACGGCCGCGGGTGTGCAACACAACACGATAAATTGGAAAATACTGGGAAAGCTGGAGGATTAATTGGTAAACTGGTAATATCCTTGATGCATGAATGTTTTAAAAAACACAGACTTACATGCATAAATCCTGATTTATGTAATTCCTATTTGATTTTCATGCATAAAATATACACATACATTTTTTAAATAAATAGGAAAAGTATACGTGTTCAATGCATTGATATACGCTTTCAATGAATTGCATGTATTCATGTGTAAGCCTATTTATGTGTTTATATTGCTGGGTAGATAGACACATATATTATAAAATGCATTTATATTACATGCGCTGGTTATAAAATACTAACATAGATCTGCTTGAGGCTGTATACATGCGTATATATTGTCACATGCATTTATAGAAAGTTAATCTCTAAGGTAGTTTCCTTGGTAGTAAAATATTACAGGGAAAAATAATGTGGCTTAGCAGAGCCTTCATATACCAAGTGATGATGGCCATTGTATAATGGGTCAAATGGCCTGAATAAACAACTTTTTCAATATTTCCAGCTTCCCAGGGTCTAATGAAACACCCTATCCACTGCTGCCTTTGGAGACAGCTAAAGCTTAAAACAATGTTCTCAAATTTGGGGTGCAGGAGCAAGCCACTCCTCAAACCCTTTCCCTTTTTTAAAATCCATCCTTGGATTTCAGTCGTCCCCCCCTCCCCCATTCAAGCTCACTCCCTAACCTCCTGTACGTCCCCAGTATCTTAGTGATGCATTCCTAGTGGTCCAGTGTTGGCCTAGAGCACCCCCTAGGGCTTCAGATCCAGTGCTGCCATGTTTTAAAATGGTGCTGGTTGTCTAGGGCCAAGCTTTGTCCCATCAGGTGATGTCCCATGACCCTGGCTGAAATCATTTCAAAAAATGTCAGATCTGTGCCTGGTGCCCTAGCAGCCTGTAATGATTGTTCAGGAAATCATTCAAGACTAGGCACTGTGGCTCGTTGGGATTGGCCATCAGAGGAACTGACCTAGTATAGCCCTGTGGAATTATTTTCTTTTCTTTAACAAAATGTGCAAACGTTTGTGAAACTCTTGAGGCTAAAACTTCTTTGTCACTTGTCTTCAAGATATTGCAGCAAGATGCGCATTTAAATATTCTACTGTTGTGTAAGTTCTGTATAACATTTTAGTTTATAAATAGAATTAACAAGCCAAAGTTTTTTAAAAGACACGGAAAGTACTTATCTTCTGTTGAAGATTATTCTCTCCAACCTCTGACACAGCTATCTTTTGGCATTCCAAAGCCATATACTCCCAAGTTTTCTGTTGTTCACCTGCTACTCATCTTTTTTCTGTGGGAAACAAAGATACATACTCTTAAATAGCACTCACATGACCACTTTTCTTCAATAAACAATTAACTATGCATACTTCATAAAAAAAATATGCACCATTCATAAAGGAGGAAGTTTTTGAATTTTAAGTAGTAGAAACCTTTACTTGCAAGCAATCAATAAAAATAAAAAGAATGACCATGTTGATTTCTGCATGATTTTATCTTTATTTCTGTATGAGAGGATTCTTATGATTTTTGAAAATTCATAAAAATAAAATAAACAAATAAAAAGAATGACACTACCAAATTCCTCCATGTGACCAGGGCTGGTGCAAGGGTATTAGGTGCCCTAGGTGAACCTTCTGCCTTGAACCCACCCCCTCCAGTCCCATCCTGGCCCTGGTCCTGGCCCTGGACCCGACCCCGATTTCATTCGCTGAGATGCTGCTCAACCGCAAGCAGGATGGGCACTTCTTACAGCCAGTGCGTCTCCACTCCTCTCTGCCGTGAGTGAGATAGACTCTGATCGCAGCCTCAGATGGCTGCTTTTCAGTACACCCTAATAGTTGACACCTTAGGTGACCACCTAGTTCTCCTATCAGGACGCACTGACCCTGCATGTGACACATACCTGACCAATGGACCACCAGGGACTTTTAGCAAGTCTTGGGGGGTCAGGAGGGTGGGGGGTTATAGTTAATTCAATTTAAAGGGTTGGGATGGGGGTTTTTTTTGGGAAACATACATATGTAACTAGATGGCGCCAGCCGTCCATTGCTCCTACCATGTGACAGGGGCCGACCAATGGCACCGGTAGCCCCTGTGACATAGTAAGGGCAAAGGATATCGGCGCCATTTTGAATACCGGCAGCTGACAGCCCGAGTGCAGGAGATCACTCTAGCACCCCCGCTGGACCACCAGGGACTTTTGGCAAGTCTTGGGGGGTCAGGAGGGTGGGGGTTTATTTGTTAGTGATACGTTGTATTTGTGGTGGATCGCCATACATTTCGTGACCCCCACGAATACAACGAATATGGCATATATGTTGCGGATTGCCAATACATTGCAGACGAATGCACACCCTTATTGGAAACCAACCGCGGCATCCACTTGGCTAGACCTACAGACGCTGCCTGTCTCTCCCGGAGGACCTCCCTGAACTGTTGCCTCCCTGAGATCTCCGGAGCTTCCGGTTCAGGTCTAGCTCATCCACTCTGCATCAGCCGCACACCCTTGCTCGTGGTGGGTACACCTCTCTGCTACCACTCTGGGAGACCACCGGAGACCCACTTAAGTCCAGGTGGTCCAAGTACCCAAGAGCTCAACCTGCGAAAATCCTGGACTGTTATTGTTGAAGCTCCAGCTAGCCTCTGTCTCCTTGTGTGCTCCGCCTCCTGGTGGCAGTTGCTCTGTGGGTCCGACCAGAGGGCCGTACCAATCCTGCACCAGGTCAATGGTCCACCTCCAGCGCAACACATATGTTATAAAATGGCCGCGTCTCTGGCTGTGAGCCGGCATACGCTCATACATGTGCGCCCTCGAATCGGTATTATAATTACCATCTTAGTCTCTAACAGATCTGAACTATTATTCCTAAACTTTATCTGCTGTTCATGCTCAGAAAAAAAAAAGATGAGAACCATTTCTAGCAACTCCCAAATTCTCTAGTCTGGCCAACAATATTGTACGGTTTACAAAGTCAAAAGCTGAAGAAAGATCAAGAAAAATAACACCTACAGCTGTACCAGAGGCAATAGTTTTTGACAATCATTAGCTGAAACCAATCTGGTTTCTGTACTATAATTCTCATGAAAAACCACATTGGTTATGCAGCATTGTAGAAGATTTGTGCAAATAAAATCTGTTCATTTTGAGACTGAAGAGGTTTCTTTGAATACAAGTGCAGTATTTAAGAATGTAAGTGAATTATTTGTTTTATGAGCTTTAGATTCCGCAAAAGCTCAGAGGAATTTTTTTTCCAAAGCTTCATGCTTCTTAGCTTATTCTTCTCTCCAGAGTCAGCAATATCATTTTTTGACAGTATTCATGCCTTTTTAAACAGTATATCTAGTTAGCTGTATTCCCCAACCTCCTAAACATCTTGGCTAAGTCTTAATAGTGCATACATCACTATCTGGTGTCTTCTTAAGCCCATGTGTGTTAGGAAAATATGTAAGATACAAATATTCTCATTAAAATAGTTATAATTGAGGGTCATTGAACAGTAACAAATTTAATTTCCACCCTCTCTATAATTGATTAGAAATAGTCTGCCAACCTAGTATAATGTGACAGTATGTGGCTTTTGATTATAGTAGTGCCTGTTTTTATACTGTGGGATTCATTCACATGAAAACATTTTGGCCTCCGGAGGTTGATTAATGAGAAACATAATCTAAATATGTTTTCCTTACATATACATTTTTAGTCTCTCTCTTTCTAATTCAGGCCTGGATTTATCAAAATGCACTAAATATCACATGTGATAGGAAAAGCCTCCTCCTACTGAGAGAGTGAGAGAGAGAGAGAGAGAGAGAGAGAGAGAGGGAGAGAGAGAGACTAGCCATAATGCCCTCATACTAGGTAGGTATTTATACCTCTAAATGAGGCCTACCTAGCCACTCGAGGTGAGGTTTAGGTATTAGTGTAGTCCATCAAGCTAGGTTGAGAGAACATTGCACAAATCTCATCTTTGGGTGAGTTTCCTCACTCCGAAGGTCATCAAATCTTCACAAGAGAACACTGGTCTGTTCGTACGTCTCACTTTGAATGTCAAAGTGGCCCCTAACCCCTACACTAATACCTAAACCACACCTCGAGTTACTAGGTGGGCCTCCCATAGAGATATAAATACCTATGTAGTGGGAGGGCATTATGGCTAGGTTCTCTCTCTCTCTCTCTCTCTCTCTCTCTCTCTCTCTCTCTCTCTCTCTTTTTTTACATAAATGAACAAAAGGTGTATGAGTGGATTTTAAAAGCCAGCTAGATACATGCATATTTGCCACTACACAAACAAATGGAAAGGTTTGGGGCTTGGGCATGTTCTGGGCAGTGCAAAGGCCTTCCAGGATTGTAACCTGAAATTTGCATATAAATAATTTCACTATTTGATGAGCACTGGGGTACCCTGCTGCACAACTTTATTTTTGCTATGAATAATGTATAAGTTGTAAAACAAAACAAAAAAAATCTAGGCAGATTAGCAGGGCTTTAAAGGTATGGGAAATGGGAGGTTATTAAATTAGGGGGTTTTGGAAGTCCTATCCCTTACCTGTGTGAACTGGGAAAAAGGCCAATGGCATTGGCATGCATGGCTTTTAAAATTGCACCACGTATTTGGTAGAAGTGGCATTTGACTGCATAGGCATGCACACACTTAAAATTGAACACATATGTGCATGTGGTCAGGCTAATTTATAACATGCGCACATATATGTGCCTACGCTATAAAATGGCCATGTCCTTGGGCGTGAGCTGACGAATACATGAATGCTCATTCGCCGCTTTAAAAGTTGCCGCCCCAGGTCTTATTCAATAAAGAGGTTTTCCATAGGCACAGAATTTGAAAACATCATTTTGATTAAAATTGTATTTATTTTCAGTACTGTAGGGAGATAATCACAGAGGGGTGATTTTTAAGGGCTGCTCACATTAAAAGGCCCATATATGCAAGTATCTGGGCTGAGCGCAAGCAACTCGTATTTTAAAGGGTTTAATTATCAGATGAATTTTCAAAGGAGTTACATGTGAAAATGTAACATATTATCGTAGCAATTTTCAAAAGCCATTTACGTATGTAAAGTGCACTTACAGGGTAAATCTATGGACAATTCATTGGTATATATTGTAGCAATTTTCAAAAACCCATTTCCACAGGTAAATTACATTTACATATATAAATGCTTTTGAAAATCAAGCCCTTTGTGTGCATATGCAAGCAACCAGATGCATGGGAAAAGGGGCAGTCAGGTGCGCTCCAGGACAGAGCCAACATCTATGCACAAGACTTTGCATTTTAAGTCTGGTGGTTGTAGCGCCTGGCGAGCTGTTAACCGCACATGTTTCCTTCTGCTCTTGATGAGTGTAAGCCTACAGAAATCTCTTTTAGGCCCAAAACGACTGGGTAAGGGGTCTGGGTAAACTGGGGGGGAGTGCAGGCTGAAGAACCGGAGGGTCTGGATGACTTCGATAAACTGGGCAAACTGGTGGTCTAATTGTTAAAACTGGGAATGTCCTTCACACGAGCAGGTTTCAAAATCCGCTTATGTGCGCGCGTTAAAGCCTACAAAGTCCTAAGGAAGATATGAAACCTATGTTTGCTCATATAAATGCTTAAAATTAGGAGCACACATACACATGCTTGGTGTATTTTAAAGCATACACACACAATTGTGCTCTCGCACTCAGTTTAAAATTGCCGTCATGTTTATCAGCAGCATATTAGCAAACATGACACTCCCATGCTGTTCCTAACACTATGTACCACTATTACATAGTCATATGTTTTTCATACAGCCCACTGCACACATATCCGCCCTTCCCTCACATTATGTACACAATAGAGATGTGAATCGTTTTCCATATCGTCTTAACGATAGAAATCATGTGGCAGGGCAAGAAAATCGTGTTAGGCACGATTTTTTAGTTAAAAAATCGTTAAAAATCGTTTTTTCCGATTAGTGCGCACTAACTCGAGTTAGTGCGCACTAACGGGAGTTAGTGCGCACTAACTGAAAATGATACAATTTGACACTTTTCAGGTCAGTTAAGGTCAGTTTAGGAATGAATATGTATTCCTATTGGCTGCCCTCTTATTTATTCATGTTAGCAAGCTTCCCACTGACAGTATATGGGAGATGGGAAATGGAAACAGTTGGTAGCTTGACAAAACAAGTAATGTGATCAGTCAATGTGACTAGAACTTGTGCCCTAACCCTGGCACCAGGGGTGCTGTGATCTTCCAGCACACAGTGCCCTATCCCCATTAATACCAGGAGTGTTGTGATCTTCCTGCACACAGTGCCCTATCCCTATTAATACCAGGAGTGTTGTGATCTTCCTGCACACAGTGCCCTAACCCTGGCACCAGGGGTGTTGTGATCTTCCTGCACACAGTGCCCTATCCCTATTAATACCAGGAGTGTTGTGATCTTCCTGCACACAGTGCCCTAACCCTGGCACCAGGGGTGTTGTGATCTTCCTGCACACAGTGCCCTATCCCTATTAATACCAGGAGTGTTGTGATCTTCCTGCACACAGTGCCCTAACCCTGGCACCAGGGTTGTTGTGATCTTCCTGCACACAGTGCCTTATCCCTATTAATACCAGGAGTGTTGTGATCTTCCTGCACACAGTGCCCTAACCCTGGCACCAGGGGTGTTGTGATCTTCCTGCACACAGTGCCCTATCCCTATTAATACCAGGAGTGTTGTGATCTTCCTGCACACAGTGCCCTATCCCTATTAATACCAGGAGTGTTGTGATCTTCCTGCACACAGTGCCCTAACCCTGGCACTAG
Organism: Rhinatrema bivittatum; assembly: GCF_901001135.1. Lineage (NCBI taxonomy): Eukaryota > Metazoa > Chordata > Amphibia > Gymnophiona > Rhinatrematidae > Rhinatrema > Rhinatrema bivittatum. Next base: position 39,988,736 of record NC_042624.1, on the reverse strand, counting down.
GGGTGTTGTGATCTTCCTGCACACAGTGCCCTATCCCTATTAATACCAGGAGTGTTGTGATCTTCCTGCATACAGTGCCCTAACCCTGGCACCAGGGGTGTTGTGATCTTCCTGCACACAGTGCCCTATCCCTATTAATACCAGGAGTGTTGTGATCTTCCTGCACACAGTGCCCTAACCCTGGCACCAGGGTTGTTGTGATCTTCCTGCACACAGTGCCCTATCCCTATTAATACCAGGAGTGTTGTGATCTTCCTGCACACAGTGCCCTAACCCTGGCACCAGGGGTGTTGTGATCTTCCTGCACACAGTGCCCTATCCCTATTAATACCAGGAGTGTTGTGATCTTCCTGCACACAGTGCCCTAACCCTGGCACCAGGGGTGTTGTGATCTTCCTGCACACAGTGCCCTATCCCTATTAATACCAGGAGTGTTGTGATCTTCCTGCACACAGTGCCCTAACCCTGACACCAGGGGTGTTGTGATCTTCCTGCACACAGTTCCCTATCCCTGGCACCAGGGGTGTTGTGATCTTCATGTACACAGTGCCCTGTCCCTATTAATACTAGGAGTGTTGTGATCTTCCTGCACACAGTGCCCTATCCCTAATACCAGGGGTGTTGTGATCTTCCTGCACATAGTGCCCTATTCCTGATACCGGGGGTGTTGGGATCTTCATGCACACATCCCGGTATCAGGGATAGGGCACTGCATGCAGGAAGATCACAACACTCCTGGTATCAGGAATAGGGCACTGTGTGCAGGAAGATCACAACACCCCTGGTATTAGGGATAGGGCACTGCGTGCAGGAAGATCACAACACTCCTGGTATTAATAGGGATAGGGCACTGCATGCAGGAAGATCACAACACCCCTGGTATCAGGGATAGGGCACTGTGTGCAGGAAGATCACAATACCCCGGAGGAGTGAGGGTCAGGCAGCTCCCCCCTGTCTGTGAAGCCAGCCTCTCACTAGTAATGCAGGGAGGGAGCTGTCTCAGACTTCACCATCCTCCCCCCCCCCCTCCCCCACACACCATTCACTAGCTGGGACATGGGGGAAGTCAGGAGTGAGGGTCAGGCAGCTCCCCCCTGTCTGTGAAGCCAGCCTCTCACTAGTAATGCAGGGAGGGAGCTGTCTCAGACTTCACCATCCTCCCCCCCCCCCCCCCTCACCCACACACCATTCACTAGCTGGGACATGAGGGAAGTCAGGAGTGAGGGTCAGGCAGCTCCCCCTGTCTGTGAAGCCAGCCTCTCACTAGTAATGCAGGGAGGGAGCTGTCTCAGACTGGTATCAGGGATAGGGCACTGAGTGCAGGAAGATCACAATACCCCTGGTATCAGGAATAGGGCACAGGTTCTAGTCATATTGACTGATCACATTACTTTTTTTGTCAACTACCAACAATTTTCATTTCCCATCCCCCCAACCATCACCTCAGTTGGAACCTTGGTAACATCAATAGATAAGAGGGCAGCCAGCCAATAGGAATACATATTCATTCCTAACTGACCTTTACTGACCTGGATAGTGTCAATAATTTGTATCATTTTCTGTTAGTGTTCCTGAGTTTCCATTTCCATTTCCCATCCCCCCAACCATCACCTCAGTGGGAACCTGGTTAACATCAATAGATAAGAGGGCAGCCAGCCAATAGGAACACATATTCATTCCTAACTGACCTTTACTGACCTGGAAAGTGTCAATTTGTATCATTTTCAGTTAGTGCGCACTAACTCCCATTAGTGCGCACTAACACGATTTAACGATTTTTAACGATAAATCGTTAAAATTTCTATTGTATAGTGTTCTATAACGATTTAAGACGATATTAAAATTATCGGACGATAATTTTAATCGTTAAAAAACGATTCACATCCCTAGTACACAATACCTCCACTCACAAATCTGCAACACAAAGCATTTTATACAGGGACTGAAACCACCTGAGAGAAATACAAAATGATATCACCAGAATTTACAGAGCAGAAAATATGTTTTGAAAGTTGTGCCCTGACAATGTTTTCTGCAAGGTTGAGGAAAATGAGAAGCCTGAGGGAGGTGGCTTTGTACGCAGGCTCCGATGCTTTCCTTGGGTGTGGCTGTGCCAGTGAGCCTCCTGTTTTCGCTCACAATAGTCTGAGTCGGAAGCTGCAGTTTCCTCTGCACAATACAAGATCTAAAATATTTTGGTTTGATAGAGTGCATGGTTAGTAGTTCCTTTTATAGGGTGAGTCCAGTGTCTGCACATTCAGACGTGTCCATACTTTTTTAACTGCATGGTCAGTACTTCTATTATATCTGAGCAGGCTGGGGGTTTAAAATGAGAGACAAGAAGTATTTCCATGAAATAGCTTACTTATCTGTGGGATGTGAGGATGTTCTTATTAGATGGCAAATTTATCTCAAAATTCCTCCCTCAGATTTCTCCTGCCTCCCTTCCTTTTCCATCTCCTCTCCACCCCCCCCCCCCCCCAACAACACATATACATACATACATACATATTCACACTCTTTGTTCTGTATTTTCAGTTGTCAGGCTATGCTATGCTGAGAGTGGTAGATAATCTAAAGTTTTGTTTGTGAATGAATCGGTCACCTTGAAGTGTAATGACACTCATGTTAGGGTTCTTCATTTTCAGTTTAAACCAATTTTCAACCATAAATTCCCAGATTTATTTCAAAAGAGATAATTAGTTTAAACTGATTTTCACCCTAATTTTAGACTGATTAATAGAGATGTGAATCGTGTGATCGATCGTCTTAACGATCAATTTTGGCTGGGGGGGGAGGGAATCGGATCGTCGCGGTTTTGTTTTTTTAAATATCGTGTAAATCGGGGGAGGGAGGGAAAACCGGCACACTAAAACAACCCTAAAACCCACCCCAACCCTTTAAAATAAATCCCCCACCCTCCCGAACCCCCCCAAAATGTCTTAAATTACCTGGGGTCCAGTGGGGGGGTCCCGGTGTGATCTTCCACGCTCGGGCCACGGGTGCATTGATAGAAATGGCGCCGGCGCTACTTTTGCCCTGTCATATGACAGGGCAAAGGTAGCGCCAGCGCCATTTTGGTTGCTGTCCCCCGACGTCACGAGCGTAGGAGATTTCTCCCGGACCCCCGCTGGACCCCCAGGGACTTTTGTCCAGCTTAGGGGGGCCTCCTGACCCCTACAAGACTTGCCAATAGTCCAGCGGGGCTCCGGGAATGACCTCCTGTACTCGAATCGTGTTGCCGTAATGAAAAATGGCGCCGGCCATATGGCCGGCGCCATTTTGCAATACGGCACTATGGCCATATGGCCGGTGCCATTTTGCAATGCCTGGGGTCCAGTGGCGCCCCACTGGACCCCAGGTAATTTAAGAAATTTGGGGGGGGTCGGGAGGGTGGGGGATTTATTTTAAAGGGTCGGGGTGGGTTTTAGGGTTGTTTTAGTGTGCCGGTTTTCCCGCCCTTCCCCTTCCCCTCCCCCTTCCTCTCCCCTTCCCCCGATTTACGATTTTTGACGATAAATCGGGGGAATTCCTATTATATATCGCCTCTAATGATTTTTGACGATTTAAAATATATCGGACGATATTTTAAATCGTCAAAAAACGATTCACATCCCTACTGATTAAAGAGCTGCTCCAGAGCTGCAGATGCAACGGCTCAAGGTTTCCAGCCTCTGCTGGAGGCCAGTGGGGGCCAATGATCCTTCGGTTTTTCAAGGCCCACCTCCCCACTAGCAAAAGCGCTCGCTTTCCAGGGATGCTGATGTGGCACCGGAGAGCGAGCATCTGCCTCCTCTCCCCCCCCCCCAAACCAGTCAAGTTACCTGCTGCTGGAGCTGCCAATGCAGCGTTTGAAGCGGGCCATGCCTACCAGAAGCTCTTCCCAGCAGGCTCCCTGGCCCCGCACAAAAGCAGATGTGCAGCGCTGCCAAAGATTTCCAATTTCCTTTCCTCATTTCCATTTTCGTCCTTGAATTCAATGGAACAGGTAACATACCTGGTTTCAAACATATTTAAATGGGACAGAGTCAGCATGTCGCTTAATGTGCAGAGAAGAATTTTTTTTCTTCTTGCCCTTAGGGCAAGTGCACATCATGAGAGCATATACTATCATTTTGTTTCAACAAATTTCCAATTTTTTTTAGTGTCATTTCCTTTTTTGGTTTGTTTGTTTTTGGTTTCAAAAAATAATGCATACTATCTTCCAATATTTACATAAAAAAGTAGAAAAAAGGAAAAAGCCAAAGTTAGACCCCAAGGGTCTCCAGAGACCCTCTATCCCACTCCCCTCACCAACTCCGGAGCAGCCATTTCCCCAGAAAATACCCTGCCCCAACCCTGAAGCCCTCCCCTTTGTAAAAAAAAAAAATAGCACCCCAGTTGCCAACCTCTCCATCATCCATCATATCCAACCATCCCAATCCCCCAAGATTTACCATCTGCTCACTGGTGGTCTAATGAGGGCAAGAAGTGGACCCTCTGCTCCTGGTCCTGGTGGCCACTATTTTACAAAATGATGCTGACCATCCCTTTGCCCCTATCATGTGACAGGTGCTCCCAATGGCACCTGTCTCTGTTACGTTATAGGGCCAACCGGCACCATTTTTCAGAATGGCAGCTACCTAGTCGAGCAGCGGAGAGGTCGCTTTTGGATAACACTAGTGCACCAGAACCCACAGCAAGTGTCACAGCCAGGAGGTGGCACAGAAGAGACTCAGGCTTCACCACTGGAAGTCCGAGGTCCCCCCAGGAGGAACCCGTAGGAACCTGGACCTCTTGGACTTAGGTGGGACCCTATGCGACCAAGGATGCGGGCTGTGACTGAAGAGATGAATGAAGGATGGCTGGGCCCAGGTAGCCGAAGAGTCTTCACCCTCGGGAGGAGCCCGTGAAAGCCCGAGCTGCTGGGAGTTAGGCGAATCCTCTGGGCCAGCAAGTACCGGATACCTGATGTGGTGGAAGAAACTGAAGTTGAAGTCCAAGAGTGAAGCCAGGTCAGAAGCTAGAAAGAGAACCATACCAAAGCCAGGGATAAAAGCTGAAGACAGAGTTGTGGGACGGAGCCGGGTTGAAAGCTAGAAGTCAGAGGACAAACCAAAACCAGGAACGGAAGCTGAAGAAGTCAGGAGGTGAAGCCGGGTCATAAGCCAGGAGTCAAGAGTCAGCAGAGACGAACCAGAGTCCAACGCAGCAACTAGAGACACAGAGGAACTGTGTGAACCTCGTTGCAAGGCAAGGAAAGAGCCTAGCTGCAGGACTTAAGTAGGGCTGGAGTGTCTGACATCATCAGGAGGCAGTCCTATGGTTTCCCGTGCTGGCCCCTTTAAATTCACAGCCCCTGCGCGCGCGCGCCTAGGGGGCAGGGCCAGCCGCAAAGAAACGCCGGCGTCCCCCTCGAGGAGGGAGAGCCACGGCTGAGGCCTGGACAGGCCAAATCGGGACCGCAGCGGCCCGGGCCGGCCTCGAGGTAAGGGGAGGACCCAGGGCACGGCCCGGGGCCATAACACATTTAGTTTAAGAAATGGCAGGAAATGACAGACATATTGTTGATATTGTCTTTGTTCATTTATTTATATAGTAAAATATTTATTTATTACAAAGATGTCCTAGGCGAAGTACAATAACATTAAGACAAACAAGTTATCAATTAAAACAATACAAGAATAAAATATAAGCATAAAACCAACATCATAATGAAACAAAATGAAAAACAATAATCTTAGCTACCTTTAATCTGAAATTACCTCTGTTTACGAAAAGCCTCTTGAATAAGATGTTTCCAAAACATTACTATGTCGTCAATCTCTATCATAAAATCAGGAAGGGCATTCCAGCTAATAAGGCCTGCAACAAACAATGCACAACATCTCGTGTTGGTCAAGCAGACAGTTTTAACCAAGAGAACTGAAAGCAAATTTTATCCTCCAGACCGCAAAGGCCTTGCAAGAATACAGACAGTTAAAAGAGATTTAAGATAACCAAGACCACTGGGCTTTAGTACCCTGAATATGAGCCAAAATGTTAAATTTCACTTGCTGTTTCACAGGCAAGCAATGAAGATCTTTCAATACCGGCATAATATGTTCAGTCCAATACCTTCCTCATAATATGTTCCTTCCAGCACCTACCTGAAATCAGGCAGACAGCAAAATTTTGCAAAATATAATGCTTTTTTAAAAAAAAATTTAATTATTGATTTTCAAATAAGTACAAAGCCTTTTCATCTTTGTACAGAAAAGAAAAGAAAATTAACATCATTCAATCTATAACAACAATTCCAGAAATCAATTCTTTCTCTAGTCCCCTAATATGAATGTGGGGGTGGGTACATAGAAATTAAATGGAAGCTTGATTACTCTTATTTTTTATTCAAAGTTCATTAAGAAAAATGCACTTAGCTTGCTTATCACATTACCCTTATTTATATTACTAGGTTATTGGCCCTTCAATGGGCGATGATGTTATCATCGCCCTTCTATGAGAATTAAGCCACGCTCTTAGTTGTTCTGGAGTTGTAAATACGTATGTATTATTATTATATTTGATGATACATTTGCAGGGGTATCTAAGTTGATATGTAGCCCCCAACTCTCTGGTTTCCTGTCTAAGTATCAGGAAACCCCTCCTCCTCTCCTGTGTGCTTCTTGCCAGATCAGGGAAGATCTGAACAAATTGGCCCATAAATTTTTCCTCCATATTTTGGAAATAGCTCCTCATAAATGCACCCATGTCCTGTTCGTAAATGAAAGAAATCAGTAAAGTTGTTCTCTCGACAATCTCTACTGCAGAAGATTCTAAAAAGTCAGTTTGATTTCCCAAGTCCATTTGGTTTTGAATCATCCCTTATCTCGGCTGAGAAAAAGGTAAGAAGTAAACCTTATTGAATGATGGAATACTTTCAAGGGGAATCTTTAAAGTTTCATTCAGATATCTTCGCAGGGTTAATCTTGGTTGCTCTCCCAATATTTTGGGAAAGTTTAGCAGTCTTAAATTGAGCCTTCTTAACCGATTTTCCAAAAGCATGGTTTTTTTATTGGTGACATAGACCTGGATCATAATCAATTGAACTCTCTGCATCTCTTTCATTTGAGTTTCAAACAATTGTGTTTTATCTGATTGCTCCTTAATTCTTTTATCCTGATCCTGAGTTACTATTTCCAACCTTTAGGCTTCAAAATGTCCACTGACATCAGAGCTGTGCCTTCTCCATGTACTGTTGTTTTCACTGTCGGAACCTCCGGTTTCTGCGCCCTCCACGGTCGTTAATGGGCTTTCCGCTCCATGCATCTCCGTCGCTAACTCCACCGGTTGGTTGACCAATATCGCATGTGGAATCCTAGGTGTGGGGGGGCTCAAAGATAGTTCCCCAGATGAAGTGGCTGCTTCCCTGCTCACTTCGTCAGTGGGGCATGGCCCCTCCCATTTCGGGTAAACTCTTGCACACTCGTCAATAGTTTTCTGAGCCGTGGGAAGTGAGGAACTAGAGGGATATGTCCTCACTTTCCCCTTTCCTTTAGGAGGCATGTAGGTTGAAAAGTAATTGCTTAGAAAGAAAATCTCTGCAGGAGCTCCAAGTGAATGCTGCTAGCAAGCCATCTATAGTGCTTTTAAACAAGAATTTGGTATTCCATGATACAGCGAGTTACAATATTCAACACATGTAAGGACATATGCTTGCAAAATAGTAGTAATATCTCTGGGGTCTAAAATATATTTTACTTACCTTAGTAGTCACAGTTTATAAAAGCCTGTGCAAAGGAGCTGCTGTAAGGGAAGGATTTGCATTCAACTTTAAAATTCAGTGATGAACTCAATTATTTATACAGTGACAAAGAGAATGCATGCAGTTTCAACCCCTGATAAAGAGTGAATTGAAATATAGCGCTATATCTGGTTTTGGGTTTTCTTACCAAATGATCAAAGTTCGATCATTTTTACGCAACACATCATAAGGGAAGTAATTAATTGAAAAAAAAAAAAACTGCTTGAAAAATCTGCCTTTACTTGCATTATAAAAATTTATGGCTGCCTGCTGATCGGGCATGTGTTGAGAGAGCTCCTGGTTGCTTCTCCGATTCTCCTACTAAGTGCCGGTCAAAGTTCTTGAAATTGTGGAGAATTAACTGGGCTGACCTCCATTTGATATACTGGTATGTTTCAGCTGGTTTTCTTTGCTGGCTGCCAAGAAATGAGTGCAAAACCTCAACGCAGTACCAAAGAAAAGTCACAGGCCGCTGATGCGTCTCAAGTCATGAGTGAGCTGGGAGATAAAGTGATTGCAATCATGTCCGTTGAAATGCTGCAGCAGATCACTAAGGTGATAGTGGCAATTATGGATGACAAATTGATTACCGGTAAATTGCAGGTTGAAATGGATGAAATAAGATTCTCTTCAAACCTATACTCGGCATATGGACTTGGCTGAGCAGAGTATATCGGGCAGGATGACCACTTGGTGCAGGCGGAACAATAATTGGTCACGCTTCAAAACTGATACAAGCTGTTGAAGGCTCAAAAGGAAGACTAGGAGAACCACAGCCAAAGGAATAACATTTGCCTGATCGACCTGCCGGATGCTGTACGTGATGCTAAGCTTGTGGATATTTTTTAATCTTGGCTACTATGTGAACTGGCCCCTGATGGCCATGAGGTCATTTGTGAGAGGGTCCATCACATTGGTGTTCTAAGAGAGGAAAATGCAAGGCCGCGACCGGTAATAGTGAGAATCCTTAATTAGACTCACAAAGTAAACTAATGCAAGCATATCACCAGAAAGGAGGCCTGGAGAGAGAAGATTGTAAGCTATTATTATTTAATGATTTCTGGCAGCAAGTAGTAGTGGCAGGAAAAGAAATGGTGCCAGTGTGCATCATGCTGCATCGCAAGGGCATTCATTTCACTTTATTGTACCCAGCCAAGCTGAGGGTACATCATGAAGGCTGGGTACATATGCTCTCTGATAAAGCTGCAGCAAAGGTGTACTTACAAGGAATTTGAGCAGCTGTCTCTGTCATTGAGGCTTCATGTGCAGCTTTATACTGTGGGATCTTCAGACACGAGGAAGAGGACTGATTTTTAGGTTGTGGTTACCTTTCTCTACATCAAGACATTTATGAATATCTGTTTGCTATAATATTACCAGAATACTCATTATGAGGCTAATTAGCAAATGAGGAGCAGATATGCTGTTTTCTGGGTACTTAAAGGGTTTTTGTTTTCTTTTTTTATAAGGCACTATGTTTAGCTGGTATGAGTTCTGGCCAGCACCAGTTATCTGTCGACCTATTTTGATATGTTAAAGTTACTGATATGTTCTTCACTATCATCTGGGAAAGAAATTTGGGCACACCCTGGGGAGAAAAATGATTATGTGGTTCGTAAAAATGGGTGCGGGGGAAGAGGGTGAGAATGTGGGTGTATATTTTACTCCAATCCTCATAAATGTTTCTCAAGATTAGATTATTGATCTCAGAGGGGCTTTTCTCACTAGTAAGTGATGCCAGAATTGGGACCATATGTATTAAAACTTAGGGATGCTAGGTAAGTGTTATGGATCTACTCCTCCAGAGGGGAAGAGTTAGCAATCTGATAATGATCTACTCCTCAGAGGGGTGGAGTTAGCAATCTGTTATACTTCTGGCTGCTGGATACTCCTGTTGAAGGAGGAGTTAGCAATCTGTTATAAATCTGTTATGGATTTGCTCCTCCAGGGGGGAGGAGTAGCAATTTGTTATGGAGCACCCCACCAGGGAGGCGGAGTTAGCAATCTGTTAGCGATCTGATGCTAGGAGTTGGCAATCTGTGCAATGCTGTTCCCCAATGGGGATGAGCTAACAATATATAATACTCCGTAGACAGAGTTAATGATCTGTTGTGGGTTGGCTCCCACAGAGTGGCAGTCTGTATGATACCGCTCTAGTAGTGTAAAGAATAAACACTTAATGGAAATTGGTGAATCCTTGGGCCGATGGCAGATGACAGTGCCCCCAGGAGGATATCCTAAAAGGGACCACCGGCTAGGCTGGAGTATGGAGACAAACACAGATAGTTCTTTATTAGACAGGAAGTAGAACCACCAGAAGTGGCAGTAGTGAGCTGAGGTGCCCGGCAGGGTTGAAGTCCTTCAGATACTGGAACTGTGATCTCTGGGTTGTTGAGCTGTAGAGAGAGACTATAGGTAGTGAGTAGACAGGGTATGCTGGATACATAAACAGTAGTAGATGGTACACTCACAATTGTAGATATCTGTAATGGCTTCTTTATGCAACAGAGAGTCTTCAGTATATTCAGGAACAAGAGCTGTAGGCAAGTACGGATTCCTATATGCAGTCTGGAATAAGAACTCACAATATCTGTGTATGAGATGGCTTCTGGAATAGAAGAGAGTCTTTGGAGGGTTTTAGGAACATAGGCCCTCATGGAGCGAGTACTGGTTCCTATCTGTAATCTGTAATAGTAATTCACAAAATATAAGTATGCGATAGCTTCTGAGATAGAAGAGAGTCTGTGAAAGGTTTTAGGAACATGGGTCCTCGTGGAGCGAGTACTGGTTCCTATCTGTAATCTGTAATAGTAATTCACAAAATATAAGTATGCGATAGCTTCTGAAATAGAATTTTTGAAGGGTTTTAGGAACATGGGCCCTCGTGGAGCGAGTACCGATTCCTATCTGCAATAATAACTCACGATCTCCGTACCTGCGATAATGTCTTAGACAGAAGGGAGTCTTCAGAGATTAGGAACATAGGCCCTTGTGGAGTGAGTACCGGCTCCTATCTGTAATAGAACTCACAGTGTTCACGTCTGCGATCATTTCCAGGCAGTAAGGAGTCTTCTGAGCATTCAGGGACGTAGGCCCTCGTGGAGCGAGTACCGGATCCCATCTTAGCAATCTGAAATCAAGAAGAGAAAGCGTGGCCCCCGAGGCGCGGGTAAGTTTGTAGAGGCAGAGCAGCAGAGAAAAAAATTCCCCTTGCTAACTCAATTCGAAGTTGCAATCAAAGACCTTTTAAGTTGGAAGTGGATGACGTCACTACGGGGGACGCCCCCAAGGTTTTCGCCCTTGCCAGTACAAACTCTGGAGCGCGCGCACACCTTTACGTCATCAGGAATATGGCGGATCCGCAGCGTCAGGCCAGCCCGGGGATTCCGGGGAGAAGCAACGAGGAGAAGCCGCGGCAGCATCTGTTTGTTAGACTTGAAGGAAGTCGCCATAAAGGTAGAGAGGGAGGATCGAGGGTGAGAACAGGCACGAACGCAACAGTAAGTTCCAGCTTACATCATGACCAAAAATTCCAAGAGTTTTTAAGAGCAAGCTGGAAAGAATATATTCACTTTAATAAAAAGGCCAGACCAGTGCAGCATTGCTATTGGAGGCTAGCAAGGCGTTCCTGAGAGGGCACATTATTGCTTATGTACCTAAGCAAAACAAGCAGAGGAATGCTGACATTCTTAGATTGTCAAGATTGGCCCACACAGCACAACATAAATATATAGAAACCCTTATTGAAGAAGATAAAAGGTGTTGGGAGCAGTCATGGTTAGCATTGAATAACCTACTATTTCAAAGAGCACAAAACTCTCCCATTTTTTAGACATAAACTGTACCATTATGATAACAAAGCCAGTAAGTTGCTTGCCAATTTAGTCAAAATTAAGCAAAAAGGTCAGTTATTACTGTTGTTAAAGATGGAAAGGTCAATTGAGTTGTGATTCGCGAGTGTAGAAAATAACCTTATGGCCTTTTATCAGGCATTATATAAATCTCAACTGGTGAATGAGGAGGCTCAACAGGAAATTTTTTCTGGGTTTGAGTGTCCTAAACTATCTCAGCCTCCAACCAAGGCCTTAAATTCCTATATTTCAGAGACTGAAGTTGCTATGGCCATCTGTGTTGTGCTCAGGGGTGGACCCTTGTCCTGGGGGCAAGGATGGAATGGCTCCTGAAAGGGAACAGGAGGTAACTGGCCCCAGGGGGCAGAGCACTGGAGGAGACAGAGGCTAGGTACTAGGTAGAGCTTCACCACTGGAAGTCCGAGGTTCCCCTTAGAGGAGCTCATAGGGACCCGGGCCACTTGGACTTAGGTGGGCCTCACAGGGTCTCCTGAGAGTATGAAAGTCCGGTGTGCCCACAGACACAGAAGGAGCGTGGTCAGGTTCGAGCTGGAGCAGGGAGAATCAGAACAGAGTTGGTGATGACAATGCGAAGAACAGAGCCAGAATCTGGAGACAAGGTCAGGCAGGCAAAAGGTCAATGTCCATAGGTCAGTCCGAGGAGTAGTCAACGAGGCAAGGGTCAGATACCAGAGGTTAGATGAAGTCAGAGGCAAACAGAGATCTTGAGGCAGGCAGCAGGCAGGCGAGCAGGTCAGGAGCAGGCTGAGGTCTTGAGGCAGGTGGCAGACAGGTGAGCAGGTCTGGAGCAAGCTGAGGTCTAGAGGCAGGCGGCAGACAGACAGGCAAGTCAGGAACTAGCTGAGGTCATAGACAGGCGGCAGGCAGGCAGGTAGGTCAGGAACTAGCAGAGGTCATAGGCAGGCAGCAGGCAGGCAGGCAGGTCAAGAGCAAGCCGAGTTCAGTACCAGAAAGTCAGTCCAAGGGTACTACCTGGGTAGACAGGCAGACAAACACAGGAACAGGCAGGACTCAGGAACGTGGATGCAGGAATAAGTCAGGAACAGAACTGGAACAGAAGGATCCTGGAAAGAGACTAGGAACAAGCAGGAACAAACGCAGAGACAATCTAGCATACAAGCCGACCTGATTGCCAAGGCAAGGAAGTGGAGGCAGGAACTTCCTTATATTGTTAGATCAATCAGGACACACTGTGGAACCAAGACCCGCCCTCGGCCCTGCAAGTGTCCGGGCGGTCCGCGCACACGCACGTAGGGGCATGACTAGCATGGCAGGAGACACCGAACCTCAGCGTGAGGCCTGGTGCGCAGAGGAAGGCCCGGCGACCGCCACCGCGGGACGCCGGGGCCTAGCTGGATTAGCAACTACCGCGAGGGAGGTCATCCAGGGACCCGCTGAGGAACTATGCAGGTGAGCAGGCGGGGCGCGTAACAATCTGTAGATTAAAATTGGGTAAAGCAGGTGGCCTTGATGGGCTAGGCTCAAATATTACAAAGTTTTTGCAGTTAGGGATTTTGAAACCATTAGCAAAATTTTATATATTGATTTTGGGACAGATAAGAGGAGACATGAATCAATCTCTCGTAATATTGCTCCCCCATAAAAAGGAAAGGATCCTCAAGATGTTAAATCCTATCATCCAATTTCATTGTTTAATATTGATTTAAAACTGTTGATCTCCATTTTAGTGGCTTACCTTGGGGGTCTACTTCCAGTCTTGATGACAGAGGACCAGACTGGGTTTGCTCTGGGCTGGCACAGTGTGAAAAATCTTCATAGGTTGATAGCAGCCATATTACAAGTTCATGTCAAAACGGGGCTCATATTAAGCTTAGACACAGAAAAAGCTTTTGACTCCTGATCTGGGAATACATGTTTTGAGCTTTGGCAACATTTGGTAACTCAGGGAGGTGAGATCATCTCTTGGCTCCCTTCCTTTGCACCAATAAACACAGACACTTAATGGCATTATAAAAGGCCGCAGTTTATTATTATTACCTGAGCCCTTACAATTAACAATCCAACACCCCCCTAACCTTTTCTTATCTGCCTCCAAATCTGCCTCAACCACCATGTCCCAATGGTAAGGCATAAGGAATAGGAACCCCCCCCCCCCCTTCGCTTACCCCACCTAGTCCCAGCGAGGGTAAGCTTCGGCCTTGAGCTTAGTCCCTCACTCACCGGCCAACCCATGTAGCAGCCCCCCAACTACATGGGACTCTTCCCCCCCCCCCCCCCCGATATCATTTTACAATACATTATTACAACATATCGGGTTTACCGCCACAAACAAGGGTGCCTTAGTCGCCCTTGTTCCCCCACTGCGGCCCTTTATTGCTTAATTGCACTTTCTAATCCTTCTTGCAAGGCATTATTGAATAAATCAATTCCGACGTCTGACAAATGTACCCCATCTCCCCTAAATAACCCCTTGTCCACTTCCCAGGCCCATTCATGCCTAACCCAGAACCCTCCTTGCTGCATAACCCACCTTCCAATTTGCCTGTTTAATTTTTTAACTCCCTTTTTCCAAATCAGCTCATCCCTGTATTTCCACCTAACAATTATATCTGACCACCTAACCCTTACATGTGGCCACATCCCCAGCACCCTGGCCATATCCTTTCACATGTTAGAGATTAATTCCCTACAGGTTCCCTTCCCAATGTCATTACCCCCCATGTGAATCAGTAAAATACTCAGCACACGCCATTCCCCTACCTGCTCTTGCAAGAGAGAAAACAGTTCAGACCAACACATTCCCCTTTTTCCCAACCACCGAATCCGCCATTGCAATTTCTCCAACTGCAGGTGCTCCCCGTAAGGTCTTCCAACTGCTCTATCCTTCGCTAAGTGCACAAAAGAATGGTCCACGACCCAGGCACATCCATGCTGCTGACTTGCCCCCCGGCGCTCTGTAAAAGAAGAAAATTCTATTAAATCTATTCATCTAGCTCCCTCCCCCTTAGTATCGTACATAAGAAGTAAAAGCATTGGTCTTCCATCTGCCAATTGCTTTTATCTCACCCTATGACCATCCGCATTCAGCTGCCGTCGTGGCTGCGCCTATTCGAAAAGAATCCGAACTGTAGCATTCCACGTCCCAACCCAAGACTTCCACTACCCTTTTCAAGATCCTTGTTAATTGAAAATTAGTTAATGGGAATACATCTTCGTGGACCAAAAAGGAGCCCCTGATTCTCGGACATATCCTTACATATGCCCTTACTGTTCTCACCAGACAGACGATTGCATTCCCTGCCGGGACCAGCCTAAGGAAATGACCCTTACCTCTCTGGTCCATCTTAGATCTCTGAATGTAAACAGAGACCGAATCATCCTGAATCTGCACTTGGTTCACCATCAATCCTGTGCCTTGTACATTATGCTTGGAACTCGCCACCAGTTCCATTAACGGCTATTAATCAAGTTTACTTAGGGAATAGCCACTGCTATTAATTGCATCAGTAGCATGGGATCTTCTTAGTGTTTGGGTAATTGCCAGGTTCTTGTGGCCTGGTTTGGCCTCTTTTGGAAACAGGATGCTAGGCTTGATGGACCCTTGGTCTGACCTAGCATGGCAATTTCTTATGTTCTTATGTTCTTATGCTTATCCTTGTGGCCCCAAAAAATAAACAAAGAAAAAGCTACCTGAAATAAAACCACTTCGTATTCTGACCAACATACCATCCCCAAACACTCGGCTATGTCGATCAACTCTGAATACCTTATGGGTTTCCTTTTATCCTCCTCCCCCACCATCTCCTGCTGCCATCCTCCCAGAACCCATTTCACTACGAAACTAGCCATCAGGTTTCCCCATCCCTTCAGTTTTTGGAAAAATGTGAATCCCGCTAGCTGTGATTTGACAGCAGATCTGGATTATCCCTGCTCCTTAACCCAGGCTATAAAATGTATGATCTGCTGTTCCCATGCAGGCCCCCCTCTCCATCCCTGCCCTTGCAAAAATGTGCCACCATTCCACATCCCTCTACATATGCTGTCCAAGTAGCCAGAGCAACTGACTGCTGAATCACTCTGCATCCATCCAAGCTTTCAAAGGTGCTCCAGACAGCATTCCCCCATAATATTCAGGTGAGGTGCCAGCTTCCAAAAGACTTCCCACTTGAAATGAGAGAGAGCATCTGCAATAACATTCTGTACCCCTGGGACATACTTGGCTCTAACAGTGATATTCCTTCGTAAGCATGAGCTAACGTTTGGATCGAGGAAGAGTGCTCGATGTCATCTACTTGGATTTCAGCAAAGCTTTTGATATGGTCCCACATAGGAGACTGGTGAATAAAATGAGAAGCTTAGGAGTGGGTGCCAAGGTGATTGCCTGGATTGCAAACTGGTTGACGGACAGAAGACATTGTGTGATGGTAAATGGAACCTGCTCTGAAGAGAGAGCGGTGTTAAGCGGAGTGCCACAAGGATCGGTGTTGGGACCAGTCCTGTTCAATATCTATGTGAGCGACACAGCAGATGAGATAGACGGTAAGGTTTGTCTTTTTGCGGATGACACTAAGATCTGCAACAGAGTGGACACACCGGAAGGCGTGGAGAGAAAGAGACGGGATTTAAGGAAGCTGGAAGAGTGGTCAAAGATATGGCAGCTGAGATTTAATGCCAAGAAGTGCAGAGTCATGCATATGGGGTGTGGTAATCCGAAAGAACTGTATTTGATGGGGTGTGAAAGGCTGATGGGCACGGAGCAGGAGAGAGATCTTGGGGTGATTGGGTTTAACGATCTGAAGTCGGGGAAACAATGTGACAAGGCAATAGCTAAAGCCAGAAGAATGCTGGGCTGCATAGAGAGAGGGATATCAAGTAAGAAAAGGGAAGTGATTACCCATTGTACAGGTCCCTGGTGAGGCCTCACCTGGAGAACTGTGCTCACTTCTGGAGACTGTATCTCCGAAGGGACTGAGACAGGATGGAGGCGGTCCAGAGAAGGGCGACCAAAAAGGTGGATGGTCTTCATCGAATGACTTATGAGGAGAGATTGAAGAATCTAAATATGTACACCCTGGAGGAAAGGAGGAGCAGAGGTGATATAATACAGACTTTCAGATACTTGAAGGGTTTTAATGATCCAAAGACAACGGCAAACTTTTTCCGTTGGAAAAAAATCAGCAGAACCAGAGGTCATGACTTGAAGCTCCAGGGAGGAAGACTCAGAACCAATGACAGGAAGTACTTCTTCATGGAAAGGATGGTGGATGCCTGGAACGCCCTTCCGGAGGAAGTGGTGAAGACCAAAACTGTGAAGGACTTCAAAGGGGTGTGGGATAAACACTGTGGAATCATAAAGTCTAGAGGATGTGAATGAAGAAAGGGTGGCTTGCGGGAATGACGGCTACTACCTGGAAATAATACCATTATTCAATAAACATACACACGGTTAATGTGATTCCAACATTGCTCTATGCTTCAACAGCAAGAGGAAATGTGGGAAAAAAATGGATTTGTATTCACAAAAAAGCGGGGAGTAGCTTGCTTGTTACGGCGGTTACTACCCCAAACCAAATAAGCCTGATACTTCACTTTCAATGCATATCCAATGTAGCTCCCTGCTTATCCAGCGTAGCTCTCTGCTTCAATGGCAGGGGGGAATGAATGAAAAGATGATTTATATTCAGACAACAACCAACAAGGACTGAATTACATAGTCTGGGTAAACAAATAAGCATGGCTGTAGCGTGCTTGTTACGGTGGTTACTACCCCGAATCAATTAAGCCTGATAATTCACTTCAATGCACATTCAGCGTAGCTCTCTGCTTCAACGGCATGGGGGAATGAAGAAAAGTGGATTTATATTCAGACAACAACCAAAAATGACTGAATTGCACAGGCTGGGTAAACAAATAGGTGTGGGAGAAGCATGCTTATTGAGGCAGTTACTACTACTGACCAATCAAGCTAGATACTTCACTTAGATGCAGCTCCAGCACTGCTCTCTACATTAATGGTGGGGGTGGAAGGGAATTGGAACCAAAAGGTTACTAAGGGCATAAGAGTAACAGTTAAGTATAAGAAAAAAACAAGTGTGAAAGCTTGCTGGGCAGACTGGATGGGCCATTTGGTCTTCTTCTGCCGTCATTTCTATGTTTCTATGTTTCTATGCAATTCACGTAACAAAGCCGCCACCCTTAAGCATTTTGCCGACAACTTGTTAATTACTTGTACGACTCCCATTTGTCGCACCAAAAAACCATCCGCCCATTACTGAGTTGCTCTCCCCATATCTCAAGAGCTACCACTATGGGGAACAATTCCAGAAACGTAATATTCCGGGTCATGCCCCCTTTCGCCCACTCTTCGGGCCATGGCTCGGTGCACCACTTCCCCCGAAAATATACTCCAAAGCCATACGCGCCGGCAGCATCAGAGAACAATTCCAAATCTGAATTTGAAGTCTCGAGCTCTAGTATAATAAGCACCCCGTTAAAATTTTCCAAAAACATCTCCCATATCTCCAATTCTTCCTT
The DNA here is from genome assembly GCF_901001135.1 of Rhinatrema bivittatum. Taxonomy (NCBI): domain Eukaryota; kingdom Metazoa; phylum Chordata; class Amphibia; order Gymnophiona; family Rhinatrematidae; genus Rhinatrema; species Rhinatrema bivittatum. Next base: position 39,970,607 of record NC_042624.1, on the reverse strand, counting down.
GATTCCCTTGGTCACCCATATAAAATGGTGCTTGGCCCGACTCCTGCTGATGATACCGACAAACGCCGAATAAATGCCTTACCCATCGGATGACCCTACAAGCAAAGTTCAATGATCCTATCAAGGACTGCATCTACCTCAAGGTAACTTTCTTTGCACCCCTGACTAATGACACTATTTTTTTCAACTTAAGAATTTTTTCCTGCGGTAACCTCAACACCATAGCCACTGAGTCAATTTCTATACCCAAAAAGGTTAACCTAGTACAAGGCCCTTCCGTCTTGTCCTGAGCAATTGGTACACCCAGCTGTATGTATGTATTTATTTATTTATTTATTTATTTGACACTTTTTTATACTGGTATTAGTAGTTACATCATACCGGTTTACATTGGAACTGAAGGTAGAAATTACATCAAACAGGTACAAGGGATGGGACTTCAGAAACAAAAGGAGAAGTAGCCGAAACTGGCAAGCAAGGGCAACATCATATGTAAAGCTAACAAGTAAAAAATGGAGCATAACTTTATATATGGGTTCAGCACATGTGCTGAAGCAACAAAGAAACCTGCTAATTGCTCCTGACATAACTGAGATTGCTCTGACCCCACAAATAAAAAATCATCCAAATAATGCATCATACTTGTGCAATTCATGAATTTTTCTGTAACCCATTGCACAAATGAACTAAAAGCCTCAAAGTATGTGCACAATATCGCACAACCCATTGGTAAACACTTATCCACATAATACTTCCCTTCGAATAAAACCCCAACAATGACATACTCTCAGGGTGTATTGGAAGCAGGCGAAACGCCAACTCAATGTCAGCTTTGGCCAGTAACGCCCCTCTACCTGCTTTCAAGACTAACTCCAATGCCCTGTCAAAGGAGGTATAACACACCAAATATACCTCCTTGGGTATGAAATCATTCACCACTGACCCCTGTAGGAACAACAAGTTCAAGATCAAACGATACTTACCTGGCGCCTTCTTGGGTATGACTGCTAATGGTGAAAGATGCATTTTTTTAAACGGTGGTTCGCTGTACGGCCCCACAATTTTCCCCAACAAAATTTCCACCCTCAATTTCTCCCTCACAAGTTCCTTCTTATGACTCACTGACCTTGCGTTTTAAAACCCGCCCTCCTTCCCCCCCGGTCCCACATAAGGTATTCTAAAGCCTTTACTAAAGCCCTCCTCTAAAAACCAAGCTACTTGTCTATCTGGATAACCTTTTAATTCTTTACCCAAACACGATAATACAATAGGCGATATTGCCTTACCAATCCTGACCCCTATATTAATTTCCTTTCCGCACCACGCCGCTTTGCCCTTTAGAACATTTGCTTGCTGGGTGTTGCCCTCCACAGGAGCTGCACACGTGCCTGAACTTGCATTCTGGGAGCAAGCATGAGGCTTTATTAAAGCGCCAGCACACATTTATGCCCCCCCCCCCCCCCCCTGCTGATTTGTTATCTCCACCCGTTTTGTTCCCCCTGCTTCGAAAGGAACTCTGCCTCCCGTTGCTAGTGCTTGTATTAGCTGTCCAGGCTTGCCCCCTGCTCCCTCCAGCTGCACCCCTTACTATTCCCACCCCTTTATTTGTCATTTGGGTCAACCACAGGTGAATATCCTGTGTACCCCACGACATTTGTCTATTTCCTTCCATTTTGTCCCTGAACTTTTTGTCATAATTGAGCCAGGCCCAACCATCATAATCTTTATAAGCTCCCAATATGCTATCTGCATACGCTAATAGTGGCCCGTATTGCACTGGCTCAAAGTGCCCCACCTCACTAGCCAATCTTAAAAACCCATGCACCCGATTTAAAATATTTTTGGCCACTTTCAGTCCCCCTGTCCTTTTTTCCTTTTTTCTTCCCCTTCTTCTTGTCTTTCCCTCTGCCTCTCCTGCTCTCCAACAATCTAAATATGTTAACATATTTACGTTTCCTTATGCGCTTTTGCATCTTCCTGGGCACCTCCTCCCACATTTCTGACAAAGTTGCTAGGGCAGGATGGCCCATGTCCTGTTTCGGGCCCTGTCCAACCCTAACATATCCCCTCCCTGCGGACTCACTCGAAGATGTAGACGAGGACGATGACGAACTGGAATCCGAATCCGATGAGTCCTGCCTGAATCTTTTCCGCTTCCTCCCTTCTTTACCTGACTGTTCTGTTATGCTAGATTCCTCCAACTCACCTGCTCATTCTGCTGCTACGTTTCCCCTCATTGCTTCCAGCGTGCTATACCCCATTGGTATTCCATGCAGCCCTCCTGCGTTGTCCTCTCTCGCCGCAGTCCTCTCCCGCCAAGCTTCCTGCTGTGATGTCCCCGGAACTGCAAGCCTCTCTGAGAAAACAGACACACCAGCCGCAGCACCCCTCTTCTGACAATACCCTGCAATTCCACCCTCCCTCATCCCTGCAAGCCCCTCTCCAGGCTCCCTCCCTATCTCCTGCCCGCTTGGCCCTATCCCCACCTCACCCTCTCCTATGCCCACACCAAACGACTCCCCCTCATCCCAAGAAACATCCTCGTACCAAACTGGACACCTCTGCTCTTCATTTCATCTCCAATATCCCTGTAACCCATATGGAAAAGGAGGGGGCATTTCCGTTTGAATACCAATAGCCATGCTGCTCCTTCAAGTGGATGCCTCCTCTGCCATATTCGCCCGCAATGCCATCACTCCACTCCTGGATCCACTTCCTCCTGCATTTCTAACTCTCTAGGCCCGCACATGCCCGAATCAGCAGGGATGGGTACCCTCGGCGGCTCACTGTGCGCTGTTCTATTCCAGCACGAGGCTCCAAAACCCACCACAGGAAAATGCCCTCTCCTGAACGCCTGCTCACCCTGGGAAGCCGTGGAATCTGGGGTAAAATGCACGCTCCTAGGCCGACTGGCCTTACTGGGCTTTGCTGCCGGCAACTTGCCTTTGCTCCGACTCCTAGCCGACCCCTTACTAGGCCTGGGGTGAGGAGGGTGGTCAGTAGAAAGGGAGTCACTGGGACGTTAGGGGAGGGGACGGAAAAACTATCTCCTGCCATTAGGGAGATCTCCTGGCAGTCCTGCTCAGGGAAAGGGGGAAGGTAAGGGGGAGGAATCCTCCACCTCGGGTCCACTTTCGCCCGAGTCAGCATGGGGAGGAGGAGGGGACAACTGAGGTGCAGAGGCCTCCAATCACAGGAGGGGGTGCCCCACTGACCCCCAGGCACGAAGCAGCCCGTGACTAAACCCTAGGCTCCTTACCTCGTCTCATGGTGCTTAAAAAACGGGCAGACAGGGAAGGACGCAACAGGAAAATTACCTTCCTACCTCAATAAAATATTTATCCTGACCCAAAGCTCCGTAGCCCGCGATGCCAAACCCCGTGTGCCCTGCTCCTTTACCCGCCGCGTCTGTCTGCCCAGAACCGATGCTGCCTTACAGCCTACATTAGTCCCCCCAGCCAATGGGTGTGCAGCGATTCAAATCACTGTGCTTCCATTCGCTATCCCTTCTCCTGAGAAGAGAAGTGAGACAAGGATACCCCCTATTACCACTATTATTCCTCTTGGCTATAGGGCCTGTACTTCAAAGTTAAGGAAGGAAGAGGGTTTTCAAGGAATAAACATAGGGGGGTAATGAGTACAAAATTTCAATGTTCACTGATGACATATTGCTGTTCGTCAGTGAAGCATACCATAGTGTGCCAAAAATACAAGAATTATTTTTACAATTTCAAGTAATTTCAGGTCTAAAAATTAATTGCGAGAAATCTGAGGCACGTGTTGAGAGAAGAGTGGCCTAAAAGTTTTCCTTTTCAATGGGTGTAGGATAAAATTAAGTATATAGGGGTATGGATGCCAAGGAACTTAGCTGAGCTATATGATATGAATATAGCAGAGAGTTTGAGGGCAACACAGGCCCAATTAAATATGTGGATGAATCTGCCTATTTCATTAATGGGGTGCAGTGCTTTATTGAAAATGATGATTCTGCTTATAATGCTTTATAGACTGCATATTGTTACGTGCCCAGTCCGCACCCGTCCCGCGCACTGGCCTGCTCACCTTCATGGTTCCATGGCAGGACCCGGGTTGGCCTCCCTAGCGGCAGCTGCTAGCACTTCCAGGCCACGGCGTCCTGAGGCGGTGGTCGCCAGGCCTTCTACTGTGCAGCAGGCCTCATGCCAGAGCTCAGCGTCTTCGGCGCTGTTGGCCACACCCCTACGTGCGTGCACACAGACCGCCCGGCCTCTTGTAGGGCCAAGGGCAGGTCTTAGCTCCATGGTGCGCCCTGATTAATTCTCTGTTATAAGGAAGTCCCTGCCTGCACTGTTGCGTCCGTCAGTCTCAGACGGCTTCGACCTCTGTGCCTCACCATTCTTCCTTCTCTCTCCTCAAGCTTTGGGAAGATGGCTGCTGCTGCGTCTTCATTACGCTCTCTCTGGTGTCCTTGGATCTGCAATGGTGATGGTGTTCGCCATGATTTTCCTGAGGGCCTCCTAGGGTGCGTGCGCGCATGCTACCCACGTCATTAACCATGTCATGGTGGGAAGCTTTGTGGCATCCCCTCCGAGTGACATCATCACATCCTGTTATTTAGCCTGTCCGTTTGCTAACAAACTGAGTTAGCAAGGTTTGGATTGCCTCTGGTCTAAGCTACTTTGCCGCTTTCCCGCTGCCACAGGAAGCTCTCTGCCCTTCGGGGTATTTCTTCACTAACCTGGGTACCTGCTCCTTGGGGGCCCTTCTGCACTATTTCAGGTACCTATCTTGGGATATCGGGTACTCGCTCCTCGAGGGCCTGCTCTCCCTAATCTGGTGCCTGCCACTGAACAACTTCTGCCTGCCAGGACCTTCAACAATACAGCTTTCTGCTTCAGTGAGTACTAACCCTTTAAGTCTGTGTGGAAATCCGAAAGAACTGTATTCAATGGGGGGAGAAGGGCTGATGTGCACGGGGCAGGAGAGAGAACGGGGTGATAGTGTCTAATGATCTGAAGTCGGCAAAACAATGTGACAAGGCGATAGCTAAAGCCAGAAGAATGCTGGGCTGCATAAAGAGAGGAATATCGAGTAAGAAATGGGAAGTGATTATCCCCTTGTACAGGTCCTTGGTGAGGCCTCACCTGGAGTACTGTGTTCAGTTCTGGAGACTGTATCTCTGAAGGGACAGAGACAGGATGGAGGCGGTCCAGAGAAGGGCGACCAAAATGATGGAGTGTCTTCATCAAATGACATGAGGAGAGATTGAAGAATCTAAATATGTACACCCTGGAGGAAAGGAGGAGCAGGGGTGATATGATACAGACTTTCAGATACTTGAAAGGTTTTAATAATCCAAAGACAACGACAAACCTTTTCCGTTGCAAAAAAATCAGCAGAACCAGGGGTCATGACTCAGAACCAATGTCAGGAAGTATTTTTTCACGGAGAGGGTGGTGGATGCCTGGAACGCCCTTCCGGAGGAAGTGGTGAAGACCAAAACTGTGAAGGATTTCAAAGGGGTGTGGGATAAATACTGTGGATCCATAAAGTCTAGAGGAAGTGAATGAAGAGAAGAGGCATGGGGGTGGCTTGCGGGAATGACGGCTACTATCTGGGGATGAATATCCTTATTCAATAAAGATACACATGGTTAATGCGACTCCAACATTGCTCTATGCTTCAACGGCAAGAGGAAATGTGGAAAAAAGGATTTGCATCCACATAAAAGCAGGGGAGTAGCTTGCTTGTTACTGTGGTTACTACCCCAAACCAAAAATGCCTGATATTTCACTTTCAATGCATATCCAGTATAGCTCTATGCTTCAACGGCAGGGGAAATGAATAAAAGATGTTTTATATTCAGACATCTACCAACAAGGACTGAATTACATAGTCTGGGTAAAACAAATAAGCATGGGTGTAGATTGCTTGTTATGGCAGTTACTACCCCAAATCAAGCCTGATACTTCACTTAGAATACATATCCAGCACAGCTCACTGCTTCAATGGCAGGGGGAATGAAGAAAAGAGGATTTATATTCAAACAACCAACAAGGACTGAATTGCACAGGCTGGGTAAACAAGCGTGGGAGTAGCTTGCTTATTACGGTGGTTACTGCCCCAAACCCATTAGCTGGATACTTCACTTAGAAGCAGCTCCAGCACTGCTATCTATGATGGTGGGGGGTGGAAGGGAAATAGAACCAAAAAATTATTTAAAGGGACGAGTAACAGAAAAGTATGAAAAAAAAGTGTGAAAGCTTGCTGGGCAGACTGGATGGACCGTTTGGTCTTCTTCTGCCGTCATTTCTATGTTTCTATGTTTCTATGTCTCATCTTCAGCTTCAGCGCTCTGTGTCTACATCTGGGACCTGTCCCTGCTACGCCGCGCTGCCTGTCACCTACTCGATTGTGAGACTGCTGAGGACCCCTGAACTACTTCACTGTGTTACCTTCACTGCTGCCCGCTCCCCGGGCAGTACCATCGAGCCGTACAATAAATATAACTTCTCTGTGTCTGCGTGTATAGAGTCTAGCCTAGTACTGTGGTTCCTCATGGGGCTCCTCCTCGTGGGAGTGGCCATCACCGCAATACTCAAGAATCCACTCCAACATTTCATAACCATAACAGATTGCTAACTCCAGGGATTCGGCTCAGCTCACCGCTTTGCAGGCCATTCCAGGCCTGGCCCAGCAAATCTCTGAACAACAGAATTCGATAGACAACTTGACTGTTGCCTTTAATCAGCTACATGCACAGACGAATGCACCGGCTGCCTCAGATAAAGAAGTTACACCGCCAGAAGTGACGGTCAAGTCTACAGTGCCTCTCTCTGCTCCGACATGCTTCACGGGTGTAGAGGATTTATTAATCAGTGTTGCATGCACTTTTCTCTGCAACCTAACCATTTCCCTACAGCGTATGCCAAGACCATCTATATCCTTTCGTACCTGGATGGAAGAGCACTGGCTTGGGCCTCACCGCTGTGGGAGCGCAATGACCCTATCCTGAATGATCTTGCTGGGTTTCTTGAGCTGTTTAAGTTAGTCTTTGATGACCCTGCCAGGTACTCGGTAGCAGGATCAGCTTTGGTTCATCTAAAACGAGGTAACAAACCTTTACCAGACTTCACCATTGAATTCAAGATGTTGGCTTCTGAATTACATTGGGACCCTAGGTGCCTGAAAACCCTATTTTTTGAGGGTTCATCTTTCAACTCCCGGTGACTCGTGAGATGCCCAAGATCTTAGCGGAGCTTATGCAGTTAGCAAGAAAGATTGATCTCCGAATTCGCGATAAAGTTCAAGAGGTCAAGAGTCCCAGAAGACCACTCCAGGGAGAGATTTGTGTCAAGTCTTTACACAAACCTATACTCCCAGGGCCTGCTGCTGGCAAAGAAGAACCAATGCAATTGGGCCGCAGTCATTTGACTTCTAAAGAGAGACGTCCAAAAGTGGTTGGGACTATGCATGTATTGTGGACAAGCTGGTCATGCTGTACAAACATGCCCTATGTCCGGGAAACTGGCAGACCTAAGTCCTGAGGGAGGACTCTTCTTAAGTCTAACTGCACCCTCTCCTTCACTCTCTCTTTCAGTATCTTTAATCTGCGGGCCTTTGGAATATCGGACCCTTGCCTTAGTAGACTCTGGGGCAGGGGGAAATTTAATTTTGAAACATCTAGTGGAACATTTGTGGATCCCTACCACTACTATGACATCTCCATTACTATTGTCCTCTATTCATGGAGAGCCCTTACCGGGTGAAGTAACTCTGCTTACAGAACCAATGAGCTTGCGTACCGGTGCTCTTCATACAGAGACTATTTCCTTCTTTGTGCTAGAGAAGGCAATGCACCCTGTGGTACTTGGGCTACCATGGCTGCATAAATACATGCCACAATTCAACTGGACCACTTTGGAGCTTTCACATTGGGGTCCAGACTGTCATGCAAATGCTTAATGGAAGTCTCTCCAATACCATGCATGCCAACTACCCCGTTGTTGCCTGGGTTGCCGCTTCAATATGCATCTTACCAAGATGTATTCTCAAAAGAAGCTGTTGATATGTTACCTCCACACAGATCATATGACTGCGCAATTAATTTGAATCCAAATACGGAACCACCCAAAGGAAGGGTCTACCCTCTCTCCATAGTGGAGAATAAAGCAATGTCAATTCTTTTTTTGCAATTAGCATTATTCCACCCCCTCTTTTTTTAGGTCTGGGGATAGAGAAGATGTCATATTGTTGTATTGGTAGTTGGTTAATTATGGCTGTATCTGTGTTTTTCAGCCATGTTTCGGTAATGGCACAGATGTCAGGTTGGGTGTCCAGGAGGTGGTCGTTGAGCATGTGGGATTTTTTTGAAAGTGACTGCGAGTTGAGAAGGGTTAAGGTGATTAAAGATAGGCCTAGAAATTGTGTTAGTGAGGAGATCATGATTGGAATCAGGGATCTCTTTGAGCGTAGATTGAGCAAGGGTGGATTAGCTCTGTTGGGGAGTGAGCGAGGGATAATCGGTATGGGGAAGGTTTGTAGCATGTTGTCTTTTTGGAAGAAAGTGAATGACGGTTGGGATTGTGGAGGGAAATATAGCTGCTAGAAGAAATGAGTGATGGAAGGATGCAGGGTGCAGGAGACGTTGGGTGCTGGATTGATTGCTGGCGGAGATGAATGTTGGATGACTGCTGGATGTTGGAGTGGCTAGATGAATGCTGGATGCTGGAGTGGTTGGACGATTGCTGGAGTAGCTGGATGAGTGCTGGATGCTGGAGTGGCTGGATGATTGCTGAAGTGGCTGGATGAATGCTGGATGCTGGAGTGGCTGAATAAGTGCTGGATGCTGGAGTGGTTGGACGATTGCTGGAGTGGCTGGATGAGTGCTGGAGTGGCTGGATGAGTGCTGGATGCTGGAGTGGCTGGATGAATGCTGGAGTGGCTGGATGATTGCTGGAGTGGCTGGACAAATGCTGGAGTGGTTGGATGAGTGCTGGATGCTGGAGTGGTTGGGCGATTGCTGGAGTGGCTGGATGAATGCTGGATGCTGGAGTGGCTGGATGAGTGCTGGATGCTGGAGTGGCTGGACGATTGCTGGAGTGGCTGGATGATTGCTGGAGTGGCTGGATGAGTGCTGGAGTGGCTGGATGAGTGCTGGATGCTGGAGTGGCTGGATGAATGCTGGATGCTGGAGTGGTTGGGCGATTGCTGGAGTGGCTGGATGAGTGCTGGATGCTGGAGTGGCTGGATGATTGCTGAAGTGGCAGGATGAATGCTGGATGCTGGAGTGGCTGAATAAGTGCTGGATGCTGGAGTGGCTGGACGATTGCTGGAGTGGCTGGATGAGTGCTGGAGTGGCTGGATGAGTGCTGGATGCTGGAGTGGTTGGATGAATGCTGGAGTGGCTGGATGATTGCTGGAGTGGCTAGACGAATGCTGGAGTGGTTGGATGAGTGCTGGATGCTGGAGTGGTTGGGCGATTGCTGGAGTGGCTGGATGAATGCTGGATGCTGGAGTGGCTGGATGAGTGCTGGATGCTGGAGTGGCTGGATGAATGCTGGATGCTGGAGTGGCTGGACGATTGCTGCAGTGGCTGGACGATTACTGGAGTGGCTGGATGAATGCTGGATGTTGGAGTGGCTGGACGATTGCTGGAGTGGCTGGATGATTGCTGGAGTGGCTGGATGAATGCTGGATGCTGGAGTGGCTGGATGAGTGCTGGATGCTGGAGTGGCTGGGTGATTGCTGGAGTGGCTGGATGAGTGCTGGAGTGGCTGGATGAATGCTGGATGCTGGAGTGGCTGGACGATTGCTGGAGTGGCTGGATGAGTGCTGGATGCTGGAGTGGCTGGATGAATGCTGGATGCTGGAGTGGCTGGATGAGTGCTGGATGCTGGAATGGCTGGACGATTGCTGCAGAGGCTGGACGATTACTGGAGTGGCTGGATGAATGCTGGATGCTGGAGTGGCTGGATGAGTGCTGGATGCTGGAGTGGCTGGACGATTGCTGGAGTGGCTGGATGAATGCTGGATGCTGGAGTGGCTGGATGAGTGCTGGATGCTGGAGTGCCTGGACGATTGCTGGAGTGGCTGGATGAGTGCTGGATGCTGGAGTGGCTAGATGAGTGCTGGATGCTGGAGTGGCTGAAGAATGCTTGAGGAGAACTGAATTAGGGCGGTTGGATTAAGGAGAGTGTGGAGTAATAGAAAGAGATGGCAAGGGTGGCTTCTGGTTCTATGTGCTGGTGTGCACGAAGGGGCGCACAAAGGTGTGCTTGACCTCTGTCCTCGACTCCTGTGCCTGTCTGCCCAGGCCTTATGTTCCTACAAGTGTTTGACTTAGATGGTAAGCCCTCTGTGGATAGGGAAATACCAACAGTACCTGAGTGCAATCGACTATGAAGTGCTGGAAACATTTGAAAATAGGAATATAAATAAATTAAATAAACAAAAAAATGCTGTGTCTGTCTGTCCAGGCCCTATGTTCCTACAAGGGTATGACCTCCATTGCTTTGTCTGTTAGTCCAGGCCTTATGTCCCTAGGTGGGATTGACCTCTGTCCTCAACTACTGTGCATGTTTGTCCAGGCCTTATGTCCCTAGGTGGGATTGATCTCTGTCCTCGACTACTGTACCTGTTCATCCAGGGCTTATGTTCCTACAAGGGTTTGACCTCCATAGCTTTGCCTGTTCATCCAGGCCTTATGTCACTAGGTGGGATTGACCTCTGTCCTGAACTACTGTGCCTGTTCGTCCAGGTCTTATGTCCCTAGGTGGGATTGACATCTGTCCTCAACTACTCTGCCTGTCCATCCAGGCCTTATGTTCCTACAAGGGTTTGACCTCCATTGCTTTGCCTGTTCGTCCAGACTTTATGTCCCTAGGTTGGATTGACCTTGTCCTCGACTGCTTTGCCTGTCCATCCAGGCCTTGCACTCCTACAAGGGTTTGACTTAGATTGTAAGACCTATGGGGACAGAGAAATACCTACAGTACCTGAGTGTAATCGACTATGAAGTGCTAGAAACATTTGAAAATAGGAATATAAATAAATTAAAAAACCAAAAACTGCTGTGCTGTCCATCCATCCTTATGTCCCTTGGTGAGCTTGATCTATGTACTCGACTGCTGAGCCTGTCCATACAGGCCTTATGTTCCTACAATGGTTTGACATCCAATGCTTAGCCTATTCGTTCAGGCATTATGTCCTAGGTGGGATTGACCTCTGTCCTCGACTCCTGTGCCTGTCTGTCCAGGCCTTATGTTCCTACAAGTGTTTGACTTAGATGGTAAGCCCTCTGTGGATAGGGAAATACCAACAGTACCTGAGTGCAATCGACTACGAAGTGCTGGAAACGTTTGAAAATAGGAATATAAATACATTAAAAAAACAAAAAAATGCTGTGTCTGTCCGTCCAGGTCCTATGTTCCTACAAGGGTATGACCTCCATTGCTTTGCCTGTTAGTCCAGGCCTTATGTCCCTAGGTGGGATTGACCTCTGTCCTCAACTACTGCGCATGTTCGTCCAGGCCTTATGTCCCTAGGTGGGATTGATCTCTGTCCTCGACTACTGTACCTGTTCGTCCAGGGCTTATTTTCCTACAAGGGTTTGACCTCCATAGCTTTGCCTGTTCGTCCAGGCCTTATGTTCCTACAAGGGTTTGACTTAGATTGTAAGCCCTCTGTGGATAGGGAAATACCGACAGTTCCTGATTGCATCGACTATGAAGTGCTGGAAACGTTTGAAAATAGCAAGATAAATAAAGAAAGAAAAAAAACCTACTGTGCCTTTCCATTCAGGCCTTATGTCCCTAGGTGGGATTGACCTCTGTCCTCTACTACTGTGCCTGTTCGACCAGGCCTTATGTTCCTACAAGTGTTTGACCTCGCTTGCTCTTCCTGTTCGTCCAGGCCTTATGTTCCTACAAGGGTTTGACTTAGATTGTAAGCCCTATGGGGATAGGGAAATACCTACAGTACCTGAGTGTAACCAACTATGACGTGCTGGAAACATTTGAAATTAGGAATATAAATAAATTAAAAAAACAAAAAAATGTTGTGGCTGTCCATCCAGGCCTTATGTCCCTAGGTGGGATTGACCTCTGTCCTTGACTACTGTGCCTCTCCGTCTAGGCCTTATGATCCTACACGTGTTTGACCTCGATTGCTCTGCCTGTCCGTCCAGGCCTTCTGTTCCTACAAGTGTTTGACCTCAATTGCTTTGCTTGTTCGTCCAGGCCTTATGCTCCTACAAGTCTTTGACCTCCATTGCTTTGCCTGCTCGTCCAGGCCTTATCTCCCTAGATGGGATTGACCCCTGTCTTCGACTGCTGTGCCTGTCCGTCCAGGCCTTATGTTCCTACAAGGGTTTGACCTCCATTGCTTTGCCTGCTCGTCCAGGCCTTATGTCCCTAGGTGGGATTGACCTCTATCCTCAACTACTCTGCCTGTCCATCCAGGCCTTATGTTCCTACAAGAGTTTGACCTCGTTTGCTCTGCCTGTCCGACCAGGCCTTAAGTTCCTACAAGTTGGGATACGGCAGGAGAGAAGAAAAACTGATACTTCACGCATAACCAGCATAGCTCTCTGCTTCAACGGCAGGGGAGAAGAAAAACTGATGCTTCACGCATATCCAGCATAGCTCTCTGCTTCAACGGCAGGGGAGAAGAAAAACTGATACTTCACGCAGATCCAGCATAGCTCTCTGCTTCAACGCAGGGGAGAAGAAAAACTGATACTTCACGCATATCCAGCATAGCTCTCTGCTTCAACGGCAGGGGAGAAGAAAAACTGATACTTCACACATATCCAGCATAGCTCTCTGCTTCAACGGTAGGGGAGAAGAAAAACAACCATTAAGGGCTGAATAACATAGTCTGGGTAAAACAAATAAGCATGGGTGTAGCTTGCTTATTGCGGCAGTTACTACCCCTAACTAATCAAGCTTGATATTTCACTTGGATGCAGCTCCATCACTGCTCTCTACATTAATGTTGGGGGTGGAAGGGAACCAGAACCAAAGGTTACTAAGAGCCAAGAGAAACAGATAAGTATGAGAAAAAAGAAGTGTGAAGCTTGCTGGGCAGACTGGATGGGCCGTTTCTTCTTCTTCTGCCGTCATTTCTCTGTTTCTATGTTTCAATGTTTTAATTGCATCAGTAGCTTGGGATCTTCTTAGTGTTTGGGTAATTGCCAGGTTCTTGTGGCCTGGTTTGACCTCTTTTGGAAACAAGATGCTGGGCTTGATGGACCCTTGGTCTGACCCAGCATGGAAATTTCTTATGTTCTTATGTTCTCATGTGAATTCTATTCAGCTGATAGGGGTCTCATAAAACTCTAGCTCACAACGGTCAATATTATGCAAGCAACAACAACAACAACAATGTTTTGAGTTGACTAAGGCCTGGATTCTCCATTCTATCGCAGAATGGTGAATCCAGCGAAAGGGGGGGGGGGGCGAAGGGGGGGGGGGGTCGGGCCTGAGAAAACCGGGAGCCTTCGCACCACCGTGGGGTTATCGAGGCCAGCTTTCGCACCCAATACCGCCACTATGAAAGGTGGTGCTATTGGGTGCGCTACTGGCGATAATAACGTGGCTTACCTTATCGCTGCCAGTGAAGGCATTGCGGAGTCCTCCCTGACTCCTCCCCTCGCCGCCACGACTCCACCCCTAGCAAGCTATCCTACGCAATAAGCTTTACAAAATGACACCCTAAGTTGGGTAAGTTCTGCAGCGCATAAATGCAAATGAGGATCATTTCAGAGACAATGGGCAAAATCTATTCTTCTATTCATAAGTTGTATACTGATGTAGCCCAAAAGAAAATCAGATTTAAGATTCTTCACAACATATATTGGGCTGAAATATGAAGATATCACATGAAGTTGAATATCTCACCTGTTTGTAATATATGCCATTCTGAACATGGGTCTATGACCCATCATTTTTTAACTTGTATTATAAAAACATTTTGGGATCATATTCAACAGGTGATATATAATTGTATGGAAACAAATCTAGACATGGATGGAATAACTGTCCTACAGGGAGAACCCTTTATAAAGGCTAGACAAGAAGGGGGGAGAGACCGGTTCCAAGCACTGGCAGTAACGGTAGCTTGTAAAAGTCTCTTGATACACTGGTTGGAGGATAAACTGCCAGATTTTTATATTTGGCAACAAAGGATGCTTAATTATATGATTCTGGAAAGGCTAGTCATAAGGTACGATAAGTGCAAAGAAGATAAGGAGTAAGAAAATGCTTGGGCCAAAATTGCTCCTTCGCGGCCCAAATCGCTGCATCACCGACCACCCAAGTGGCCAGGAAACCTCGCCAGTCAGCTGTTTTCTTCACGGCATGGTGCTGCCGTCAAGTTCTCCCAAGCAGCAGGGGAAGCCGTGGCCACTCCGACATCTTGCGGCCTGGAGGCTGCCCAGAAGCCTGCCTGCTCTTTTGCGTCTGTGTGCAGAGTGCTGTCTGTGGTCCTGTGTTCTCTTCCTGGCCCTGCTCTTAGGCGCCGGTGCACGCCTCTTCAGTGAATTTAAAGGACCAGTAGCAGGAAGTGCTCCTGGCTCCACCAGAATCCAGCTGGTCCTCATTTCTTGGTTTAGCCCTATATAAGGGCCTTGCTTGTCTTCAGTCAGGGCCTTCGGATCAAGTTTCACAGTCGTCTGTGTCTTCATCTTCAGTCCAGGTCCTCCATGGTCTTCTTCTCCTTTGACGGCTCCGTCTTCATATTCCTGATGCCCGATGTCTCTTCGTCCGTACCTCCAAATGTCTTCATGTTCCTGATGTCCTGGTCTTCTGTTGCTTCAATGTTCCTGATGTCCTGGTCTCGTTCTCTGTCTAGAGTCTAAGGCAGCTCCAGTGTGGTCCGTGACCAGCCCCGTGGGTGGGCTGTGTAGGGCGTGCTGTGTCACAGTCTCAACTTAGCTCTTGCTCTTGACTTGTTGTCTCCGGACCTCGCTCCTGACTATGTCGGTTCCAGCGTGGTCCGCGACCAGCCCCGCGGGTGGGCTGTGTAGGGTGTGCTGCGTCACAGTCTCAACTTAGCCCTTGCTCTTGACTTGTTGTCTCCGGAACCTCACTCCTGACTATGTTGGTTCCAGCGTGGTCCGCGACCAGCCCCCACGGGTGGGCTGTGTAGGGCACGCTGCTTCGCAGTCTCACTCCGCTCTCGCTCCTGACTCTTTGTCTACAGAACCTCACTCTCCTTACTTTGTCTACAGTCCTAGCTCCTGAACCTTCGTCCAAGAGTCTTCGCCCATGTCTTCATCCAAGAGTATTCGCCTATGTCTATGTCCGTCTTCGCCTATGTCTACGTCCAAGGGTCTTCGCCTATGTCTTTGTCTACGAGTCTTCCATGCCCAAAGGCCTCCGTCTGCCCTCGTCCTCTGACCAGCCTGCTGCCTACTGCCGTTACCCAGCAGCAGGTCTGAAAGGGCTTGGAACGGTCGGAGGACTGTTCATTGACCAACATTGCGTTGCTGGTCTTCTTGGGGCGTGCAGGTCTGGTAGAGGGTCAGACCTTCAGTCTCCTTCTCTTCACTTCAGCCTTCTTCTGTTTCTTGTTTGCCTGTGCTTGCATTGGCTCACCTCTTGCTGCGCTCCCAGGACTCCTCCCTGAGTGGCGTGGCGATCCAAGGGCTCACATCTCCCTCCAGAAACGACTGCGCCTCCGCGCTCGCAACAGTATCTAAAGGCCCTGAGCTTGGTGAGCTGTGCCTGTGATGAGCTCCAGTTTTTTTGGATATTTTTTGGCCTTGATTTTTGCCAGGAAATGTTTTACTTCAGTTTCTGGACTTCCTTCAACTTGTTTTTGCCCAGAGAATTTTTTCACCTTAGTTCCTGGACATTTAATACTATGCCTTAATCATTTTTTTATTTTTTTTGCTCCATGTTTTCCCTCTACAGCTGTCTGGTTCCCACGACCTGCAGGAGGCACCTGCATCTAAACCATCTTAGAGTTCAATTCGTCCTGGAACTTCCATGACTAGCAGGAGGTGCCTGCCACTCTTCCAGAGTTCATCTCCGTTCTTCCCATTACGATGTGTTTCATCTCCCTGGGTTCTGTACAACCTGCAGGAGGTGCCTGCACCCAACTTCCATATCCAGCATCCAGTATCTTCAACAACCAGAGTACTCAAGTGTCAGAGAGTTAGGGAGGTACCCGTAATGGAGAAGGTTTTCATGGGTAATGATTCAGATGGACTGAATCAAATCACGGTGAACCTAGAAGATGTGGTAGGCCTGATTGACAAACTGAAGAGTAGTAAATCACCTGGACCGGATGGTATACACCCCAGAGTTCTGAAGGAACTAAAAAATGAAATTTCAGACCTATTAGTAAAAATTTGTAAATTATCATTAAAATCATCCATTGTACCTGAAGACTGGAGGATAGCAAATGTAACCCCAATATTTAAAAAGGGCTCCAGGGGCGATCCAGGAAACTACAGACCGGTTAGCCTGTCTTCAGTGCCAGGAAAAATAGTGGAAAGTGTTCAAAACATCAAAATCACAGAACATATAGAAAGACATGGTTTAATGGAACAAAGTCAGCATGGCTTTACCCAGGGCAAGTCTTGCCTCACAAATCTGCTTCACTTTTTTGAAGGAGTTAATAAACATGTGGATAAAGGTGAACCGGTAGATATAGTATACTTGGATTTTCAGAAGGCGTTTGACAAAGTTCCTCACGAGAGGCTTCTAGGAAAAGTAAAAAGTCATGGGATAGGTGGCGATGTCCTTTCGTGGATTGCAAACTGGCTAAAAGACAGGAAACAGAGAGTAGGATTAAATGGGCAATTTTCTCAGTGGAAGGGAGTGGACAGTGGAGTGCCTCAGGGATCTGTATTGGGACCCTTACTGTTCAATATATTTATAAATGATCTGGAAAGAAATACGACGAGTGAGATAATCAAATTTGCAGATGACACAAAATTGTTCAGAGTAGTTAAATCACAAGCAGATTGTGATAAATTGCAGGAAGACCTTGTGAGACTGGAAAATTGGGCATCCAAATGGAAGATGAAATTTAATGTGGATAAGTGCAAGGTGATGCATATAGGGAAAAATAACCCATGCTATAGTTACACAATGTTGGGTTCCATATTAGGTGATACAACCCAAGAAAGAGATCTAGGTGTCATAGTGGATAACACATTGAAATCGTCGGTGCAGTGTGCTGCGGCAGTCAAAAAAGCAAACAGAATGTTGGGAATTATTAGAAAAGGAATGATGAATAAAACGGAAAATGTCATAATGCCTCTGTATTGCTCCATGGTGAGACCACACCTTGAATACTGTGTACAATTCTGGTCGCCGCATCTCAAAAAAGATATAATTGCGATGGAGAAGGTACAGAGAAGGGCTACCAAAATGATAAAGGGAATGGAACAACTCCCCTATGAGGAAATACTAAAGAGGTTAGGACTTTTCAGCTTGGAGAAGAGATGACTGAGGGGGGGATATGATAGAGGTGTTTAAAATCATGAGAGGTCTAGAATGGGTAGATGTGAATCGGTTATTTACTCTTTTGGATAGTAGAAAGACTAGGGGGCACTCCATGAAGTTAGCATGGGGCACATTTAAAACTAATCGGAGAAAGTTCTTTTTTACTCAACGCACAATTAACTCTGGAATTTGTTGCCAGAGAATGTGGTTCATGCAGTTAGTATAGCTGTGTTTAAAAAAGGATTGGATAAGTTCTTGGAGGAGAAGTCCATTACCTGCTATTAAGTTCACTTAGAGAATAGCCACTGCCATTAGCAATGGTTACATGGAATAGACTTAGTTTTTGGGTACTTGCCAGGTTCTTATGGCCTGGATTGGCCACTGTTGGAAACAGGATGCTGGGCTTGATGGACCCTTGGTCTGACCCAGTATGGCATTTTCTTATGTTCTTATGTTCTTATTAAAGCGTACTTCACACCCCAGGTCTTTGGTTCTTATGACCAGCAGGAGGCGCCTACACCCTAGACTTGTCTTCATCTCCTTACTCTTATTTCGCTCCTGCTTGCATTGTTTGTGTGCTTGCCATGGAGCCAGCATCAACCAGAGGTCTCTCTCCAGGTCCGCAAGTGAGACTCCAGCTTTGGATTATTTGTTGGTTCTTCACAGACGTCACCCTTCCTTGCCTTCTTTTGGACTTTATCTCAGCGAATCACCTTGAATCCATGATTTGGTCCAGCCCCCGCTCCATGCAACTGGATCTTACCCAGGATCACCATCGCGAGCTATCCTGCACCCAGAGCTCGCCACCATGGGTCTTCTAGCATCCTTCACGCAGTGTTCCAAGCCATCCACTCTGCCATTTAGCCCCCCTGCCAAGCTAAGGACTATATTACTATCTTCCAGTGTCCAGTATGCCTGCACCGCCGTACTGTTCATCTCCCTGAAGAGACATCGTCTGTTATGGTCCCGGGCCGTGCCCCGGGACCTGTACTCACTACGCGGCTGGTCTGGCCACAGGAACGCCTTCACTCTGGCCTCCCAGGCCGAAGACGCAGCCCTCCACAGCGTTCTCCTTGCAAGGGAGACGACAGCGCCGATCCATGGCTGGCCCCGTCCCCTGGGCACGCGCGCACGCCGGGGCTTCTGTCTTAAAGGGGCAAGCTACCGGCCATTAAAACCCGGCAGCTGTAGCATTACCTCGCCTTGTAACAAGGTTCGCACAGTCCTTCTGTGTTTCTAGTTGCTACATTGGACTCCGGTTCGTCTCTGCTTACTCCTGGCTTCTGATCTGGCTCCGTTCCTTGACTACGTCTTCAGTTTCCGCCCCTGGCTTTGGTTTGTCTTCTGTCTTCTGGCTCCTGACCCGGCTTAGTCTCCTGACTTTGTCCAGCTTTTGTCCCTGGCTGTGGTTTGGATCTCTAACTTCTGGCTTCTGACCCAGCTTCGCTCTTGGATTCCGACTTCGGCTTTTTCCACCACCTCAGGTATCCGGTACTTGCTGGCCCAGAGGATTCTCCTAAGTCCCAGCGGCTCGGGCTCTCATGGGCTCCTCCCGGGGGAGCCATGGGCTTCTGAGGGTGAAGACTCTTCCAGCCTCCTAGGCCCAGCCGTCCTCTCCGTACACCTCCCGTATCCTTGGTCGCATAGGGTCCCGCCTAAGTCCAAGAGGCCCGGGTTCCTACGGGCTCCTCCTGGTGGAACCTCGGGCTTCCAGTGGTGAAGTCTTCAGCACCGCCTCCCGGCTGTGACGCTTCCTGTGGGTTCCCACAGTATTCCATGTACCCTCTCATCTGGCCCAAGAGTCCATGATCCTAACAGTTTGCAAGGCCATGAACCCGGCAGATCTTGCAGGCTTGAAAGCCATCCCGGGTATTGCCCAGAGGCTACAACAGCAGCAAACCTGCCTCGACTCCATGATGGCGACAGTGCAGGGATTAGCCGACCAAATTGGCAGAGCCGCTGTTTCCAGCTCCTCGGTACCAGACCGCGTTGGCAGAGCCGCTGTTTCCAGCTCCTCAATTCCAGATCAACAGCACCCATACAGATGCCAGTGTCCTCGCGGTTTTCGGGAGACGCAAAGCTTTGCTGGGGGTTCCTGAACCAGTGCTATATTTGATTCAACCTCCTTCCACTTCAGTTTCCGACAGACCGGGTCAAGACAAGTTTTATTATTTCCATGCTGGACAGGAGACCCCTGGTGAGGGCCTCCAACCTCTGGGAGCGTCAGGACTCCTGCCTGGACAACCTGGTACAGTTCATCACTGCCTTTCGGCAGGTCTTCGATGAGTCCTCCCGCAGACCTACTGCCGCATCGGAACTGCTCCAGCTGCGTCAGGGTAACCGGCCCTTGGTGGAACACACCGTGGACTTTCAGACTCTCGCCACTGAATTGAACTGGGGAAGTAATAGCTTGCATGGTATCTTTTAGGAAAGTCTCTACCCAAGACTTCAGGATGAGTTGGCGGCCAGGGATCTCTCAGATGATTTGAACGATCTTATTGATCTAGCGGGCTGCGTAGACCGCCGCATCCAATGCTGGTTCTGGGAGAGGAGGTCGGCTCCTAGGCCTGGGACCTCTGGAACCACTCCTTCCTGAAGTGTGCACTCCCCGTCTGCCGCTCCGGGGGCTCAAGATCCCGAACACATGCAGGTAGGCCGGGGGCCTATCTCACAGAAGAGAGGAGAAGACGTCAGTCCCTGGGCCTGTGCCTGTATTGCGCTGGCAAGGGCCACTTCCTTGCCCACTGTAGCGAGCGTCTGGGAAATGCTTGGTCCTAGGGACAGTCGAGGAGCTAACCCTAGGTCACACCACGTCTGCCTCCCTGTGCACTGTCCCGGTGACCTTACTCCTTCCCGAAGTTCAATACGCTAGCCCTGATCGACTCTGGAGCCGGGGGAAATTTCATCCTCAAAGACGTAGTTCAGCAACTCCAGATTGTGGTTCAACCCCAAAGACCCCCGCTCCGGGTGTCCTCCATTCAAGGGAAATTCCTTCCAGGAACCATCGATACCCGTACCAGGCCCCTCACATTATGCACCGGTATTTTGCATGTGGAGGAGATCTCGTTCCTCATCCTAGAGAGATCCATGTACCCGGTCATTCTGGTGCTACCTTGGCTGCAGAAGCACGCTCCTGTAATCTTATGGGATACCCTCCAGGTGGCGTCCTGGGGGCCATTGTGCTTCAACTCCTGTTTAGCTGCCATTCCCTGACCACCAGTACCTCTCCTGATGACTTCCTTGGCCCTGCCTTCACATTACCAAGACTACCTCGATGTCTTTTCCAAAGAGAAGGCCAAAATCCTCCCGGAGCATCATCCTTTTGACTGTACAATCAATTTGCTCTTGGATACCACGCCGCCACGGGGACGGGTATACCCGTTGTCCCTTCCGGAGACGCATGCCATGTCCGCCTATATCCGGGAGAACTTGGACCGAGGATTCATTCGACCCTCCAATTCCCCGGCTGGAGCCGGGTTCTTCTTTGTAGCGAAGAAGGATGGGTCCCTCCGAACCTGCATAGATTACCGGGGCCTGACCAACATCACCCAGTGAGATCGGTATCCATTACCCTTGACTCCTGAACTCCTTGACCATCTGCAGGGAGCCAAGGTATTTACCAAGCTGGACCTTCGTGGGGCATACAACCTAGTGTGCATCCGTCCTGGGGACGAATGGAAGAATGCTTTCAATACCCGGGATGTACACTATGAATACTTGGTAATGCTGTTTGGGCTATGCAATGCTCCCGCAGTCTTCCAACACCTCATGAACGAGGTGCTTCGAGAAAGGCTCAACTCCTCCATCACTGAGAGGAGAGGATCACCCTGCTGGTGGCTGAAAGGAATCAGTAAGTTTTTGCTTGGGACTGTCTTTTTTAAAAGTATTGGGGCAAAGTTAACTATTTGGGAATATTATTTAGTGTGTTTGTGTCTTTAATAGTCAGAAAGGCAGTGAATAAACAAGTTAGACTGTATTTTTAAATAGTCAATAAGGTAGCTAGTAAGCAGTAGGTAGTGTGTTTATTTTTAAAAGTCTGCAGAACTGAGTGTATTTAATACAAACTGAGTATTTGTATTGAAAAAAAGAAAAAGAAAAACCACAAACCCTCCCCCACAAAAAGTAGCCAGAAGCTAGAAATAAGCTAGGAGCAGTATAAACCTAAGTTAAAAAGTTGAATAGTTCAGCTCAGTTACTCACCTTGAAAAGGTGTTGAGGTAGTGTGATTGGGTTTGAATAGGGACTAACATTTGTTAATCAAGAGAGCAGTGAGTCACTCTGGCTGACTAACTGAAGTTAGACTGTTTGGATCGAGGGGTTAAAGGGGCACTTAGAGAAGATAAGGCAATCGCGGAAAGATTAATTGATTTCTTTGCTTCGGTGTTTACTGAAGAGGATGTTGGGGAGGTTCCCGTAATGGAGAAGGTTTTCATGGGTAATGATTCAGATGGACTGAATCAAATCACGGTGAACCTAGAAGATGTGGCAGGCCTGATTGACAAACTGAAGAGTAGTAAATCACCTGGACCGGAGGGTATACACCCCAGAGTTCTGAAGGAACTAAAAAATGAAATTTCAGACTTACTAGTAAAAATTTGTAACCTATCATTAAAATCATCCATTGTACCTGAAGACTGGAGGATAGCAAATGTAACCCCAATATTTAAAAAGGGCTCCAGGTGCGATCTGGGAAACTACAGACCGGTTAGCCTGACTTCAGTGCCAGGGAAAATAGTGGAAAGTGTTCTAAATATCAAAAAATATCAAAATCACAGAACATGGTTTAATGGAACAAAGTCAGCATGGCTTTACCCAAGGCAAGTCTTGCCTCACAAATCTGCTTCACTTTTTTGAAGGAGTTAATAAACATGTGGATAAAGGTGACCCGGTAGATGTAGTATACTTGGATTTTCAGAAGGCGTTTGACAAAGTTCCTCATGAGAGGCTTCTAGGAAAAGTAAAAAGTCATGGGATAGGTTACAATGTCCTTTCATGGATTGCAAACTGGCTAAAAGACAGGAAACAGAGAGTAGGATTAAATGGACAATTTTCTTAGTGGAAGGGAGTGGACAGTGGAGTGCCTCAGGGATCTGTATTGGGACCCTTACTTTTCAATATATTTATAAATGATCTGGAAAGAAATACGACGAGTAAGATAATCAAATTTGCAGATGACACAAAATTGTTCAGAGTAGTTAAATCACAAGCAGATTGTGATAAATTGCAGGAAGACCTTGTGAGACTGGAAAATTTGGCATCCAAATGGCAGATGAAATTTAATGTGGATAAGTGCAAGGTGATGCATATAGGGAAAAATAACACATGCTATAATTACACAATGTTGGGTTCCATATTAGGTGCTACAACCCAAGAAAGAGATGTAGGCGTCATAGTGGATAACACATTGAAATCGTAGGTTCAGTGTGCTGCGGCAATGTTGGGAATTATTAGAAAGGGAATGGTGAATAAAACGGAAAATGTCATAATGCCTCTGTATCGCTCCATGGTAAGACAACACCTTGAATACTGTGTACAATTCTGGTCGCTGCATCTCAAAAAAGATATAATTGTAATGGAGAAGGTACAGAGAAGGGCTACAAAAATGATAAGGGGAATGGAACAGCTCCCCTATGAGGAAAGACTAAAGAGGTTAGGACTTTTCAGCTTGGAGAAGAGACGGCTGAGGGGGGATATGATAGAGATGTTTAAAATTATGAGAGGTCTAGAACGAGTAGATGTGAATTGGTTATTTACTCTTTTGGATAGTAGAAAGACTAGGGGGCACTCCATGAAGTTAGCATGGGGCACATTTAAAACTAATCGGAGAAAGTTCTTTTTTACTCAACGCACAATTAAACTCTGGAATTTGTTGCCAGAGAATGTGGTTAGTGCAGTTAGTATAGCTGTGTTTAAAAACGGATTGGATAAGTTCTTGGAGGAGAAGTCCATTGCCTGCTATTAAGTTCACTTAGAGAATAGCCACTGCCATTAGCAATGGTAACATGGAATTGACTTAGCTTTTGGGTACTTGCCAGGTTCTTATGGCCTGGATTGGCCACTGTTGGAAACAGGATGCTGGGCTTGATGGACCCTTGGTCTGACCCAGTATGGCATTTTCTTATGTTCTTATGTTCTTATTCTAAGGATCTAAAGGATCATTGTCAACACATCAGGCAAGTAATACAGATTCTGAGGGAGAATCGCTTGTTCGCTAAGTTGGAGAAATGCCTCTTTGAGCAAGAGTTACTCCCTTTCCTGGATTACATTGTTTCAGCTACGGGGTACAGGATGGATCCAGAAAAGGTATCCGCCATCCGAGACTGGCCTCATCCCATAGGAGTAAAGGCGCTTTAACGATTCTTAGGTTTTGCCAACTTCTATAGGCAATTCATCCCGCCCTACTCCAGCAAGGTGGCTCCTCTCACGGCACTTACAAAAAAAGGGGTGGATGCAAGGAATTGGTCGCCAGAAGCATGCCAGGCTTTTGCGGCCCTGAAGGAAGCATTTTTGGAAGATATTTGCCTCCACCACCCAGATCCACAATGCCAGTTCATGGTGGAGGTCGATGCCTCCGATGTGGCAGTCGGGGCTGTCCTGAGCCAAGTATCTGGTAATGGTAAAGCACTACTGTGCTCCTACTTCTCCAGGAAATTTTCACCTGCAGAAAGAAATTATGGTATCAGAGACAAAGAACTATTGGCCATAAAGATGGCCTTCGAAGAATGGCGCCAGTGGCTGGAGTGGGCTCAACACCCAGTGGTTGTGTACTGTATATGGACCACAAGAATCTAGAGCACCTGTGCCACACCCAGCACCTCAATCCCTGGCAGGCCCAGTGGTCCCTCTTCTTTACTCGATTTAATTTTGTCCTCCGCTACCAACCGGCCTCCAAGAATATCCAGGCAGATGCCCTGTCCCGCACCACCGAGGCCGAGGATACACCAATGTCACCCCAATATATCCTTGATCCTGCCAAGGTACTCCTTGCTGCTTCTGAGGTAGCTCCCGCTGGCAAGACTGTGGTGCCTACTCACCTGCGTAGGAAAGTGCTAGCATGGGCCCATGATTCTTTGACCACAGGACATCCAAGAGTAGCACAGACCCTGGAATTACTGACTGAGTTTTACTGGTAGCCCCAAGTCAAGAAAGATGTCCACAGCTACGTCCGTTCCTGCCCTATGTGTGCCAGGCAGAAGCCCCTGCACGGACGCCCCTGGAGACTCCTTCAGCTCCTGCCCATTCCTACCGAGCCCCGGACCCACCTGTCCACTGACTTTATTGTGGATCTACCTGCCTCCAAAGGGAAGACCGTGATCTGGGTCACAGTCGACCAGTTCTCTAAGATGGCCCATTTTGTACCACTTGCTAAACTACCTTCGGCACCAGAGCTGGCAGGCCTTTTCACGCAACATGTCTTCCACCTGCATGGGCTCCCTCTGCATATAGCCTCCGATCGGGGCCCTCAGTTTACGGAAAAATACTGAAAAGCCCTCTGCAGGAAGTTCGGGGTGCAACTCGACCTGACCACAGCTTTCCACACCCAAGGTAACGGCCAGGCCGAACGCACTAATCGGTCCCTTAAGACCTTTCTTCAGGCCTTTGTGGGAGACCTCCAAAATGATTGGGTCGCCTTATTACCCTGGGCAGAATTTTCTTACAACCACCATAAACACTCTGCTACCGGCCTCTCTCCATTCCAGGTGGTCTACGGAAAGACCCTTCAGCCCCCCTTGGGAATACCTCTGATAGTGCCATCGCCCACAGTGCAGCTCACGGCTCGACAACTGCGCAACCTCTGGAGCTCTACCCAAGAAAAACTCCGGTTGGCGTCTGCCAAGGCGAATAAGTACGCTGACAGACTACGGCGCCTGGCCCCGGTCCTCCTCCCAGGGAGTAAGGTCTGGTTGAGCACTAGAAATATCCGGTTACAGGTTCCTTCCATGTGCCTGGCCCCCAGGTATATTGGTCCATTTACTGTGGTGAAGCGAGTATGGGCTGTATCCTACCGGCTACGACTACCGTCCACTTTGCGGATTCACAACGTGTTACACATGTCCGTGCTTAAGCCGGTGGTGCTCTCCACCTTTCATAACAAGCCTCCGGAAAACACCGCCACTGAGGCCGAGACCGACGGCACCTATACGGTGAAGGATGTTCTGGACATTCGATTCCACCGCCGCCGGTGGGAATTCCTCTTCTCATGGGAGGGGTACGGCCCAGAGGAGAATTCCTGGGAGTCTTCTTCCAATATCCTGGATAAAAACCTTCATCTGTTCCATGTGGATCACCCAAGTAAACCCAGGCCTCCAGGGAGGGGACATAAGAGGAGGGGTACTGTTACAGTATTGGGCCGTGCCCCGGGACCTACACTCACCACGCGGCTGGTCCGGCCGCAGGAACGCCTTCCCTCCGGCCTCCCAGGCCGAATACGCGGCCCTCCGCGGCATTCTCCCTGCAAGAGAAATGCCGGCGCCGATCTGCGGCTGTCCCCATCCCCTAGGCGTGCACGCGCTGGGGCTTCTGTCTTAAAGGGGCCAGCGCGGGAAAACCCAGGAACAGCTCCTGATGATGTCAGACGCTGCCGGGCCATTTAAACCTGGCAGCTGTAGCATTACCTCACCTTGCAACGAGGTTTGCACAGTCCTTCTGTGTTTCTAGTTGCTGTATTGGACTCCGGTTAGTCTCTGCTGACTTCTGGCTTCTGATCTAGCTCTGTTCTTTGACTACGTCTTCAGCTTCCTCCCCTGGCTTTGGTTTGTCTTCTGTCTTCTGACTCCTGACCCGGCTTCGTATCCTGACTTCGTCTTCAGCTTTCGTCCCTGGCTTTGGTTTGGACCTCTGACTTCTGGCTTCTGACCCAGCTTCGCTCTTGGACTCCGACTTCGGCTTTTTCCACCACCTCAGGTATCCGGTACTTGCTGGCCCAGAGGATTCTCCTAAGTCCCAGCGGCTTGGACTCTTACGGGCTCCTCCCGGGGGAGCCATGGGCGTCCGAGGGTGAAGACTCTTCCAGCCTCCTGGGCCCAGCCATCCTCTCTTTCCACCTCTCCAGACGCTGCCCATATCCTTGGTCGCATAGGGTCCCACCTAAGTCCAAGAGGCCCGGGTTCCTATGGGATCCTCCTGGGGGAACCTCAGGCTTCCAGTGGTGAAGTCTTCTCCAGAGTCTCTTCAGCGCTGCCTCCCAGCTGTGACGCTTCCTGTGGGTTCCCACAGTATTCCATCTACCGCATCAGCCGGCCCAAGGGTCCATGATCGTAACATTGTTTTCCTTGAGACCCTATGGTGCGTCAACCTTACTTTCTTGGATCCAGAGGAACCCATGTGGTTATCTTCAGTTCATCACCTCAGGAAACCTCCGTACAGCTCAATGAGGTCACCGAGCATTTGCCAACTCCTGTATCTTCTACTAGTGACTCACTTCTGCTAGGATGCTCTCCATTGGCCATACTTGACCATCCATGTTTGGAGATTTAATGTGAACCCATGAAACTCTTTGCTGACTTTGAGCCTGTCTCTTGAAGTTCCATCCGTCATGAGTGGCTCCTTAATCCAGCTCTAAGGGAACCATCTTCATAATCATCGAAGCAATTCTCTTCAGCAAACAGTCTCCTGCATAAGTGCCACGGCGACACCTACTGACCATCAAGTCTGCGAACAATTTCATCACCTTGTGAGTGCCTGAAGTATTCATGGATTCCTAAGATGCAACACTCTCGTACCAAACTGTAAAGACTTCTTTCATCTATCCATGCAAGCCCGGAAGCAGCAATCCTGAGCTTCTTCATTTTTGCCTGCTCGTCTTCCTGGATCCTGACTTCGGCTCGTCCTTTGGCATCCTGCTTCGCCACCTTCCGCGGACCCCACCTAAGTCCAAGCAACTCGAATCCTCAAGGGCCCTTCCCGGGGGGATCTCAGGTCTCCAGTGGTGAAGATTCTGTGGATCTCCCGGCTCCGACTTCCTGCTCAACTCACGTCCTCTAGAACTCTCAGCATACACTAGTCCCCAGGTGACTGCTCCTAAGTCCAAGTGGCTCAGATCCTGAAGGGCTCCTCCTGGGGGGATCTCGGGCTTCCAGTGGTGTAGATTCTGTGGGTCTTCTGGCTTCAACCCTTACTGAGGGCCTTCCCTTGGTATTGACTTCATCATCTTCTTTAGACAAAAGTTGCCTCCAGGATCTACTCTCCATCATCTGAACTATGTGCATCGAACTTCCATTCGAGTCCTCCTGACACCACTGCTATCCAAAAAGCAGTTTGCAGTAGCAAGTTTGTTTACTTACTCCCCTGAAGTTCCATCGTCACAGCTATAGAATCCAGCTTGAAATCTAATCCGTCTTTTCCTTGCTACCACCGTGAAGATGACACTTGTCTACTTGCCACACTTGCTTTGACTACCTTGAACCAAGAACCAGTTCTTATTCCAAGTTACTGCTCGTCTATGCCGTTTATCCTAGACCTCTGGTTCTTGATCTCTGCCACCTTGAACAATTGAATGAGATGCAAGCCTGCTGACCTGCTATCTGTACCTAGCTTGTTTCATGTCTACATTGTCTTGTCTATGTCTTGCCGGGATTTTTGATATTCTTCACTATGTCTTCAGCTACAGTATTACCATCGCAACAGTTCCTCGTTAAGCATCTTTCAACTTCTGTCCTTGGACCCTTGATTGTCCCCTGATGATATGGAGTGCTCCTCCATCCTTCCAAGCTGTTGATAGGAGGCTTGGGGAGGGGGACTTTAAGGGGGGGTACTATTACGATTCCTGCTCGCGGAGCCCATCCAGCGAGTAGGCCTCTCTATTTACCTTCTTGTCCTGCTGCTTCCCATTCTGCTGACTCCTGCTTTTGCGGCCTAGTACCGCTGTCCGGACCGCAGTCACGCCACCGACGTTTCTTCAGTCTCACGGCAGGGAGCCGCTGAGACTGCTGCTCCTTCATGGCCCAAATCGCCGCATCACCAAGGAGGCAGCACCAGTCAGCTGTTTTCTTCGTGGCATGGTGCGGCCATCAAGCTCTCCCGAGCGGCAGGGGAAGCTGTTGCCACGCCGACATCTTGCGGCCTGGAGGCCACTCAGAAGCCTGCCTGCTCTTTCACATCTGCGTGCAGAGAGAATGCTGCTGTCCATGGTCCTGTGTTCTCTTCCTGGCCCTGCTCTTAGGTGCTGGCACGCACCTCTTTAGTGTATTTAAAGGGCCACTAGCAGGAAGTGCTCCTGGTTCCACCGGAATTCAGCTGATCCTCATTTCCTGGTTTAGCCCTATATAAGGGCCTTGCTTGTCTTCAGTCAGGGCCTTTGGATCGAGTTTCACAGTCGTCTGTGTCTTCATCTTTGGTCCAGGTCCTCTGTGGTCTTCTTCTGCTTTGATGGCTCCATTTTCATGTTCCTGATGTCCGATGTCTCTTTGTCCGTACCTCCAGATGTCTTCATGTTCCTGATGTCTGATGTTTCTTAGTCTGTACCTTCAGATGTCTTCATGTTCCTGATGTCCTGGTCCTCCATTGCTTCAGTGTTCCTGATGTCCTGGTCTCATCCTCTGTCTAGAGTCTACGTCGGCTCCAGCATAATCAGCGACCAGCCCAGAGGGTGGGCTGTGTAGGGCGTGCTGCGTTGCAGTCTCAACTTAGCTCTTGTTCTTGACTTGTTGTCTACAGAACCTTGCTCCTGATTCTTTGTCTACAGAACCTCGCTCCTGACTACGTCGGTTCCAGCATGGTCCATGACCAGCCCCGCTGGTGGGCTGTGTAGGGCATGCTGCGTCGCAGTCTCACTCACCTCTCACTCCTGACTCTTTGTCTACAGAGCCTCACTCTTGTTGCCTTGTCTACAGTACCTTGCTCCTGAACCTTCATCCAAGAGTCTTCGCCCATGTCTTTCGTCCAAGAGTATTCGCCTATGTCTACGTCCAAGGGTCTTTGCCTATGTCTACGTCCAAGGGTCTTTGCCTATATCTTTGTCTAAGAGTCTTCCATGCCCAAAGGCCTCCATCTGCCCTCATTCTCTGTCCGGCCTGCCGCCTATTGCCGGTACCCAGCGGCAGGTCTGAAAGGGCTTGGAATGGTCGGAAGACTGTTCATTGACCAACATTGCGTTGCTGGTCTTCTTGGGGTGTGCAGGTCCAGTAGAGGGTCAGACCTTCAGTCTCCTTGTCTTCGCTTCAGCCATCTTCTGTTTCTACTTTGTCCATGCTTGCATTGGCTCACCTCTCGCTGCACTCTTGGGGCTCCTCCCTGAGTGGCGTGGCTATCCAAGGGCTCACATCTCCCACCAGAAGTGACCGCGCCTCCGCACTCGCAACAATTTCTTCACAAAGAGGGTGATGGAAGCCTTGAATGCCCTTCATGAGGAGTTGGTAAAGAAGAAAACAGTCAAGGAATTCAAAGGGTCATGGGATAAACACTGTGGATCTCTAAAGGCTGAAATACAGAAATGAGATAAGTGTGCAGGGGTGGGGTGGGGGGGTACCTTGCTGGTATGGCAGGTTACTGCCCTTAGCAGAAGGCTTGAAGATTTCTACCCTTAACTAATATGCTTTGATGCTTTTAATGCAACTGCATTAAAAGCATTAAAAGCAACTGCATTAAAAGCAATTTCTATTATCCCCCTGCCATTTAAGCATTTCATGCTTAAATGGCAGGGGGATAATAGAAATTTGTTTCAGACAACAATCTAGAGCCCCAACTTCCATGGTCTGGGATACTTTACACGGAAATAAGGGAAAAAGCACAGGATTGCTTCTATGGCCAAGTTCTAAAAGAAATGGAAGTAACTTGGTGGTGTGGCGGTTACTACCCTTAACCAAATAAACTTTGACACCTTTGATGCATCTCCAACACTGCTCTCTGCTTCAACAGCAGGGCAAAAGGAGAAATGGATTTAGACAGCATCCATCGAGGGTCTGACTTTTATGGTCTGCAGATTTGATGAACATGAGGGTAACCAGTACAGTGCAGTAATTATTAGCCTTAATAGAAGCATGGGATTACTACCCTTAACCAAATAAACCTTGATGCTTTCGATGCAACAACAGCATTGCTCTCTGTTTCAAAGGAGAGGGGGTGGGGGCTGAAAGGAAAGAGACATTTGGATTCAGATATAACCAACACAAGCCATGACTTTTTTTTACAATCTGGGGTACTAATGTGCCTACATTAAGGAAAAAACACAGGACTGCTTTTATGGCTAAGCCCATAAGCAAAGCACGTCAAGCAAGACTGACTGATACATGGAGGTAACCCTCATGGTGTGGCAGATGCTGCCCTGGGAAGCTTGCTGGGCAGACTGGAAGGTCCGTTGGTCCTGTTCTTCCATCATTTCTATGTTTCTATGTTAGTTAAACTGCAATTACATATGTAAAACCCGGTTTCAAGCATGTGAATGCTTTTGAAAATCAGACCCTTAGGGCTAGATTTTCAAAGGGGTACATGCATACCCCCTGAAAACCTGCCCGAAGTTCCCTCTGCGCATGCCGACCCTATGTTGAGTAGGCTCAATGGCGCACGCAAGCCCCCGGACACGCATAAGTCCCACGGCTTTCCTGGGGGGGGGCGTGTCGGGGGCGTGTCACGGCAGCGCATCATTTGGGGCGGGGCAGCGGGCATGGTTCTGGCCCAGGGGTGTGGCAGAGGCCTCCGAAACAGCTCCCGGGCCGGGGAATCGTACAGCCGGAGCAGGCGTAACTTCTGGAATAAAGATAGGGGGGAGTTTAGATAGGGCT
Organism: Rhinatrema bivittatum; assembly: GCF_901001135.1. Lineage (NCBI taxonomy): Eukaryota > Metazoa > Chordata > Amphibia > Gymnophiona > Rhinatrematidae > Rhinatrema > Rhinatrema bivittatum. The sequence goes on along the minus strand of NC_042624.1, from coordinate 39,939,451 downwards.
GGGGGGTGGGGGGAGGGGGAGGGAACGAAGGCAGGCTGCGCAGCTCGGCACGCACAGGCTGCTGATTTTGGGCAGCCTTGCGCACGCCGACCCCGGATTTTAATGGATACGCGTGGCTACGCATGTATCTATTAAAATCCCGCGTACTCTTGTTTGCGCCTGGTGCTCGAACAAAAGTACGCATGTGCGTAACTTTGTAAAATCTACCCCTTAGTGTGTATGTGCAGAGTGGATGGGAGGAGGGGCAGGAAACCCTAACACTTCTCCCTTAATGTTACCTTTCTCTTATGTTCTATTTATAAGAATGACTTATACAACCAGGGATTCCCCAGGAGATGAGGGGAAATAGGTGGAGGTATAGTTAAGATTTCAAGTCACCAGTGGGGGGTTAACACAAGTTGTATTACTAAATGCAATTTGCATTAACCCACTTTATATATTAATAAGCTGCTTTGCATGAATTTAGATGTGATGCAGCTCATTAACATTTCTACCATGTGATCTTGATCTATGCACATTAATGCTGCATTAGCCTTACTGCATTTAGTACATTGTCCTTTTATTATTATTCTTGGCTCTTAGACAATGAGTCTGATCTCTGGAGGCAAGGGTAGAAGTCTTGGAGTAGCTGAGGCAGACAGAAAGATATATGGAGGAGAATTTCAGGGAAATAGTACAGCAGAAACCAACTGCAGACTAGCAGCCCCAGTGCTACTTTGGAAAAACAAGAACACCTGGCAGGAGACCAGTGCCTTGGTGGAGCAGGAAATCATACTACAGCTAAGATCTGCCCTCCAGATGATGCCTTATCCTCTTGCTCTGAGAATGAGTCTTCAGGGGCTGTGCTCAGGATGGAAGGCTTAGGACTACCATTATTGGCAATTTGATCATAAGGAATGAAGAGAGCTGAGTAGCTGATGGGCATGAGGATCTCTTGGTAACCTGACTGATCTATACAAAGAAGCAGATCTCCTGTGACAATAAGATAGGATTTTAGAAAGTGCTGGAGAGAAGCCAGCTGTCACAGTACAAGAGGGTAACAATAACATAGGAAGGTGCAGAAAGGAGGTTCTGGAGGCTAAAATTAGGATTTAATGTAGGAAATCAAAATCCAGACTCTCCAGGTTTACATTTTCATAAATGTTCCCAGTTCTACAAGCAGGACCTCAAGGGCAGACTGAGCTCCAGAGTCTCGGTGCATGCATTAGATGATGGTGCAGGAACAAGGGCATTAGATTTGTTAGGAACTGGGGAATATTCTTGAGAAGGGGAGCTATGGGATAGGATCCACCTTAGCCAGAGTAAAATCGAGCTGCTGATGCTAACATGTATACGAAAACAGCTTTTAAACTACATCATGAGGGAAAACCAATAGTCATTCAAAAGTGCATGGTATGAGGAAAGGATCTTCCATGAATACTTATAAACAGGTAGTAGAGAAGTTGTTATAAAGGCAGAAGTAGCCCAGATAGATATGAATAAAGAAAATACAGATGTGTAAACTGCTTGTGTCTTCTGGTAAGAAGAGGCTGTAAATACAAATAGAAATATAATTAACCTACTTTACAATGTCTTTATACAAATGCCAGAAACCTGAATAGTAAGAGTTGGAATGTATGCATTACAAGAGAAAATGTAGACATGATGCGCATCTCAGAGATGTGGTGAAAGGAGGATATTTTAAGATGGTGCCGGCCATCCATTGCTCCTACCATGTGACAGGGGCTGGTTATTGGCACCGATAGCCCCTGTCACATGGTAAGGGCAAAGGGCCACCGGTGCCATTTTGTTTACTGGCAGCCGATGGCCCGAGAGCAGGAGATCGTTCCTGGGATCCCCGCTGGACCACCAGGGACTTTAGGCAAGTTTTGGGGAGGTCGGGAGGGTGGGGATTGTAAATAATTAAATCTCTAGGATCGGGGTGGGGGTTTTTTTTTCATATCGGGACAGCCAAAAAATAAACCGGTCAGAACCGCGGGAAATAAAATTTCACACGGTTCTGATTCGCTGAATGATAATAAGACCTTACAAGTAAAAGTAGAGAATGTGGAAACAACTGTTAATAATGTAGTAAAAAGAGTGGATGATATTGAAAAGGTTCAGTTGAATTTAATTAAATCCGAGAGGTTATATGCAGGTAAAATAGAACAGATGGAGAATCAGTTAAGGAAAGCCAATTTGAGAATATTGAACTTCCCAGTAACTCATCTGATTTCCCCTATGGAATTATTTAAGAGTTACTTAATCAATGTGTTAAAGTATGTAGAAAATGCCATTCCAGTTATATCTAGAATATATTACCCGTCTCAAAAAGTTGAAACAAAGGGATTACAACAAGAGCAAGATACATCTAAAGAGAATGCTATAAATCTTTCTGATCTGCTGGAGAAATCGTCAGAATTAGATATTAAAACAAGAGCAGTACTGATTGTTCAGTTTGCCTTTATATCAGAGAGAGATACAGTCCTGAGATTTTATTTTAAAAACCAAAAGTTAAAGTTTCATGGCCAATGTGTCAGCATATTTCCTGATATAGCTAGGGACACACAGTTGAGGAGGAGGGAATTCTTAACTTTGAGGGAAAAGGTGATACAATTGGGAGCCAAGTTTACATTGAGATTCCCATGTCGATGTATTATATCTTTACAAGATTCAAGATTTATATTTAACCATCCTGATCAACTCCGGTCTTATCTGGATTCCCATCCCTAAGGTTTCCATATGAGGGAAATGTAAAAGGGGGGTAAAGGTAGCATATTTGATATTATTGAGTTATAAGTTACTGCTCTAAATTGCTATTTACCTAGTTCTTTATTTCCTTATTGTAATCTAAATAGAATTTTACACGGATTGCAAACGTGTTAAGATGTTAAAATGTTTTTGCTTTTGGATGTATTAGAGTTGCAAAGGTGTAATGTCTTTATGAAAATTTGAAATTTCAATAAAAATAAAAAAAAAAAAATTTCACACGGTTCTACAAAAACGAAACCGGAAACGATTGCCGGTACAATACATATTTCTTTCATACATTACAAAAAGGTTGAAGGAAGACCAAATGACTACCAGCATAGATTTAATGATGAGGTAAGATATCAGTTAATGCCAAAACACATCTTTAAAGAAATGGAAAGTGGGGGCATGTAAAGATGGTGCCCTGAGCGGCTGTGTGCTTTTTTTGGAACTTTTTCTGATTATTTCAAGCCATGGGGAAGAGAAAAGGGGTTATAAGAACTTACCCATCTGCAGGAGCGACCCAGCAGGCCACCCTGCCAGAGTTTTCACCTGCCCTGCCTTCACCAACCCTGGATTCTAACTTGGCTGGTTTAGGGGCTCAGGCCTGTTGATTGCTGAGGCCTTACTCAGCCCAGTGGATCGGTCCACACTGAGGCTTCCTGGAATCACTGCTAGTGCAAGAGTTCAATCGCTTGTGCAAGAATGGAGTCCCGGTGTTTCTGCAGTGTCATTGAATGGCATCTCCGCACCTGCCATTGGTGGTAGAGCACAGCAGGAGGCCGCAGAGAAGGGTCAGCTTTTCTAGGTGCCAGAGAGGTTTGTTGGAAGTGATGCACCTGTTGTGCTAGCATTGGGTGGATCCTTTTAGCATCCAAGATCTCGGGTACCGACTTTCAGAAGGTTCAAGCAGTTATTAACTCCCTCCAGGTTAGACCAGCGATAGAAAACCTAATTTGGTGACTCTTGATAGTTGATGGGCTATTATGGCTAGGGGTGTGCATTCGTTTCCTATGTATTTGTAATCCGCAACGTATAGGGCCATATTTGTTATATTCATGGGGAAGCGAAACGTATCGCGATTCCCCACGAATACAATGAATCTTCTCCGAATTATTTGGCCGTCTAAAGGAGCCAATTTAAACAACCCCCCACCCTCCTGACCTCCCCCCACCCCCAAGACTTACCAAAACTCCCCGGTGATCCAGCGGGGGGTCCGGGAGCCATATCCTGCACTCACACCCTCGGCTGCCGGTATTCAAAATGGTGCTGATAGCCTTTGACCTACTATGTCACAGGGGCTACCGGTGCCATTGGTCAGCCCCTGTCACATGGTAGGCCGGCACCATCTTGACCAATGGCACCGGTAGCCCTTGTGACAAAGGTCAAAGGCTATCGGCACCATTTTGAATACTGGCAGCCGAGGGTGTGAGTGCAGGAGATGGCTCCCGGACTCCCCAGTGGACCACCAGGGAGTTTTGGTAAGTCTTGTGGGGGGGGGGGGGGGGTCAGGAGGTTGGGGGATTGTACTTAATTCAATTTTAGCCGGGAAATGAATAAGAATTAACGCATGTACATATCGGGGGGCCCCCTTGCCAAATCCAACGATTCTGCCCCCCGACGAATACGAATCCCAAATGCAACATATGGCATCCCTCTGCACATCCCTAATTATGGCATCTGTTGAACAGTCTCATCCCTGGTCTCTTTTACTTTGGACATTCATTCTGAATCAAGACCAACATTTGCTGTCATGTGAAGCTAAGATTTCTAACCTGGAGACATCTGTCTCCATGGTTAAAGATGTGCAAGCTAAGTAAATAGAGGATCTTACATTGGTTTTGCATAGACTTGAAAATCTGGAGAATGTTTTTAAGAATTTGAATTTATGTATAATAAATTTTCCTCAGATACCATTGCTTTTCTCTTTTGAAAATGTTTAAATCCTATATAAAAGATGTTTGGAAAATACAGGAATCTTCTTTTCCTCCAATTCAGAAAATTTTTTATTTGCCTTTGACCAAGAAGAATATGGATAGAGAAAACCAGGACAGAGAGGAGCAGGATGTTCCTCTTAACTTGACTGATGTTCTTGAGAACTCTGATGTACAAACTTTCTCTCGAGTTACTTTATTGATATTAGTCATGCTCTTGCAAGATAGAAATAATATTCTTCGTTTGTTTTTTTCTTCATTGTGATGTTCTTTTTCAAGGGGAAAAAGTCTGGATTTTTCCATATTTAGCCAAGGCAACGCAGGAACGAAGGAGGACATTTCTTATTATAAGACCAAAGGTTATTGCCTTGGGGGCTTCCTGTACTGTTTGACACCCATGTAAATGCCTTGTAATTTTAAATTCTGTTAGATATAATTTCTTTGACCCTTCGCAGTTGAGGGATTTTATTGATGCTAGATGCAGTGCGACCTCCCCACCCGCTTGGTGGTTGATCTCTATAGAGAAGGTTGTGCGCCCACCATTATTTGGAATACTGTTAAATTCCTATGGTTGTTTTGCACTAAGACCATTTTCTAATCCCTCCCCCCCCCCCCCAGCATATTGTAATATATAGTGAGGATATTTATATTTAGTTTTGTTTAGCTCCTGCTAAATTTATTTTGTGTAATTGCAATTATGCAGTACCTCTGTTTTCCTTTTCGAGTATGTTTACATTTGAATAAATGTTAAAGTCTAATAAAAATAAAGTTAAAAAATGAAAAGCAAAAGAAGAAAATAGGCAAGAGCATAAATATTGGGAATTTAGATGTATGGGAAGTTAGATTTAAAAAATTTGTAAGGCAGGCCAAGAAATATATTTTGAAAAAAATAGCTATTTAGAAAGACAAAAATTAATAATAAAAACTTTTTGAAGTACATTCAAAGCAAAAAGCCTGTGAGGGAGTCAATGATGAAATGTCATTGATGGAGTACCACAGGGACCTATAATGGGACATATATTTTTTAACACAGGGCTTTCTGAACCTATCCTGGGAACCCCACAGCTAATCAGGTTTTCAGGATATCCACAATGAATATGCATGACATCAATTTGCATATACCAAGCCTCCATTCTATGCAAATTTATCTCCTGTTTCTTCATTGCGGATATCCTGAAACCTTGACTGGCTATGGGCTCCCCAAGACAGGATTGGGAAGCCCTGGTTTAACATTCATAAATGATCTGGAAAATAGAAAAACTGAGTGAGGTGATCTAATTTTTAGATGAAACAAAATTATTCAAAGTTGTTAAAATAACAGCAGATTGTGAGGACCTGCTGAAGGACCTTGCAAGACTAAGGGACTGGGCATCTGAATGACAGATGAAATTTAATGTGGAAAAGTGTGAAGTGATGCACATAGGGAAAAATAATCCCACCTACAGGTACACAATACTGGGTAACATATTAGGAGTCACCACCCAAGAAAAGGACCTTGGAGTTCTTGAAATCCTCAGTTTAAAGTGTAGTGGCAAACAAAAAATTAGAATTTAAGAATTTTCCAAAATGGAATGGAGAATAGAATGGAAAACATATTGCCATTGTATCAATCCATGGTGTGTCTGTACCTTGAGTACCGTATTATGTGCAGTTCTTGTTGCACCATCTCATAAAAGGCAAAGCAGAACTAGAAAAGGTAAAGAGAAGGGCAACAAAAATGATAAAGAAGGTTCTTCTGTGAAGAGGGGCTACACAGATTATGGCTCTTTAGCTTGGAAATGAGACAGCTTGAAAAGGGAGATAATTCACAATGTTATGGAGTCTCAATTTAATGAACCCTTGGGCCGATCTGCAGGAGACTGGGATAGGTGTTCAATGTCTCTAGTAAATGGCAGGCCGGGAGGCAGATGTTCAGGCAGCATGTAGAGGTGCTCTTCACCCTAGAAGCTGGTGCTCCCCCGGGAGCAGCCCGTGGGAGCCCAGCCGCTGGGACTTAGGCAGGTTGATGATCAGAACTGAGAACTGGAACCAGACTAGAACAGTAGACAGGAACTGTAGCAAGACTCGGGTACTGGAACCAGGCAGGAACTGTAGCAGGGCTCGGGTACTAGAACCAGGCAGGCAGGAACTGTAGCAAGACTTGGGTACTGGAACCAGGCAGGCAGGAACTGTAGCAAGACTTGGGTACTGGAACCAGGCAGGAACTGTAGCAGGCAAGCAGGAACCAAGCAGGTACTGTAGCAGGCAAACAGGAACGGGGTGAGTACCAGGGCAACTCACTCCAGGGCACGAAGCAACAGGGAACCAGGAGGTAAACCCATTGCAAGGCAAAGATTGAGTGTCCACGGCCGTCTTATCAAGTCCGCGGTGTCTGACGTCAGGAACTGGGTGGAGTCACTACTGGCAGGAAACGGCCTAGAAAAGCGCCCAAGTGGCGCGCGCGTGCGCCTAGAAGCAGGGCGTCCATGGGAGGCTTCCCGGCGGCATGGCCCCCGTGGGGACACCGCCGAACAGGCTGCAAACCAGGTCCAGGAGCACGGAGGTAATGGTCTGGTCGTGGCGCTCGCAGCCATAACCGTAACAGTACCTCCCCTCTTACGCCCCCTCTTAGCTGGTCCGGGTTTCCTTGGGTGGTCCAGATAGAACTGCCGTAATAAGTCCTTGTCGAGGATGTTACGGGCCGGTTCCCAAGAATTATCCTCGGGTCCGCAACCCTCCCAGGCAAGCAAGTACTCCCAGCATCGTTGATGGAACCGTACATCCAAGATCTCACATACTTGATACTTAACATCATCCAGTACTGAAGGATCCGATGGCTCATGAGCCCGGGAGTGGTATCTGGATAAAACAAGAGGCTTCAGCAATGACACATGGAATACGTCTTGTATGCGCATGGAAGAGGGTAGGCGTAGTCGGTATGAGACTGCTCCCATTCGTTCGGCGACTCGAAAAGGCCCACAGAATCTTGGAGCTAGTCTTCGAGACGGGATTCGTAGCTGTAGATTTTTAGTACTAAGCCAGACGTGGTCTCCAGGAAGGAAGATAGACGCTGGCTGATGATGCCTATCTGCCCATTTCTTGGCGGACTGGGCGCGTTTATGGAGTTTTCCCTGGATGGAAGTCCATAAGGAAAGAAGCTGGCGGGCTGAAAGTTGCACTGCTGGGAGTGCACTAGGTTCAGGCGAAGGCAAGGGCGGTCGAAGTTGCCTCCCATAGACAACGAGAAAAGGTGAACTTCCAGTAGCAGCATGCGTGTGATTATTATACGAGAAACTTGACCCAATTATCTTGTCATTCATTCACGAACGAATGGAGAAAAGTCTTTAAGGTTCGGTTAGTCCGTTCCGTTTGCCCATTAGTCTGGGGATGGAATGCAGACAAAAGACTAAGTTGCACACTGAAGCGTTTGCAAAGTGCTTTCCAATATCGAGCAGTAAACTGTGGTCCTCGATCGGAGACTATATCCTGCGGAAGACCGTGAAGTCTAAAGACATGCTGAGCAAAGAGATTGGCTAGGTCAGGTGCAGAAGGCAACTTTGGCAAGGGGACAAAGTGCACCATCTTGGAGAATCGGTCTACGGTCACCCAAAAGACTGAATTACCTCCTGAGATGGGAAGGTCCACGACAAAGTCAGTGGAGATGTGTGTCCAAGGCTCCACCGGGATGGGTAGTAGTTGTAAAAGGCCCCTGGGCCTCCCGATGAGTGGCTTCTGAATGGCGCAGGTAGGGCAAGAGCCCACAAAGGCTTGGACGTCCTGTCTCACTGTCGGCCACCAGTAGAATCGGTTCAACAAGTCCAAGGTCCCTTTACAGCCAGCATAGCCCCCAGTGAGGGAGTCATGGGTCCAAGTGAGGACTGCTCTCCGGTCTTTCCTTGGGAGGACACCAAGGTTGCTGTGAGGCTTACTTTCACGGGATCCAAGATGTACTGGGTAGTGTCAGGAGTCTCTTTGATCTCAGAAGAGCGCGAGAGCGTGTTGGCTCGAACATTCTTAGAGCCGGGTCGGTAGTGTAGAGTAAAGTTAAACTGATCAAAGAACAGCGACCACCGAGCTTGCCTTGGGTTCAGGTGTTGGGCTTGTTTCAAGAACGCTAAGTTTTTGTGGTCGTAACCGGATGGTTGGCTCCCTCCAACCACTGTCTCCATTCCTCCAGGGCAAGTTTCACGGCTAGCAACTCTTTATCACCAACACAGTAGTTGCTCTCTGCCGGCGAGAATTTCTTCGAGAAATATGAACAAGGTAACAATTGTCCAGAATCAGAGTACTGGCTCAGCACGGCACCCATGGCCACATTGGAGGCATCGACTTCCACCACAAAGGGCCGGCTGGGATCTGGATGACGAAGGCAGGTGTCTAACAAGAATGCTTCCTTGAGGGCCTCGAAGGCTTGGCAGGCGGAAACAGGCCAACCCACCGCGTTGGCCCCCTTTCGGATGAGGGCAGTCAACGGGGCCACAATACAGGAATAGTTGGGAATAAAGTGACAGTAGAAATTGGAAAAGCCGAGGAAGCGTTGCAACGCCTTGAGGCCCCTCGGACGGAGCCAATTCTTAATGGCCGCCACTTTCTCAGGATCCATTTGAAAGCCTGTTGCAGAAATTATGTAGCCCAGGAATGGCAAGGACGTCTTCTCGAAGCTACATTTTTCAAGTTTCGCGTACAGACCATGCTCCCTAAGTATTTGGAACACTTGATGGACATGCTGACAGTGTGAAGGCAGGTCCTGGGAGTAGACTAGCACATCGTCGAGGTAGACAATTACGCAGGTGTTCAGAAGGTCCCGTAACACCTCATTCATAAGGTGCTGGAACACCGCCGGAGCATTACATAAGCTGAAAGGCATCACCAGATATTCATAATGCCCGTCTCTGGTATTATAAGCGGTTTTCCACTCGTCTCCAGGACGAATTCTGACTAAGTTGTAAGCACCTCGTAAGTCCAACTTTGTGAAAATCTTCACTCCCTGGAGCCTATCGAGGAGTTCTGGGATTAGTGGGAGCGGGTAACAATCTTGCTTGGTAATGGAATTTAGGCCTCAATAGTCTATACATGGTCTCAGCAAGCCGTCCTTCTTGCTGACAAAGAAGAAGCCTGCCCCTGCAGGCGACTTGGATGGGCGAATAAACCCCTTGGCCAGATTCTCTGAAATATACTCGACATGGCCCAGGTTTCGATTAACGATAAGGGATATACCCTTCCTCGGGGGGGGGGGGCATAGTTCCAGGTAACAGGTCTATAGCGCAGTCATACGGATGATGCTGCGGAAGTATCTCCGCCTTGATCTTGGAAAAAACATCCGTGAAGTCCTCATAAGGTACAGGAGGACCTAGGGCAGAGTGCATCAACAGGAGTGCGGGAGCCCTAGGCCCTTTCATACAGTTAGCTAGGCAGAAAGGGCTCCACTTGACAATCTGTAGAGTGTCCCACTGAATCTTGGGTGACTGCTTCTGTAACCACGGCAACCCTAGCACCACAGGGTGGACAGCCTTATCCAACACTAGGAAGGCTATCTCCTCCAAATGGATCGCCCCGGTGCTGACAGTAATGGGTGCCGTGGACATCAGGACAGGTCCTGGAAGGAGCGTCCCCTAGATGGAGGTAATTCGTAATGGGACCTCCCGTCTATGCGTAGGAATTCGCAACTGGGAGACTAAGTCCTGCAGGTTGAAATTACCTCCAGCTCCAGAATCCAGGAATGCAATCATATCAATTGACCCTCCAGGGAATTCCAGGGTAACAGGCACGGTACATTGAGGAGCTGTAGCACAGCCTAGGAGGGGCTCCTCCCGAGCTCCTAGGCTTTGGCGTTTTTCCACATGCTCCTGGCAGCATGCCAAGAAGTGCCCCTTCTGGCCACAATACAAGCACAAATTCAATGAAAGGCGAAGTTGCTTCTCTTCAGCAGAGAGCAGGGCCTGTCTCAGCTGCATGGGTTCGCAGGTGGGAGCGTCTGGACGAGAAGTCTTAGGAGAAGACGCAGATCTCGATGACACAGAAGCAAAACTGTGGCGAGAGGAGTGCTGCTCCTTGGCCCGTTGTTGTAGGCGGCGGTCAATGCGGGCAGCCATCTCTATCAAGGCATTGAGATCCTCTGGCAGCAATCTCATCCTTTATGCATCCGGAGAGGCCCTCCAAGAAGATGGCCTTAAGACTACCATCCTGCCAACCTACTTCTTGGGCTAAAGTCCGGAATTCCATAGCATAATCTGCCAAGGAGCGAGCCCCCTGACGGAGTTGCAGCAGATCCAAAGTAGCCGTAGCTACTCGGGCAGGCTCAAAGGCCTGTCGGAAGTTCGAGATGAACTGTGGTAAGTTCATTAGCGAGGGATCATTGTTTTCCCAAATGGGAGAAGCCCATATTAAGGCTTTCCCATCAAGCAGGGACAGAATATATGCCACTTTCACCGCTTCCGAGGGGAACTTCCGAGGCAACAGAGAGAACCGTACAAAACATTGGTTCAGAAAGCTGCGGCAGGTCCTTAAATCTCCAGCGTAGCGAGAGGGTGCCGGTAGCTGAGTCACAGAAGAGCTGTGTCCCTCGGGGACCCCGCCAGCAGGAGGCAAGGACTCCAGGTGAGAGGACAGACGTTCCACTGTGGCTGCCAGAGTATCAATGCAGCTCTGGTGCTGTAGCATCTGCCGGGCCATCCCGGGCAGGTCCGAGGGAGCGGGCGCATCTGCCGAGTCCATGGCCTTGCAATCTGTTATGGAGTCTCAATTTAGTGGACCCTTGGGCCGACCTGAAGGAGACTGGGGTAGGTGTTCAATGTCTCTAGTATATGGCAGGCCGGGAGGCAGATGTTCAGCAGGACATAGAGGTGCTCTTCACCCTGGAAGCTGGTGCTCCCCCGGGAGGAGCCCATAGGAGCCCAGCCGCTGGGACTTAGGCGGCTTCACCCTTGGAAGCTGAAGCCCCCCCGGGAGGAGCCTGTAGGGGCCCGGCCGCTGGGACTTAGGCGGGTTGATGATCAAGACTGAGAACTGGAACCAGACTAGAACAGTAGACAGGAAATGTAGCAAGACTCGGGTACTGGAACCAGGCAGGAACTGTAGCAGGACTCGGGTACTGGAACCAGGCAGGAACTGTAGCAGGCAAGCAGGAACCAAGCAGGTACTGTAGCAGGCAAGCAGGAACGGGGCGAGTACCAGGGCAACTCACTCCGGGGCACGAAGCAACAGGGAACCAGGAGGTAAACCCGTTGCAAGGCAAAGACTGAGTATCCGCGGCTGGCTTATCAAGGCCGCAGCGTCTGACATCAGGAACTGGGCGGAGTCACCACTGGTGAGAAACGGCCCAGAAAAGCGCCCAAGTGGCGTGCACCTAGAAGCAGGGCGTCCATGGGAGGCTTCCCGGTGGTGCGGCCCCTGCGGGGACACCGCCGAACAGGCCGCAAACCAGGCCTCCAGAAGCGGGAACAGGTCCAGGAGCACGGAGGTAAGGGTCTGGTCGTGGCGCTCGCGGCCAGAACCATAACACAATACATGTTTTAAAAACTTCAGTAGGATGGAGCTGTTATCTACCCTTTCAAATAAAACAAGGGACACTCCATGAAGCTAAGAACCAGCAGATTTAAAAAGAATGTATTTATTTATTTATTTATTTAGCAACTCTTATATTCTGCTAGCTCAACATAGCCATCGATGCAGATTACAAACAACATACACAAATTGTAGGAAGTACTTTTTTTACTGAATACAAAATCAAACTGTTGAATCTGTTGCCAGAGGACGTGGCCTAGGCAACTAAAATGGCAGGGTTTAGAAGAGGTTTGGAGGAAGTTCCTGGAGTTTGTAGCACATTGTTACCCAGGTAGACTAAAGAAAGCTATTGCTATCCATGGGAGTGAGTAACAGGAAATAGAACTACTGTTTAGGATCTGTTTGGTACTTTAATCTGAACTGGCCACTGTCAGAGAAAAGACAATGGATTTGATGGACTTTGGTCTGACCCATTATGACATTTCTTACATTCGTATGTTATTGAGTATTTGGGCTAATTGATACATTTAATCTCTAAAGTATGTATCACATAAGTAGCCAATTCAATTTCTTTCTGTCCCAGAATCTGAATTATTCAATGAAGTAGGCTTTAAGTCTTAAAATAAACATCAGGATCCTTCCCATCACAAAAACACACTTTATAAAAGAATAGTTAAAATGATGCAGAGTGCTATATTTCTCTCTTTTCATTGAATACTCTGATAAGGGAGCACTCTGCATTAATTCTCTTTCATATGTCAAGCTTGGATGAATTATATTATCATTATGCCTTTGCCTATCACCATGCTTTTTTATACTGCTTTTTCACAATTCAAAAAGTTAAATTACTGGTGAGTGGCTCACTTACATTCATGCAGCCTCAACAAAGCACAGCTCAACAGACTTGACATTATGAAGTTCCTTCTCTTTATAGGGTCTCTAGATAAACCAACCCCTGGGATACATGAAAACTGATTCTTTCAGTTTGCATAATCAATAATGCTTCTGTGATTGGCTAAGAATCGACATTCTAAATATCATTTTCTCCTTAGCACTGATCTCAGTTGTGCAAAAGGGCATTCCGTTCAACAAAATTCAATTTAGCTTCTGCTATACTGTTGTCATTATTACCCTAAAGGATAAGTTGAAAAATTATTTTAATGATAATTTAGATTCAAAGGATGTCATGAAATGACTCAAACAATTTTTAAGAATCCAAAATATAGTTTTAAGTTTTAAAATCTTATAATCATCAAACCTAAAGGAATTTTTTTGTTGTTTTTTTTTTAAGAAAAACAATGACATTTTTATCACCTGCTAATGGTAAGAAAGACTTGCTTGGGGAAAATCGCTTTAATCTTGAAACACATTTCTTAGTTAAACTATTACTGCCTATGTATATTGTGAGTTAATTTTTGAGGCTGGTATTTTGTTTTCAAGTGTAAAGAATTTTGTGTGTTTAGGAAATAGATTTTGTATTCATTTTAGGAGTAACTTTCAAACTTCCATGCGGGCATCCATGTGTGTGCGGTTGCTGGCGCGTACACATGGATACGCCGATTTTATAACATGCTAATAATTAAGAAAAAAAAACAAAAATGGAAAAAACAACATTTTTTTGCACGTCCCTACTTAGAATAACATACAATTTGCCTTGCGTTTACAAATTGACTAATTTTAGTGTTGTTGCTCCTCATTCACCAATTAACATAGGTTACCTAGTTATCAGTTTTAAAATGTTAGATTTATAAGACACCAAATAAATAATGAAAAATCTTACTCAAAATTAACACTTAAATTGAGAGACATGACTACTCCTTAATCAGATTTTTAAACTTTAGCAACTCAACAAAATTAAGATGCAGACAGAAGTCCAACAGCAAAATGGGGGCAAATCCAGTTTATTGCATCGAGCACCATATGTATGATTATCTTCCTGTTTGTGAGAGGTTCATGTGTGCACACGTGAATCCGATCTCCGCAAGTTAATGTGACAGACCTGGAGATGCTGAGGCAGACAGAGAGGTATGTAGAGGAATCCTTCAGTGAAATATTATAGTAGTTCCAATTCCAGTCAAACAACTCTTGTTCTCCTGAAGCCTGAAAGGTGGCCAATGTAATGCCGATTTTTAAGTTGAGCTCCTGGAATGATCTGGGAAATTATAGACTGGTGAATCTGTCATTAGTGCCAGGCAAAATGATAGAAGCCATTCTTGAAAACAAAATTAATGGCCACATAGATGGATATGGCTTAACTGGGAAGAGGCAATATGGTTTTAGCAAACAGAAGTCTTGTCTTACCAATCTTTTAGTTTTTTTTGAAGGTGTACATAAATATGTAGATAAAGCGAGACGATTGATATTTGGACTTTCAGAAAGCAATTTGACAAAGACCCCCATGAGAGATTCCTCAGGAAATTACATAATCTTGGAATAGGAGGCAGTAGTCTATTGTGAGTTGGTAACTGGTTAAAAGGCCAGAAACAGAGGGTAGGATTAAATGGTCAGTTTTTCAAATGGAGAAAGTTTATTAGTGAAATACCAAAGGGATTGGTACTGCGATCTGTGCTATATCATTCTTAATTGATCTGGAAAAGGAATGATAAATGAGGTAACCAAATTTGCAGATGACACAAAATAATTGAAATTTGTTGAAACAGTAGCAGATTGTGAGGACCTGCAAAAGGACTTTGTGACCTTGGGATCCTGCCAGGAACTGGTGACCTGCATTGGCCGCTGTTGGAAACAAGATACTGGCTTGATGAACCTTTGGTCTGACACAATATGGCAAATCTTATCTCTCTTTTGTGAGACTAGGAGCATGGGCAAATGAATGGCAGATGAAATTTAATATGGAAAAGTACATAGTGATACACTTAGAGAAAAATAATCCCAACTACAGGTACATGATGCTGGGTTCGGTATTAGGAGTCTTTGTGGACAATATGTTGAAATCCTCAGCTCAGTGTATGGTGGCAATCAAAAAAGAAAATAGAATGTTAGGAATGATCTGAAAAGGAATGGAAAATAAAACCAAAAGTTTCATATTGCCTCTCTATCAAGCCATGATGTGACAAAACCTTGAACAATGTATGCAGTTCTGGTCACCCCATTTCAAGAAAGACATAGCAGAACTAGAAAAAGTTCAGAGAATGGACACAAAAATGATAAAGGGGATGAAACATCTCTACTATGATGAGAGGCTATGCAGGCTAGGATTCTTCAGCTTGGAAAAGAGATGGCTGAGAGGGGACATGATAGAAATTTAAAAAAATCATGAGAGGGGTGGAACAGGTAAATAAAGGACAGTTATTTATGTTTTCAAATGATACTTAAACAAGGAGACTGCATGAAGCTAACAACCAGCAGATTGAAAACAGATTGTAAGAACTTAATGGGTACATTTTCAACACCCGCCACATGCAAATACTGGAAGATATGTGCATGGTCAGGCCCTGCGCGCATAGGGGCAGAATTTCAAAGACCTACTTGCGTGTAAGTCCCGGGGCTTTAAAAAAGGGGCAGGGCATGGGCAGGGCATGAGCGGTCTGGGGACGGGGTCAGCGACTCCTGGCACAGTGGCCATTTCCGCTATGTCTGAGATCGTGTGCCGGTAATCGGCCAGCGCACGTAACTTGCGCCTGCCTGGAGGCAGGTGCAAAAGGTAAAATAAAGATCAGGGAGGTTAGAGTAGGGCCAGGGGGGGGGAAAGTTAGGGGAAGGTGTGGGAAGGTCAGGCTTGGGGGAAAGGAACAGAGGAAATCAGCGCGGCTCAGCGCACGCAAGGTGCACAATTGTGCACCCCCTTGCACGCGCCGACCCCGGATTTTATAACATGCGCGCGCTGGGTAGCGGTCACACATATAAGCCGCACACGCTTCTTTTAAAATCTACCCCATAGAGTGCATTTTGGAAATGGCTTGGCCACGTGCATATCTCCCGGTTTGCACTGAAGTGCTGGGCCATTCAAAAGTGGCGAGCCAGGGGCGTCGTCTGGTCAGGCAGGGGGGTGTGGTGGAGGCCGGCCAGGACAGCACCATTTTGCACTGTCCCACAGAAGTACGCGCCAGCACACGACTTACTTCTGCTCCTTAGAACAGATAAGTTGTAAAACAAAAATTTAAAGGAGTTAGGGTGGGTTTAGGGATCATGGAGGAGAGGGGAAAATGTAGGAAGGGTAGTTAGGGGGATAGGGATCTGGAAAGGCCTTCTCGTGTCACTGTGTATTGTTTTTTAAAATCCCTCCTTGCAGGCTAGCAAGAGGCCATGTGCAGCATCATGTGCATGTTATAAAATTGCCGTGTCTATGTGTGCACCCTGGAAATCATGTGCACAGGGAATCATGTGCACTTTTTTGAAAATCTCCCTCTAAGAACATAAGAAAATAAGAATTTGCCATACTATTACTCTCTACGAGCAGGCCTCTCACCTCGTTTCAAGTTGCTGCCAGCGCCGGATCCACCCTGCGGCAGTCAGGCTGCTGACCTCCAACGCAGCCTAGGGCTGCTGCTGCTGCCGACACCCTCTAGCTCTTCGTGCGGCCTGGAGCCGCCGCCGGCCTGCCTCCGCGGCAGGGAGCCGCAATGTATTCGCTGGGGTCCTCGTTGGATGGCAGGAGACCATCCTGAAGCCTGCCTGCTCATCCCTGCACTGTTTCCTCCATGCGGCTGGGTGCCACTGTCCAGGGTCCTGTATCTTCTTCCTGCTTCCTTTAGGCGCCGGCGCGCACCTCTTCACTTCATTTAAAGGGCTCGTGGCCGGATATGCCCCGGGCTCCACATGATGACAACTTCCTGCTTCAGCCATATATAAGGGTTCTTCTTCAGTCGCTCCAGGCCTTCAGATCGAGTTCCACAGTCATCTGTGTCTTCTCTCTGGTCCAGGTCCTCCGTGGTCTTCTCCTGCTTTGACGGCTTCATCTTCATGTTCCTGATGTCCTTCATTCGTGTCTCCAGATGTCTTCCTGTTCCTGATGCCCTTCGTCCGTGTCTCCAGATGTCTTCAGGTTCCTGACGTCCTTCGTCCATGTCTTCATGTTCCTTATGTTCTACGTTTGTACCTCCTGATGTCCGATGTCCTTCCTGAGCCTTTGCCTCTCCCTCCATGCCTTGGTCCCTTGATGTCCACTTTCCTGGCATGCCGTTGTTGTGGTCTGCGACCAGTCCCACGGGCGGGCTGTGTAGGGCACCTCACGGTACAAAGGCCATCTTCATCTCCACAGTGCAACCCTCCGGAAGACTTCTGCTTCCGTCCTAAGTTTTTAATCCTTGAGAATCGTGAATCCTGTGCTTGAGTCTTGTCCCATGTCTTCGGAGCCTATTGCAATTCACGTCTGTCCATGTTAAGGCTCTGTTCGAACCTGCTCCACATCAGCATGGTCCGTGACCAGTCCTGCGGGTGGACTGTGTAGGGCACACCACAGTGCAGGCCTCTTCAGTATCTTCGTCATGTTCCGGTATCAGTTTCCACTATCCCTCCTGGAGTCTGCTTCGATCTCATTGTGGTCCGCGACCAATCCCGCAGGTGGACTGTGTAGGGCGCGCTGCGTCGCAGTCTCGACCCAGTGCTTTGATCCTTGCCTTCGTCTATAGTTCCTTGATCCTTGCCTTCATCTACAGTGTTCTCACCTGAGTCTTCGTCTACAGTGTCTTCGCCTGAGGCTTCGTCCAAAGTCTTCTGTGTTCTATGGACTCTGTCTGCCCTCATCCTCTGTCCGGCCTGCCACCTCTTACCGTACCCAGTGGCAGGTCTGAAAGGGCTTGGAATGGTCAGAGGACTGTTCATCGATCAACATTGTGTTGTTGGTCATCCTGGGGCATGCAGGTCCAGTAGAGGGTAAGACCTCAGTCTCCTTGTCTTCGCTTCAGCCTTGTCCTGCTCCTCATACCCATGCTCATACCAGCTCACCTCCCACGGTGTGTCTTGGGGCTCCTCCCTGAGTCATGCCGTGGCCCAAAGGCTCACATTACCTGCTTTAGAAATGACCGTGCCTCCCGCTTGTAACAGTAGCTGAATGTCTCCAAGCCCTCGGTTCGTAACAGCTGCCGGAGCCTGCGCTCGTAACAGGATCCGAAGGTGATGAGCTCAGTGAGTTGTGCCCGACGGGCTCCAGATTTGTTTTTGGACTTCTTGTTTGGCCTTGATTTTTGCCTGGAAATATTTTCTTCAGCTTCTGGACTTTTGCAACTTGAATTTTGACCAGAATTTTCACTCCTAGCTTCCTGCTTGCTTTAGTCAATTTTTTTTTTGTTGTTGTTGCTTTCTCTCCGCTACAGCTGTCTGGTTCCCATGACCTGTGGGAGGCGCCTTCATCCAGACCGTCTCTGCGTTCACTCATCCTGGAACTTCCTTGACTGGCAGGAGACGCCTGCCATGGTTCCAGTGGTCATCTCCGTTCTTCCCACTCTGATGTGGTCCAGCTCCCTGCAGGAGGTGCATGCACCCAGGTTCCACATCTGGCAACTAGCACCCTCAACATTGAGAATCTTCGAGCTTCAGGGAGTATGTGTCTTCAAAGTGTATTCTACACCACTCCAGATCTTGCCTTTTTCCGACCAGCAGGAGGCGCCTGCACCCGTGACCTGTCTTCACTTCATCCCTGTCAATTCATTGCGTGCTTGCACTAGCCTAGTGTTGGCTCTAGAGTCTTCTCAGCCTGAATCCTTTCTCCACAGTTCACGCCTAGGGTTTTTACGACCAGCAGGAGGTGCCTGCACCCTAGACTTGTCCTCGTCTCTCCACTTCTGACTCCACTCCTGCTTGCATTGTTCTAGTGCTTGCCATATGGACCATCTTCAACTAGAGGTCTCTCGTCATATCCGCACATGAGACTCCAGCTATGGACAACTTGTTGGTGCTTCGCAGATGTCACCTTCCTGCGAATCACCTGGAATCCACAGTTGGTCCAGTTTCCGCTCTATGCAATTGGATCCTACCCAGGATTACCTTCACGAGCTATTCTGCACCCTGAGCTCGCCACCATGGGTCCTCTAGCATCCTTCACACTGTATTCCAAGCCACCAGTATCCGGATTGGAGGATCCTGATTTCCTGCCCTCTGCTCTGCTGTACTGCCTCATTGTCAAGCATTTCTGTCTTCCAGTGGTTCACAATGCTTGCACCACCATTCTGCGAACTTCCTGCAGAGACCTTTACTTCCTTGAATCCAAAGGAACCCATGTGGTTTTCTTCAGTTCATCAGCCCCGGAAGCTTACCATATAGCTCAATGAACTCACTGAGTATTCTTCATACCCGGTGCCTTCCACCAGTGACTCACTTCTGCAAGGATGTCCACCACTGCCTGCATTCGACTATTCATCTGTGGAGATTCACTGCATATCCATGAAATTATCCGCTGTCTTTGAGCCTGTCTCTTGAAGGTCCACCTGTCGTAGTGGCTCCTTGACCCTGTCCTAAGGGGACTACGTCTTCACAGTCTTCAGAGCAATCATCCTCAGCAAATAGTTCCTTGTATGAGTACTATAGCAACACCTACTGACCATCAAGTCTGACAGTGACTTCACTACGTTGTGAGTGCCTGAAGTATTCATAGATTTCCCATGTCGCTCACTCTCGTACCAATCTGTAAAGACTCTTCTTATTCAGCCATGCCAGCCGGGAAGCAACAATCCTGAGCTTCTAGTCTCTGCTGTCTGCTCAGCTTCAGACTTCCGCCTTCCGCAGACCTCACCTAAGTCCAAGCAGCTTGGGTCCTCAAGGGCTCCTCCCAAAGAGATCTTGGGCTTCCAATGGTGAAGATTATATGGATCTCCTCGTTCTGACTTCCTGTTCAACTCACATCCTCTGGAACTTTCATTGAACACCCGTACCCAGGTGACTGCTCCTAAGTCCAAGCGGCTTGGATCCTCAAGGGCTCCTCCTGGGGGGATCTCGGGTTTCCAATGGTGAAGATCCTGTGGGCCTTCTGGTCAGCAGCTTTTTTAGACAAAAGCTGCCTCCAGAATTAACTCTCTCTCATCTAAACTATGTGCTTCGGACTTCTATTTGAGTCCTCCTGACATCACTGCTATCCATAAGCAGCTGGCAGTAGTAAGTTGTCCACTTACTTTCCTGAGTTCCATCATTACAGCTATATAATCCAGCTTGAACTCTGCTTCGTATTTTCCATGGTACCACTGTGAATCAAGAACTGGTCTTCACTACTAGTTACTACTCGTCTATGCCTTCTGTTCATCCTAGACGTTTTGCCTTTGCTTCCTTGGTCACTAGAACGTGAGATGCAAGCCTGCTGTCCTGCAATCTCGTGCCTTGCTTGTTTTATGTCTTCAGTGTCTTGTTTATGTCTTGCCTGGATCTTCAATATTCTTCATCATGTTTTCAGCTACAGTATGACCATCGCTACAGTTCCTTGCCAAGAATCTTCCAACGTTTGTTCTTGGACCCTTGCTCTTCCCCTGTCAGTATGGATTGATACCTTGTCTTCTCTAAGCTGTTGAAATGAGGCTTGAGGAGGGGTCTTTAAGGAGGGAGTACTGTTATGATCCCTGCCCGTGGAGATATTCTCCGCGGGCAGGCCTCTCACCTCGCTTCGAGGTTCCGCCAGCACTGGAGCCACCCCGCGGCAGTCACGACCTGAACCTCCATGCTGCCGACCTCCAACACGGCCTAGGGCTGCTGCTGCCGATGCCTTCCAGCTCCTCGTGCGGCCTGGAGCCGCCGCCGGCCTGCCTCCGTGGCAGGGAGCTGCGACGTCATCACTGGGGTCCTCGTCGGACGGCAGGAGGCTGTCCTGAAGCCTGCCTGCTCCTCCTTGCACTGTTTCCTCCATGCAGCTGGGTGGCGCTGTCCAGGGTCCTGTCTCTTCTTCCTGCTTCCTTTAGGTGCCGGCACGCGCCTCTTCACTTCATTTAAAGGGCCAGTGACCAGATATGCCCCAGGCTCCACCTGATGACAACTTCCTGCTTCAGCCATATATAAAGGTTCCTTATCATCACTCCAGGCCTTCGGATTAGGATCCACAGTCATCTGTGTCTTCTCTGCAGTCCAGGTCCTCCGTGGTCTTCTCCTCCTCCTTTGACGGCTTCATCTTCATGCTCCTGATGTCATTCGTTCATGTCTCCAGATGTCTTCCTGTTCCTGATGCCCTTCATCCATGTCTCTAGATGTCTTCACATTCCTGACATCCTTCGTCCGTGTCTTCAGATGTCTACATGCTCCTGATGTTCTTCGTTTGTACCTCCTGATGTCCAATGTCCTTCCTGAGCCTTTGCCTTCGCCTCTCCCTCCATTTCTTGGTCCCTTGATGTCCACTTTCCTGGCATGCCATTGTCGTGGTCCACGACCAGTCCCATGGGAGGGCTGTGTAGGGTGCGTGCCTCACAGTACAAAGGCAATTCGCGACTGTCCATGTCAAGACTCTGTTCGAAACTGCTCCACACCAGCATGGTCTGCGACCAGTCCCACAGGTGGACTGTGTAGGGTGCACCCTGGTGCAGGCCTCTTCAGTATCTTCGTCATGTTCCGGTATCAGCTTATCAGCTTCCACTATCCCTCCTGGAGTCTGCTTCGAGCCCAACGTGGTCTGCGACCAGTCCCATGGGTGGACTGTGTAGGGCGGGATGCGTCGCAGTCTCGACCCAGTGCTTTGATCCTTGCCTTCGTCTACAGAGCCTTGATCCTTGCCTTTGTCTACAGTGTCCTCGCCTGAGTCTTCATCTACAGTGTCTTCGCCTGAGTCTTCATCTACAATGTCTTCCCCTGAGTCTTCATCCAAAGTCTTCTGTGTTCTAAGGACTCCATCTTCCCTCGTCCTCTTTCCAGCCTGCCACCTCTTGCCATACCCAGCGGTAGGTCCAAAAGGGCTTAGAACGGTCGGAGGACTGTTCATCGATCAACATTGCGTTGTTGGTCACTCTGGGGTGTGCAGGTCTGGTAGAGGGTCAGACTTCATTCTCTTTGTCTTCGCTTCAGCCTTGTCCTGCTCCTCATACCCGTGCTCGTACCAGCTCACCTCCCGTGGTGTGTCTTGGGGATCCTCCCTGAGTTATGCCATGGCCCAAGGGCTCACATTACCTGTTTTAGAAATGACCACACCTCCGAGCTCATAACAGTAGCTGAATGTCTCCAAGCCCTCGGTTCATAACAGCTGCTGGAGGCCACGCTCGTAACACATACTGAGTGAGACTGAAGGTCCATCAAGTCCAGCATCCTGTTTCCAACAGTGGCCAATTTAGGATTCAAGTTCCTGGCAAGTACCCAAACATTAAATAGATTGCATGCTACTAATGCCGGTAATAAGCTGTGGTTATTTCCTAAAAGGTAGATTTTAAAACATGCGTGCATGCAGCCATAAATATGCATATGGCACAGCACGTCGCTAGGGGCACATATTTTTCAGACCTCACCATATGTGAGTGAGCTATGCAATATACATGCATGTTTCAGCTGCAAGTTGTGTGCATCCCTTGTGCACAGCACGTGGTATTGTGTGCATCCCTGCGCGCACTGAGCTATGGCACGCATATGTTCACGTGCGCACACGGAAATGCGAGGGCAGATCTTCCTGTTTTTCTTCACTGCGAGTGTGCAAGATGGCCATGAGGGGGAGACAACCCAATTTCACCACCAGGGACGTAGCTCTTCTGGCATCCCTGGTGGTGGAAGATTAGCGACATCTGTTCCCAGTACCAAGCTGAAGAACCCAGTACCATGTGCTGTGGTGGTCCTGGTGCCAGCTACAGCACCAGTTCAATCAATGTGCCTCCCACCACCATAGTGTAAGTTGAATGTCTTTACAGTTATGTAAGCTACTGCATATGGGGGCACTGGAGTAGTGTGTGTGTAATGGCAGTCAATGGCAGTGGCCACCATTGACTTTTATATTATATGGTTATGTATGTATATGATATTTTAACACCTAGAAATATTATTATGGATGATCATAGCTACAATGAAGTTATAATAGATAACAAAGGCAGTAGGCCATATTTACATGGAATGGTGGAAGTCTTACTGCTATAAGTATTGTAAATGCTATAAGGAAGAGATGTAGTAACTTTCCCATGGAATATAAAATGGTTTTCTGCTGTTATGTCCATCAATTTATTGTACATTCAGGACTGGCTTGCACCTAGCTAGACAGCTTTTCAGGGTAGGCACAATTAGGGATGTGCAGAGGGATGCCATACATTGCATTCGGGATTCGTATTCGTCGGGGGGGGGGGGGGGGGGGGCAGATACGTTGCATTCGGCAAGGGGGCCCCCCAATACGTTTATACATCAATTCCTATTCGGTTCCCTGCTAAAATTAAATTAACTACAACCCCCCACCCTCCTGACCCCCCCAAGACTTACCAAAACTCCCTGGTGGTCCAGCAGGGGGTCCGGGAGCCATCCCCTGCACTCGAACCCTCGGCTGCCGGTTTCAAACTGGCACCGATAGCCTTTGACCTACTATGTCACAGGGACTACCGGTGTCATTGGTCAGCCCCTGTCACATGGCCATCGGCGCCATATTCTGCTCCTACCATGTGACAGGGGCTGACCAATGTCACCGGTAGCCCATGTGACATAGTGAGGGCAAAGGTGATCGGTGCCATTTTGATTACTGGCAACCTATGGCCCGAGTGCAGGAGATCACTCCCAGACTCCCGCTGGACCACCAGGGACTTTTGGCAAGTCTTGGGGGACCCTCCTGACCCCCACAAGACTTTCCAAAAGTCCAGTGGGGGTCTGGGAGCAATCTCCTGCACTCGGGCCAATGGCTGCCAGTAATTAAAATGGTGAGGATCCGGTAGCCGTGGAGAGATGAGAGTTAAGAGCAAATTCTGCCCAGGGTAGCAGGCTAGCCCAGTCGTCTTGTTTCTCATTGACGTAAATACGGAGGAACTGTTTTAAGGTCTGGTTCGTTCTCTCCGCAAGACCTTTAGACTGTGGTTGGTAAGCAGACGTATAGTCTAAGGTAACGTCAAACTTCTGGCAGAGGGCCCTCCAAAACCTGGAAGTAAATTGAGACCCTCTGTCTGAGAGGATGCTTCTTGGTAGGCCATGGAGCCTGAAGATGTGCTGGACGAACAGCTGGGCCAGCTGTGGTGCAGACGGCAATCCTGGGAGTGGCACAAAGTGTGCCATTTTACTAAACCGGTCGACAACCACCCATATAACTGTGTTGCCACTGGATAGTGGCAGATCAACCACAAAGTCGGTTGCCACATAGGTCCATGGTTCTGAAGGAGCTGGTAAGGGCTGAAGTAAGCCTGGGGTAGAACCAGGGATCCTCTTGTGGCGAGCACATGACTGGCAGGACTCCACGTAAGCCTGGACATCTTTGTTAACCTTCGGCCACCAGTAGTACCGGCACAGGTTCTGTAGGGTTCAGGATTGTCCTGGATGATATGAACAGCGGGAATTATGAGCCCACGCCAGGACTTGTTTCCGTAAGTGCGGCGGAACCAGGGTTTTCCTGGGAGGGATGGTTGTGGTAGCAGACAGAAGAATACGTGACGGCTCAATGATGTACTGTGGTTCATCAGAACTCTCCGTAAATTCAAATACCCGTGAAAGGGCATGAGCCTTGATATTCTTCCTGGTCGGTCTGCAACAGAAAACAAAATTAAACAGTGTAAAAAACAGAGCACAATGTGCCTGCTGTGGGTTGAGCCATTGTGCCCGGTGCAGGTATTCTAGATTCTTATGGTCTGTGTAGACTGTGAATTGGTACTGTGCCCCCTTTAGCCAAGGGCGCCACTCTTCAAGGGCTACCTTTATTGCTAAGAGCTCCTTGTAGCCTATGGTCTAGTTTCTCTCTGCCAGAGAGAATTGGTGGGAGAGGAAGGCACACAGGCATAGTTTATGGCTTTCAGAAGTCTGGCTCAGAACGGCGCCTATGCCTTCTAATGATGCGTCTACTTCAATGATGAACGGCCACTGCGGGTCCGGATGCCGAAGGCACGGTTGTTGCAGGAACGCCTCCATGAGGCGATGAAAGGCGGTCTCCGCTCCTAGAGGCCACTTTTTGGGATCCACGCCTTTCCGGGTCAGGGCTGTCATCGGGGCAACAATGGATGCATAGTGTGGGATAAATGACCAATAATAATTTGTGATACCCAAGAATCATTGGAGTGCCTTTAATACGGATGGCTGTGGCCATTCCCGAATGGCTTTCAGTTTCTGGGGGTCCATATGGAACCCTTCACTGGATATGATGTATCCCAGGAAGGGAAGGGACTCCTTTTCAAAGAGACACTTTTCTAGTTTCGCGTATAACTGATGTTATCGGAGGCGTTGCAATACCTGGGTAACGTGCTGACGGTGAGTGGTCTGAGAGTCCGAGAATACTAAAATGTCATCCAGGTACATGACCACGCAGTTGTACAAGAGATCACGGAATAGCTCATTCATGGTGTTCTGGAACACCACGGGAGCATTACAGAGCCTGAACGGCATCACTAGATACTCATAGTGGCCGTCTCGGGTATTGAAGGCCGTCTTCCATTCATCACCCTGCTTGATATGGATCAAGTTGTAGGCCCCTCGGAAATCCAACTTAGAGAAGATCTTCACACCTTGCAGCCGGTCGAAGAGCTCGGAGATGAGAGGCAAGGGGTAACGGACCTTGACTGTTATAGCTTTCAGGCCCGGATAGTCAATGCAGGGGCAAAGGCTTCCGTCCTTCTTGGCGACAAAGAAGAACCAGCCACTGCTGGGGACTTTGATTTCTGAATGAAACCCCTCTCCAGGTTTTCCTCGATGTACTCTTTCATGGCCTGCGTCTCGGCTGGCGAGAAGGCATAGGTGCGCCCTCGAGGAGGCTCAGTACCTGGGAGGAGATTGATGGCGCAACTGAAGGATCAATGAGGAGGAAGTATCTCTGCCTTTTGTGTAGAGAAAACATCTGCGTACAAGGCATAGGAGGCCTCATATGCGAATGGAAGGCTGGTGGAGGCTCGTACGAGGCCTGGAAGGCTGGTGGAGGCAATGGAGCATGAGACTGGGGTCACCAACTAGAGGCAATTGCCGTGACAATTCAGCCCCCAGCGGGACAGCTGCAAGTTCACCCAGTCAAACTGGGGACCGTGTTCCTTGAGCCAGGGGAGGTCCAAGACAATGGGATGTATAGAATGCTCCAGGACATGAAAAGCCATCTGTTCGCGATGAAGGAGCCCAACCCTCAGCTGGATGGATTCTGTGATGTGAGTCACACGTCCTGGGAGGGGTTTCCCTTGAATCGAAGAGATGACCAGTGGAGCTGGAACATGGACTAGCGGAATCTTTAAGTGCTCCACCAGGCTCTGCATAATTAAATTGCTGCCAGCACCAGAGTCTACCAGGGCTAGCATGTGGAATTCCCCCACCACCGATGTTAGAGCCACTGGTAGCATTAGTGAAGGTGCTGGAAGAGACCTCCTTCAGGTCCTAGGGCTGGGAGTTTTCCAGTCGTGCTGGGCAAGTGGCTATTCGATGGCCCGCTGCACCGCAATAAAAGCAAAGTCCTTCCTTCGTGCGCTGCCAGCGGTCTTATGGAGAGACTCTCCCACGACCCAACTCCATGGGCTCCTCGGCGGGTGCTCGAAGAGGCCTCTGATGACTTCTTGGAGGAAAGCGAGGACCTTCTCGCTGCCTTAACTTCTGGAAGGCGGAACCGCATCCAACGATCCACTCGATTGGCCAATTCTATCATGCCATTGAGGTCGTCTGGGAGTTCCTTCGCCATTAGCTCATTCTGAAGGCGTGAGGCTAGCCCTTCCAAGAAGATCCCATGGAGGCAATCTTCTCTCCAATTCAGCTCTGCAGCCAGGGTGCAGAATTCTGTTGTTTTATTCGGCCACTGTCAGAGTACCCTGTCGCAATCGGAGCAATTCTGAGACAGCAGTGGGTTTGCGGACGGGCTCATCAAAAATCTGCCGGAAAGCGGACAGAAACTGATTCAAGTTTCCAAACACGGAGTCTCTTCTCTCCCATAGATGAGAGGCCCAGATCAGGGGCTTTCCATCAAGCAGGGACATAATATAATAGAGATGTGATTCGTTTTTCGCCCGAATTAGGAAATTCAATGAAATTTCCTAATTCGTTGTGGTTTCGGAGGCCCCGAAATGAATTTTCCCTGAATTTCGGGGAAATTTCGTTTTTCGGGTTTGCATGGGGAGAGGGGCACTTTTTTTTTTTTTTATAAATTAAAAACCACCCCAAACATTTAAATAAACTATAATACAACACCCCCCCCCCGATCCCGATCCCTCCCCAAGACTTACGAAGTACATCCCTGGTGGTCCAGCGGGGTCCCGGGTTCCATTTGCCCTCCGTGCCCATGCTACTGCAAGCCGTGCTCTTTAAAATGGTGCCGAATAGCCTCTGAACTACCATGTCACAGGGGCTACCGGCGCCATTGGTCAGCCCCGTCACATGGCCATCGGCGCCATCTTGTGCTCCTGTCATGTGACTGGAGCTGACCAATGGCGCCGAAAGCCTCTGTGACATAGTATGGGCAAAGGCTATCGGTGCCATTTTGATTACTGGCAGCCGACAACGAAATCGCTCCCGGACCCCCGCTGGACCACCAGGGATTATTGGCAAGCCTTGGGGGGGTCAGGAGGGGGCTCTTGACCTCCCCAAGGCTTGCCAATAATCCAGTCACATGACAGGAGCACAAGATGGCGCCGATGGCCATGTGACAGGGGCTGACCAATGGCGCCGGTAGCCCCTGTGACATGGTAGTTCAGAGGCCATTTTAAAGAGCACGGCTTGCAGTAGCATGGGCACGGAGGGCAAATGGAACCCGGGACCCCGCTGGACCACCAGGGATGTACTTCGTAAGTCTTGGGGAGGGATCGGGATGGGGGGTAGTTTGTATGTATGTAGAAAACTGATTTTAAATGCTTGGTGTGGGTTTTTTTTAAGCTTCCTTTGCTGTTTCGTTTTTTGGCCCGGTTTCGGGTTTCCTCGTTTCGTTTTTCAAAAAAACGAAACGAGAAAACCCAAAATTTACCACGAAGTATCCTAGTCAAAAAACGACCCGGCAGAAAAAAACAAAGCACATCTCTATAATATAACTGTTTTTGACCAGGTCGCTGGGAAACTGCGCAGGCAGAAAAGAAAAATGGACCTGGCACTGGCTAAGGAATCCCCAAAACAACTTCACGTCTCCGGCATATCGCGAGGGTGCCGGGAATTGCGTGGGAATTACTTGCCCCAGATCGCCCACGGAGGCCTGGATGGCGCCTTGCTGAGTAGAGCGGCCTCCTTGAGCCTCGGGCGGTGATGGCAGCGTAGGGTTCATGGGCCCTAATGCCTCGAGGGCCCTGCACCACAGAGGGCCCTGCACCACAGAGGGCATGGGCCCTCTGTGGTGCAGGGCCTGAGGCATGGGCCCATTAGGGCCCATGCCTCAGGCCCTGCACCACAGAGACCACGGCATCCAGGGTCTGTTGCTTATTCTTCAAGCGCTGGGCCATTCCAGGAATGGCATGGCGGGCAGATACCTCCACCGGGTCCATGGACTTGGCAATCTGTTATGCTCAGGCTTGTGAACCCTTGGGCCGATGGGAGGATGGAATACCTTAGGAAGAGGATCTATAGGTTCTCCCATCGGGTGGTGAGGCAGGAATGGAAAACATGACCAGCTGACCCTCGGCACTGGAGACAGAGGCGACTGTGGAGGCAGACGAGGAGTCGTGACGTCGAAGAAAGGAAGTGTGTCTTCGCCACTGGAAGTCCGCTGTCCTCCCAGGAGGAGCCCATAGGGTCACGGACCACTGGGACTTAGGTGGACCTTTGAGAGGTCAAGAAGTTCGGTGCAAGGGCTGACTGGAGCTTCACCTCTGGAAGCCCATGGGGACCCAGGCCGCTGGGACTTAGGCGGGCCCTTGGAGACGATGGTCAAGGAGGAGTCTGAAGTCAAGTGCCAGAGGGTCGTCGCTTACCAGTCCGAGGTCACACACCGAGGGATCACCACTTGCCAGTCCGAAGTCACACACCAGAGGATCACCACTTGCCAGTCCGAAGTCAATACCAGGAATCACCGCTAGCCGATCTGAAGTCAATACCAGGAATCACCGCTAGCCGATCTGAAGTCAATACCAGGAATCACCGCTAGCCGATCCGAAGTCAGGAACCAGGACCACCAAGACGAAACAGGAATAAGGATCCAAAGCACAAGAACTCACCGAAGCAAGCAGACCTGACTAACCACTGAAGTTGCCAAGTCAAAGAATGAGCAGAGGAAGCCTCCCTTTATACTTCCTGTGCTCTGGATCATTGGAAGCAGCTGAAGGGAATTAAAGGGCTTAGGTCCCTTTAATTCTAGTGAGGAGGTGCGGCCTCATGCCTAAGATGGCAGCAGCCATCTTGGATCTTGGGCCAAGGAGGAAAGCCACTAGCTGCCGCAAGGGAGGAGCAGGGACAGCTCCTGACCCGGCGGCCAGCTCGGAGGCCCGTGCCGACGTGCAGGGGCACCAGGCACAGGCAGCAGGGCAGTTTGCCCTGACGCCGCCGCTGCAGCTGCTGCCACGGCTCAGGTAGGGGGGGCGCACCCGCGGACAGCCGCGGACAGCCGCGAGCGCGCAACATAACATTAACACAGGGTGAAAGGGGATCTAAGTACATATATATAATTATGGAGTGTGCTAGGGATGGGGGTTTTTCATCTGCACAGCAAAGAGAAGAACAGGTTTTGAGTAACAGAACACCATAATACTTATCAACCCTATAACGTTTTCTTCTGTTAGACAGAATGCCTAGTCTGCAGTACTCGTGTACCTCATCCTGTATATACAGACTGTGAAGAAACATATAGAGGACAAGCTTAAACAAAAATATATTTTTAAATCACAGACTCTTCAAATGTCACAAAACATACATACTGTATCATACAGAGTATTCATAGCTACCTAGCAATTTATCATTCTTTCACATCCATAACTTTAAGCTTGTGCACCTATCCACATGCTCATATTCTTTAGGACAGAAAAAGCCAAATAATTTATCTAATGTCGTACCTTTCATAAAGTTTCAGGCAGCACCCAGCCTTGAACATAGGCTCTGTTGTAGCTGGTATATGATGCAGGTCCCCTTAACCTCTCAAAAGGCTTCAACATGCAAAGCTGTAGAATACAGACTTGCTAGAAGTTAATTAATAGAGCTAGTATAGTGGGAAGAGATTCAGATGATGTAGAAATTTCATCAACTAGTTCTCATTGATAGAGTAGTGACCTCACATTGGGATGGGAGGGAAGCATAAAATACATGTTTTAAATCTAACATCTGGCACAGATCCTTTTAGAGAGAAAAGATATATAAAACAAATTAGGAGGTTCAAACTCTCAACATAAATGTCCCTGAACTGATAAAGATAATAGACATGACCCCCTAGGCTTTAATTTGAAAACCATACTTACCAGAAAGTTTTACTCCTGTTCCTATAGTAGCTGCATGCAAAATTCCAGTCTAGGTATTGGGCACATAATAACCCCAGTGAAGACTGCAGGATCTGGATTGCAAGGTCAGAGAGAAGATCAACCCAATCATAGCCAGCTGATAATCAACCCACTCCAGCAAGGCAGTCAGGTGTAAATATTCTCCACAATGATAAAGCTTAAGCTTCAAAACCCTCCCCTTGATTGCTTAAACATCCCCACACTGGATATCATTAACACTTGAGTCAAGCTGTGTGACTTGTGGGTAGAGAATCACCATTCCTAAGCCTCATTCTAATTAACTCATGTAGGTATAATAAATCTTCTTTATAAGCGCCAAAATCAAACAGAACACACATGTGTGGTATCAATGTTAATTTGAATGCACACAAATCAGACAACGTGCAAGTCCCTCATCAATGTTAATTGACAGCACACAAATAAGTTGTAACTCATCAGTTAATTGGCAGTGCACACATGGCCCACATCAATTTTAATGCCCCACATACTCAACTGCTATGTGTGCAGATTGGACCTTTCTGTGTGCGTAATGTATGTGAGGAGGAGAACAAATTACACAGCCTACAAACATTTCTATTGCCCCATTCACTGTCCTACTTGCACCATGTCTCAGGTATGTGCAGCGATGATCAGGAGGCCTATCTTCCTACCAGATGAGGTGGACATGCTTGTTGAGCATGGAATGTGGTTCCAGAATCTACTGTATGGTCCCCAGTCCAAGACTGTGGGTGCCTACAGGAAGGAGCAGACCTGGAAGAGGATCAGTCATGCAGTGAACTCTGTGTTCTATCACAACCGTAGCATCGGGGAACTGATGCACAAACTGCAGGACCTGAGGAGGCATGTCAAGCAGAAGCAGGCATGGAGGGATTGCAGAGGGACAAGGCAGCTATATCATCTTCACCCCATCAGAGAAGCTTGTGCTGAGTACCTTATTTGAAGCAGCTGTGGGTGGCGTGGAGCAGCTAGACACCATGCAACATCTATGGCAAGAAGATGAGCATTGTATTTTGCATTCTAAATATAGGCTATGTGTACTTATTTATAAGTGAGACAGAACAGCCTTATTAAATTTGCTCATGTATGCTATGCAAACCATTACTGGTAACATCTCTACCTATCTGTATGTACACAGTGTAGACCAAAGCTGTTTGTGGTCAGCTCATTATTCACCACGCAGGACATTTTTTTTAAAGCTCTAAAAATATTGCAGGAATGCCTGATCTACACATACATCTAGAAAGGCAGCATACACCTTTTGTCTGCTGCTGCTTTGTTCATTTCACTTATGTAAAAGGGTGCAAGGTCTTTCTGGTGTATATGAAGACATGCTGTCAGCTATAATAGAATTGTGTATTTTTAATGGGAAAATAAAGTACAATATTTAATGCGTTGTTATATAGCCTGTATATTAAAGAGCATAAGGGATGTTGTTTGTTGGGGTTATCTCCTCTGCCAGTTTCTCCATCAAAGTTCCCCAAGGGATGGCAAACATATGTGCGCACAATAAAAACCTTCTAAACCAATGGCAGAGGTAACATCTATTGTGTGTTTTTACTGTGCTTTCCTAAAGCTTAAGGGAAAAGGCACCCTTACAAAGGAGCCTGCAAACACAGGATGTGTGTTTAAAGCATGAATGTGTAAAATGTGTGTGCAGGTACAAGATTTAAACAAGTTAGGATGTAATGGTTTTCCATCTCCTAGCCATGTGTTCCCTCAAGGCAGGGGCTGTACAAATGTTTATCCTCCATGGTGTGGGGTGGGATCAGCAAACAGTGGCTGCATCCCTGACTACAGAAACTGCACTACACAGTGACTCCAAAAGCCCATCCTGACTATGTCTTGTGTCCCAGCAGTGGAAATTACATTTGGGGTGTCTTTGTGACTTTCTCTGCTTCTCTCATTATGCTTCAAAAGACAGGGCCTTTTATTTTGTGTCAGTGGTAGACTGTGACCCAAATATGTAGAGTACACTGTGCTCTGTCTCCTTAGAAATTCCTAACACCCAAGCGCTCTGGAGACTGGATTAAGCCCTCCTTCTGCCTTAGGGACTCCCACCTGGAGTGTAAATCAGGGTAGGTTCAATATTGAATACTGTGGCCATCTATAGCTCTGTACCAAAGGACTGGTAATTAGGTCTATCTAGTGGAGATGCAGGGCATATGAACCAAGGTATAGAAAACACCGAACGCCAGTGTTTGACATTTACTTATTTATTTTACTTATTTATTTTTCTACAGGAGCCAGATGATGAGAATCCAGGATCTGCAACTAGACAGCCCCAAAAGTGGTACCGGCATCTGTAGGTAATCCCTAACAGCTTGGATGAGGAGGGAGAGGGAGCCCATGAGGACTGCAACAGCCTGAGGAGGAAGAGGAGCAGCAGCAGCAGGAAGAGCAGCCGGAGGACACACTGGCTGATCTGCTACAGGATCGTCCACAGGACAGCAGTGTGTCTGACCAGCCTGAACCTGAAATGGTTGCCAGTCAGGCTGAGGGACTGTTAATACAGCAAAGTGGCAGTCTCTTCAAGGTGAGGCAGGAAGCAGAGGCCCTCTGTGATACCATCAGCGAGGAAGGACAGGGGATTCAGCAGGCGATATGGGATCTTTGCTGGGCAACAGATGATCAAACTGCAGTGTGGAGGGAGATCTATATTGGATGCCCCTTTGCAGCTGCAGCCACCAGTAGCTCCATGCCATTTCATGGTGCCCTGGATGCAGTACCCTCCACCTTATGGGCCACCATCCCATGGATGGCACCTGCCCATGCTGAAGATCCCGCTATGCCCCAGCCACCTGCACCTCAGCCTGCACCAGGCTATCCATGGATAGCATTTCAGCAAGCATCACCCCCGCCTGCACCACCTGTCATGATTCTGCCACCAGCACCACCACCACAGCCACTGCAGCCTCCAGCTGTACCTTCCTGCAAACATGAACTTGAACTGCCACAAGCTCCTTTGCCCTCTGAGGGCAGCATGAGCAGTGCCAGAAGTCCTGTGCTGGAGCTCCAGGTTGGGGCAGCCTAAGCTTCCTGAGGCCAGAAAGAGAGGCCTGCCAAGGAAGTAATAATTTACTTTGTTATCCTTTATTTTGCTATACCTTTTTGTAAATACATGCACTATCACCTTCTGAAATGTGTTTCAATGAGAGTGCTCCTTTGCTGTATAGCCTGCCTTTGACTCAAGTGATGTATTTCCTGCATTTCATCCGAGCCAGATGTTCTTTCTCCTCCTCCTCCTCATTCTCTCGTTGGCCCTCCTTTGGAGAAACCATGTGTCTGTTTAGTGCAAGGTTATGTAGCATACAGCAGGCTAGAAAGATCTCACACATTTTAGGGGGGCTGTAAAGAAGGCATCTTCCAGACCTGTCCAGACAGTGGAAGCGTGATTTAAGTAAGCCAAGGGTTCTCTCTATGACAGCCCTGGTCTTGTGATGTGCCCTGTTGTAGCGACACTCAGCTGCAGTTGCTGGGGTGGCAATGGGGTTCATGAGCCAGGTTTTCAGTGGATAACCTCTGTCACCTGTAGGAGGAATAGACACAGAAAATCAGGGTTACACATACCTTATGGGTTATATAGTGACACAGCTCACATGACTAGTTTAGTGGAGCCCTGCAGTGGCACCCTAAATATAAGTGAGACAAAAGTAACAGGGAAATGGATATGTGTTAGGTGTCTTCCTACCTAGACGTCACCCTCTAGTGATGTGTCTTTGCTGGAAGTGATCATGAATTATTGATTGTGAGAGAATGTAGGCATCATGAGTGGATCCTGGAAAGCGGGGCACCACATTCATGATGATGCTCTTGGCATTGTAGACCACTTGCATGTTTAGGAAGTGGAGTCCCTTGCGGTTGTGGTACATGACCTCATCTCCTCCTGCTGCCCTTATGGGTGCTTGAGTGCAATCAATACCGAGGGGAAGTGGGCAATTTGATAGAAGTCAAGACCGAGGGGAAGTGGGCAATTTGATAGAAGTCAGTCATTATTTGGTGGTGTTCCTATCTTCTGAGGGGAAGGAGATAAACTGTTGTTTTTTCCTCATCAAGGCAGCCAGGACCTGCTCTGGACACCTTGAGGTGGCAGACTGAGTGATTCCAAATGTGATCCCTAGAGGGGTTTGGAAAGTGCCAGTAGCAAAATTGGCCAGGGCAGTAGTGACCTTGATGTATACTTGCAAGGCATGGCCCCTTTGAGTGGTAGGTTGCAGTTCTGGCTCTAACAGTTGGCACAGGTACAGTATGGTTTCCTTGTTAAATCTGAACCTGCACATTACTTCCTCCTCGGACAGATCCAGAAACTGCGTCCAAGACCTGTAAACTCCATGTAAGGGGTACCTCCTCTTCCTCTCTCTTTCTCTTCTGAGCCGTATAGAACTGAGTACCCATACAGCTATTGTAATCATAATGTTGAAAAGAAGCACAAATTATGAATATCACCCTCAATACCTGTTGGTACAACACTTATTTCTCATCTCCTGCTCCTGTCTCTTCCCTATGTTATACTAAAATCACCAGTGCATACATGAAAATGTTTTTCCAGCCTTTAGTCCTTTCAAACCCACATTGTAAACCTGCCTAGCCATGTGCTATTAGCTAACACTTTCCCAGTTTGCACCAGTAGGTCCCAGAAACACTCCCTCCCACCTTCTGCCTTGTTCCTGCATCCAGTGACCCAGAGCGAGGAGCCAAACCAACAGAAAACACCGAAGGAAAACGGAAGTTAGCACTTGTTCGCATATACATACAGTAGCAAATATACGCATGTGAGTCTGGCTGAACGTGCTGTCTCATAAGCACGCAGCCCTTATAAAATAAGTCACACAAGCCTATTACTAGGGATGTGCATTTGTTTCATTCGTTTCATACGTTTCCTATTACATGCCAATTAGATGTGCATTCGTTTCATTCGTTTCCCATTACATGCTTGTATAGGAAACGTATGAAACAGATGAAACGAATGCTATCACTAGTATCCGCCCTGACATGCCATGACACACCCCTTTTTGACGCGCAAATATTTGTGCGCGCGAATATGTATACAAGCACAACTACCAGCTACACAAAATTACATGTATGCACGCCAGCAATACAAATGTATGTAAGCTGGCCATTTTGCACATGCAGTGCTTTGAAAATTTGTCCTTAAGATGGTAACTTTTAAACAACCATGCAGGCATACATGTACGCGCCTATGCTGGCTCACACCAATGGACGTGCCATTTTATACCATACACGTGTATATGCACGTATGTTATAAAATCAGCAGTATGCGCATATATATGCACACAATTTTATATGGATGCGCACGTGTGCACAAATGCTTTATCTACCGTGTATGTGGGGACGTTTTGCTAGGTGCAGATTCTGACACAAATACTTGTCTCCCCAGTTCATTCCCAATTTGCCCCGGTAAAAGATAGGACTTCCTAACTTGCCAAGTTAGGTAGCCTGTCTTTTACCCTATTAGCCCTGACCCTTCAAATCCCACTGACAAGCCCTGAATTTTTATTTTAAAACTCACACACCATCCATAGCAGAAGGAAAGTTACATGGTAGGAGAGCCTTGCGCGCGCTTGTGCACATAAATACCTACGTGCAGACTTCATGTTACCGACCTGGACAGCCCATGTTCCACCCAGACTTCACCCATGGCTCACCCCTTTTTTGCATTTTTTACTTCTGCACATACTGGGATATACGTGTCTACTCAGGCACTTCTTGAAATCTGTGCGATGCTCACCAGCCCAGACACACACATATCTGCCAGCTTTGTCAAACATAGGGCTTTTAAAATCGACATTTAAGTTAACTTGACTAATAGCAATTTATGTACTTCTCCTCCAGGAACTTGTCTAACCTTTTTTTAATCCCAGCTAAGCTAATGCCTTAACCACATCCTCTGGCAAGGAATTCCAGAGCTCAATTGTGCATTGAGTGAAAATAATTTTTTTTCCGATTTGTTTTAAATGTGCTGCTTACTAACTGAAAGATAAAACAACCAATTCACATTTACCCAGTCTACTCTTCTCATGACATTATAGACCTCTATCATATCCACCCCCCCCCCCCCCCCCCCGGTCATCTCTTCTCCAAGCTGAACAGTCCCAAGTGTAGAAAGTCTTTTTTCACTCTGTTGCCAGAGAATGGTCAGACCCAGCATGGCAATTCTTATGTTCTTAATTATTCCAATTCTCAAATATTTTTCATTTGTTTTTCATACTTTACACTGAAACATTTGCTGTACATTTAATAGGAAAGTAAGCTTATCAATTTAAATAAACATGAAGTATTCCCAAAAATAATTATTAATCTGTTACAACCATAACAGTGGTGCATAGCAAAGTGTTCAAAGATAGCATACGTGTGACATGTACCTTATACATATCAGCACAATTTGTGCGGGCTAAAACCTAGACATACAGTTAAGTACCTGTCTGAAAATTTACCCCATGTTGTACAAATAGGAGAGTTACTTTGTTTTATCATGTAAATTCAATGAAACAAAGTTTAAAGGGTCAATAATCTGTCTCCATGGGATGCTGTAAGCCCTGTGGATAATGTTTTGCTTTTATTATTGCCTAACGAAAAATTACCCACAGAGGTTTGTGTCTGCTTTCTCTGCAGCTAATTTTTTCTTCAGACACAATTACATGTAGTTTTGAGTAATCAAATCTATGCATATTGTTCCAATTTCTGCCTTCTTCCTGCCCCCCCCAAAACGACCAAGCAAACGTTTCATAGAGACTTACCCCCCCCCCCCCCCCGACCTCTACCATGTCCCATTCTCAAAGAATAGGGGGTTCAGGGGACCCCTTTAAAGTTGTGAGAAGAAGGAAGAGAAGGTTACCTCACAAGGTCCATCTAATTGTTTGGAGCTAGCTTATGAACCCTTTCACTTTTAACATCAGAAGAATCTCATCCAGCCCCTTAAAGGCTGGATGGGCTAAGCAAAGTGTGCCAGTGCCTATCCCCACATGGCTTTCCCTGGTAACTCTCGCTACTATCCTCCCCTTCCTTCCATGATGCCTTCCTGGTTCCTCTCCTTTGTACCCTTCCCCTATAAGACCTCTTCCTTGCTCTTCTTCCTCCTATCTACCTCATACAACTTCTGCCTCAGTCCTCTCACTGCTACATTTCTCTTCCCACACCGCTACGGCTCCTTCCCTACTTATCTCCCTCCTACCCTCTCTACATTGCCCCTTTCTGTGAGGGATCGCCCATCTCCATCTCCAACATTCTCTTTGGTTCACCTCATTTGATTGCTCCCAGATCTGATGGCAGCAGAGATTGTCAGACTGCAGCAACAGTGTCAGCAAGAGAGGAGAAATCAGCATGGGGCCTGTGAGCCAGTCCATAATCATAGGCCCTGTGGCGGCCTTGCCTCTCACATGGGTTTCCTTGGTAACAGGAAGCCTGTGCGAGAGGAGGGGTGGGCTGTCAGAAGACCTGTGAGCACATGCTGGTTCAAAGGAACAGTGCTGATTTTCTCTCCTCTTGATATGCTGCCATATGAAGATATCTGCCAGTCTTCCTCGGCTGATCCTATGGGGGCTGCTTGGGTGGAATTTATGCTACTGGCAGTCCTCCTTCTAGTTTTAGATATGAATAGTTGATGAAATCATATATTTGCAACTGTTATTCCCATTTTTACTGATATCAAAATGGACGCTATTTCAATTTATTTTTGTAACAGCTCTAGTTTTAGACACTGTGACTTGCACAGTGCAGAGATGCTCTGTACGTTTTCAAATATTAAAAAAAAATATTTTAATAAAAAATGTAAACCTTTGCTTTCTAGGGTTCTCTGTCTAGTGTGATTCATTCTGTAATACATTTAATGAATGTCACATAAAACTTTCCAATAAAAGCAACTATTTTATCAGTTCTTGCTCAGGATGAGTGAGCCTGCTCAGATTTAGTTAATAAATAACTATGCATAGCTTTGAGTTCTGTTATCTACTGGTTGCAGCAATTGGTTATTATCTGTAAATGCATGACAGATCTAATACTCCACTTCTATTCCAGGTGGTTCAGTTTCCTAGAAAAAACTGATTCTGCTCTACCACTTGTACCTTGTGTGATTGACAAGAAGCCCCATAGACATCACCCTTGGTCCCTATCCAATTAGTGATTTCAGAACTGTCACCAAAGCAGTTATGCTTTCTTGTTGAAACATTGAAAATAAATGTTTGTGTCTGGTGGAGGAAGAGGTAGAAATAGAAAAATAAGGGTGATGATGTGCTGGTTAAGTCAATGATGTCAGGTCTGCAAACCTGGTTTTAAACAAGAGCACTATCTACAAGAAGAAGCTGGGCAAAACTGAATGGAAGCACGAGGAAAGCTGTATGCGCTCACCTCCACATGAAAATTTGCCAAGAAGGCAGAGAAACAGAAATGTCTTGTTTGTTAGTAAAGAGTTTTCACTTCAATTTCATTAACTTTAATACAGGATTTTTTTTAATGCCAAACTATTTTGTCTTCTGTATCTCTAGCCAGAGCTGCATTTTTATTTTCCATGATTATTTGTTCAGTCATTTCTTCAGATTGGAACACAGGGAGTCTATAGCTCTAATGCCTTCTGTCTAGGTAGAAAAGCTGTAAGTGTGGTCTTAATTTTTCATTTACCAAATGTTATAAGTGCATTTCATACATGGGACTGAATGGTTTAACAAAACGGACTTAGGGTTATAGAGCCTCTCACCTCTAGGTTGCCAGTTGAAATCCGGCTTGGGTCAGTAGTGAATGAAAGTCATTGCCATCTGAAAGTTGTTTGGTCTATATTAAATGTTGGATTCAACCCATTCCCAGTGGATAGGGCTCCAAATTGCAAAACTCACCATCCTACTTTGGCAGTCATGGACCTCATTGTTAGTACTCACAGCAAAACCAATGAAAAAAAAAAGTACTGACTGGCTAGGAATGAGGCTTTGTTTTCCAGTTCTAGCAATCTGGCACCTTTCATGAGCACTAAATTCAGCAGAAAAAAAATATACTTCACAATGTGCTAAATGGCTGTCAGAATGCCTCAGGATACACAGCACACCAAATTCACTGCTGTTTTCAATACAGTTACCTATGGGCATGGCATATGTTATCTCATTGATTTAGGTATGCTTGTTATCATCATAAAACAGAAGAATCTAAGAAATGCCATGCTGGGCTATAGCAAAGCCCATCAAGCCTGGCACCCTGTCTCTGACAGTGGTGAGTCTGGGTCACAAGTATCTGGCAGATCCTAAAAAATAGATCTATTTCTTGTTCTTCCCAGGGATAGTAATGGTTTTCTGTAGTCTACCAGGGTAATAATGGTTTATGACTTTTCTTCCAGGAACTCCCATAAATCCTACTGTACTAGTGCCGTAACCACATCCTCTGGCAACAGATTCCAGAGCTTGACTCTGCAATAAGGGAAAAAATATTTCCTACAATTAATTTTAAATTTGCTGGTTATTAGTTTTATATAGTGTCCTCTGTTTTAGAATTATTTGAAAGGATAATAAGTGGAGGAGTAGCCTAGTGGTTAGAGTAATGGGCTACAGACCAGGGTTCAAGTCCTGCTGTTGCTCCTTATGACCTTGGGCAAGTCACTTTACCCTCCATTGCCTCACGTACAAACTTAGGCCTGGATTTATCAAAATGCAATAAGTATTGCATGCGATAGCAAAAGGGGTGTGGTTTATGCTAATATGCAGTTTATCACAATTTGTGCTATTTACCTATGCAAAGAACTAAGTTAGTACACATTACACTAACCTTTTCAGACTATGTGATAGGTGTCAGACCTGATATATTTCCTGCATTCAATGAGAGAGAGAATCTAACCGTAGTACCTGCTCCCTAGATAGGTATTTGTATCCCTATAGTAGGCCCACCTAGTAACTCGAGGTGAGGGTTAGGTATTGGTGTAGGGGGTTAGGGGCCACTTTGCCATTCAATGTGAGACGTACGAACAGAACAGTGGTCTCTTGTGAAGATCTGAGGACCGACGGAGAGAGGAAACTCACTCCAAGATGAGATTTGTGCAATGTTCTCTCCACCTAGCTTGATGTTACCCAGGTAGAGAGTCCATCAAGCTAGGTTGAGAAAACATTGCCCAAATCTCATCTTGGAGTGAGTTTCCTCTCTCCGTCGGTCCTCAGATCTTCACAAGAGACCACTGTTCTGTTTGTACGTCTCACATTGAATGTCAAAGTGGCCCCTAACCCCCTACACCAATACCTAACCCTCACCTTGGGTTACTAGGTGGGCCTACTATAGGGATACAAATACCAATCTAGGTATTTGTAGCCCTATAGTAGTATCCCCTTTTTGGTTGTCCAAGCCAGACAACCGAAAAGGGGATATGATAAAGGTTTATAAAATCATGAGTGACATGGAACAAGAAACAGTTATTAAATCTTTCAGATAGTATTAAGACTAGGGGATATTTCATGAAACTAAGTGGTAGCAGGTTTAAAATTAATTTGAGAAAGTATTTTTTCAGTCAACCCACATTAAACTGTGAAATTTGTTGTCAGAGAATGTGGTCAAGTCTAGTAGTATAGCTTAGTTTAAAAAAGGTGTGGATAAGTGTCTGGTTGGCCAGATCAACAGAGAATCAACAGGGATCAACAGAGAATGGACCTCCCTTTCTAGATCTTCAAGCATCCTGAATTGATCATTGTCAATGGTAGGAGCACTGGGGGTCGTTGAACCATTGCTCTGACCCAGCAAGGCATGCAGTATATCCTTATATTCTTTTAAACTTGAGATGGCTTCAGCCAATAATCTCTGCCATGGTACAATATTTAATCCTCCCTGTATATTTTACAGTGAACAAAAAAATAATCTGTCAGTCTTATGAATGCACATGTAATAACCATAAACATTTTCATTTTCTCATGGCTCCAAGGCATGCATATATTGATTTACATTGACAAGGACTAACACACATATTTACATGCACAAACACATAAGAGAAATGTTTATGGGTTCAATTTTCAACCTCACCTTGATGTAAAGTCCATGGGCACTTTTTACTCATAGACTTTGCACCAAATATCAAAGGTAAAGTACATTTCCCTTTGACAATTATTGTAAATCTTTGCACCTATTTTTAGTGAAAGCAAAATATAGCCTGAAAATAGCATGCATAGATTTCAATCCTCAAGCATTATTTTTGGAACCTGCCCCTAGGAACACCCCCCCCCCCCTCCCGCAATCTGGCTAAAAATAAATATTTCTAACAGCATTTCTTTCCTGCTGTACCTTAGTTGTAAAACATTCAACCAATTTCAATTTTACAAGCAATGGTACAATTCATTTAAGCTCTTTGTAAACCCATAACATCAATGCCACCCCTCCAAACATCAGCTGTCTGATGTGCACTGGTTCCCCTTGTTGCTTGCAGTGGAGAGAATCTGTGAAGTATGTCCACAAAGTTTCTCC
The DNA here is from genome assembly GCF_901001135.1 of Rhinatrema bivittatum. NCBI lineage: Eukaryota > Metazoa > Chordata > Amphibia > Gymnophiona > Rhinatrematidae > Rhinatrema > Rhinatrema bivittatum. The sequence goes on along the minus strand of NC_042624.1, from coordinate 39,897,483 downwards.
ATGTACTATGTTAGTTATTATGCTGTATTGCTTGTAGCACAGTAAAGGAACAAAACTCAAAGCCAGTACTAAGGCCTACCAGAATTGCAGGAAAGGAGTCAGTAAATAGTATACTAAAAAGCATTGGGGCTATCTGTATATCCCAATTTGTTGCAATTTAATCTGTGCTAATTGGCATTCCACTAAGTGAAATGAATTTGTGCTTATTTTTTGTGTAGTATGAGACCGGGCAGATTTGCCCATGAAGCATGGAAGCACTTTCTTCTATGGTTTAGGCATATTTTATTTCCAATACATTAGATGAAAATTGTATAGAGTATTTTTTTTTAATAGTTTGTGTAATTGAAATGCAGACTTTTAATATTTGACTTGTCGGCGTCAACGAAATCAATTGTCATTAGAGTAGTAAGGATGGAAAATATTACCATCTCTAATTGGTTTCATGAAAAATAGGCTGTGTGTCGACAGGAATCATTCATGCATATTGGTTTCCTATAATATTTAAATAGTTTGTACATTAGAATTGACATATGAAATATTAAATAACTTTCCCCGTATCAGATAATTAAGCATTTTGTATAACATAAACATTTAAGAATAATGAGAGCAGGTGAGGCTTGGAGAAATAGGTCAGCCATATAAATATTCATACATTCATGTCACTGACTTTTTCAGCAATTTCTAAAATGTTAGTGTGCTATTAATGCTGGTCAGAAGTACAAAGGTTGGGCTAGTCTTTTTTCATTAATGATATGGCTCAATGCACACAGCAGTGTAATGCATTTTATGAGTGAGGGAAATGGTATTGGTTTGAGAGGTCTCATATAACAGTAATATCCTGTCCAAATGTAATTTTAAAAACAATCAGAGCCATTAAGGCTCACACAGAAAGAAAGATAAAGATAGATAGCTGTATATGGGTCTTTAATAAGTAATTCACCCTGGGCTTAAAACATGATATTGCCAAGTAATATTATAAATGTATAAGCATGTTGATATTATCATGTTTTCCCCCATTGGTTCAGTTATGATATGCTCCTGATGCAAATTATTCTGCAACTTTATTAAATCAAAGTTAGGCAAAGATTGACACCACAGATTATTCAAATATTTTGCTTGATTGTTCCAAACACTAAAAAGCACTTTGAAGCAAGTAACTAAAACTTCCATTTAAATAGCATTTTATAGAGGAAATGTTAGTCATCATTTGACTGTACTCATAAATATTAATTGTGTGTAATGTCTTTTTCACTTGAATTAACCTCTTTTGAAAATGTTTTTCATTAATCCCTATTTTAGAAGTGGCTAATTACTGTGCATGAATTCTATTATTTTTTCTTAAGCTTATAAGCTCCTATTTTCAAGGGTGTTGTCACTGACACAGATTACGAGAACCTCCTTTGAAAGTGAGACCTTAGAGCTTGCAGTCTGGTTTTGTTTGTGGAAAACAATGGAAATAAAGACAGGCATTTTCTAATGTAAAGTTCAAAACGATCAAAAGCATTACATATCTAAATCTTGAGACTGTATTGCCTTCAAATTAGAACAATGAAGACGGGATCTAGGTGGTCTTGAAAACTAATTTACATCATTATTTTTCAATAATTCTTTTTTTTGTTCCAATATAAGGTACTACAACCTGGCAAGAATCTTGTACATAGTACATATAAGACCAAATTTTCAAAGGCCCGTGCACACAAAAATCGGGATTTATTTGCATGGCCAGTCCTTGTGCACTGGGCGCATTTTAAAATGGGACCAGCCACACACATAAAACCCAATATGCGCACAAGTGCCAGACCTCTCAGAAGGGGTAGGCCGGAGGGGCTGGGAGGTAGGGGGCCAGAAAAGTGCCATTTCACGCTGTCCTGACAACTCGCGCTGTGGGCTAGAAGTAAGTTCCGAAACAAAAAAAAAAGGATAAATAGGAAAGATTTAGGGGTTGGGTGGAGAGGTGAAGAGGTAGCAAGAATAGGGTTAGGGATAGGAAAGTTCCCTCCAATCGGGCCTCCCCCAGTTCCCTTCCGGTCCGCTCTTTACCCCCCCCCCCCCCTTCAAAGTCTAATTTTAATGGAACAGATTGCTTGTATTTCCCACATTCCACTATTACATCTTTATCACCTTTACTTTTCTCTATTTCATTAATCTCTAGATAAAGCATTTTGTTTCAATAACCAACAGATTATCTCTGTCAAATATGATTCTTGTAGCATGTGAAACCTTTTCATGAACAAGATAAAATAATCCAAGGATGGTATGGCATGATATATCGAGACTGTGATGGTCCTGGATTCAGTTGTGACATCACATCTATTACAGGGACCCATATGTTCTTGAAAAGCCTCTTTACTACTTCATTTTCAGATTCTTGCATTGTTCCATTAGAAAGTACTCAATAAAAAAAAGTACCCAACATCAATTTATTCAATTCAAATAATTAAAACATACAAAATATTCACATCACAGAAAATATTCTCCAATTAAAAGCCCCCACTTCATAAAATATTTTCAAAAGATTTCTTCAAATATTTATAGATATTTTCAATATTCCCAACAATGGGCCCTTGTTTCTCCAAATACTTGGCTTCATCAGGGGACATTAACACATACTATCCACTTAATCATATCTGTTTACAGTATAACTGTACTCAAACCCATTTGCAATATATGTATTAGCACGGTTATACAATTTCACCAAAATATTAGACTTTTCCAGGAACCAATAAATTCACTCAATTGTCTGCAATTATCATGCAGCTCCCATTGTATAAAAGAGTGTAATGCTTATATCTTGTGCAATAAGTTAATCATATACTTCTTTCTGTTAAGAATGTTATCAACAATTTCCCTCTTTGAGACATATCAACAGCTGTCCAATGCCATGCACCTCCAGTTTAAAAGCTGTTTATATTGGCATCTTTAAATCATCTTCCTGATTGCTCTCCTGCTTGGAAAGAATGACATAAGCCCATCTGAGTTTTCCCAATTCTGATCCCAACTTTTCTCCTGGTAAAACTGACACAGCCCACTTTAGAGCAGTTCCTCCTGATCCATTGCATTAGAAAGATCTCATCTGGACATAAAAACATAGAAAAATGCTTGTAGAAAAAAGACTGCCCATCCACCAAACTAATTTAGCTTTACAATTCCCATCAATCCATCAGAGATCTCTTGTACCCCATGCTTTCTTGAATTCATATACCCTTTTTGTCTCTACCAGCTCTACAAGATGGCTGTTCCAAGCTTTTATTGGAGGAGTTAAATTACAACAGGCAAGTTTTTCTGGCTGAATTCAACTGCAGATACCTTACTTTGAAGGGGGATAACTTTTATTAATAAAGGAATTTTTTATTGCTTTTTTTTTTATTTCTTAGGCTTCTACTTAGTTTTAGAAAGGAGAGTAGAAGGAAGAAGCATCCCCCACCCACCCCAACTTCCACACACAACTTCTAACTTTATAAACTAACCCACTAGTTAGGGGGGTGGACATTGGTTGGCAGAGTATCACAAGGAAGTAATTTAGATACATTTAATTACTGTGGAATCAAGTAAAGTTTCAGGAGGAGATTCATTAGTAATACCATAGTAGATATTTCAGATAATTCATTTTCAGGACAAGAGAGAAAAATACTGGTTGGTACCAGAAAAAGGAGCGAGAGCAAGTGAATTAGCTCATTCTATGATTTCTGCAAAAAGAACAAATTAAGTACATTTTTTGTGAACTGATTGTAAAATCATATTAGATCTGTTGCGGTTCTGGCCGCGAGCACCGCGGCCAGGCCCTTACCTCCGGGTTCCCGGACCTGCTCCCGCTTCCAGAGGCCTGGTTTGCGGCCTGGTTGGCGGCGTCCCCGCTGGGGCTGTGCTGCTGCAAGCGCTCCCATGGACGCCCGGCTCCTAGGCACACGCGCGCGCCACTTGGGCGCTTTTCTAGGCCGTTTCCCGCCAGTAGTCACTCTGCCCAACTTCTGATGTCAGATGCCGCGGCCTATATAAGCCGGCCGCGGCCATCCAGTCTTTGCCTTGCAACGGGTTAGCTTCCCGGTTTCCTGTTGCGCTGTGCCCCGGAGTGACTCACCTTGCTTCGTCGCTCCATTCCTGCCTCAGTACCTGCCTGGTTCCTGCTTGCTTGCTACAGTACATGCCTGGTTCCTGCCTGCTTGCTACAGTACCTGCCTGGTCCCATCTTGCCTGTTACGGTCCCAGCTTGCCTGCTAGTCCCAGCCTGCCTGCTACTGATCCTGCCTGGTTCCAGTACCCGAAGCCTGCTACAGTTCCTGCCTGGTTCCAATACCCGAATCCTGTCACAGTTCCTGCCTGGTTCCAGAATCCGAACCCAGTTACAGTATTGCTACTGTCTTAGTCTTGTTCCAGTTACCTGTCCTGATCCACAACCCACCTAAGTCCCAGCGGCCGGGTCCCTACGGCCTCCTTCTGGGGGGGCTTCAGCTTCCAAGGGTGAAGCCACCTAAGTCCCAGCGGTTGGGCTCCTACGGGCTCCTCCCGGGGGAGCACCAGCTTCCAGGGTGAAGAGCATCTTCGTCCTGCCTGAACATCTGCCTCCCGGCCTGCTATTCACTAGAGACATTGACCACCTTTCCCAGTCTCCAGCAGGTCGGCCCAAGGGTCCACTAAACAGAAACTCCCATAACAAGATCTTATGGGAGCACTGAGAGAAGAGGATCAACTTGCTGGTTGCTGAAGAAAACCAATAAGTATTGCATTGGGACATTTTAGAACATATAAAGTTTTGGGGAGACATAAACTAACATAAGAACATAAGAAATTGCCATGCTGGGTCAGACCAAGGGTCCATAAAGGCCAGCATCCTGTTTCCAACAGAGGGCAAACCAGGCCACAAGAACCTGGCAAGTACCCAAACACCAAGAAGATCCCATGCTTCTGATGCCAGTAATAGCAGAGGCCATTCCCTAAGTCAACTTGATTAATAGCAGTTAATGGACTTCTCCTCCAAGAACTTATCCAAACCTTTTTTAAACCTAGCTACAGTAACTGCACTAACCACATCCTCTGGCAACAAATTCCAGAGCTTAATTGTGTGTTGAGTGAAAAAGAATTTTCTCCAATTAGTCTTAAATGTGCTACTTGCTAACTTCATGGAGTGCACCCTAGTCATTATATTATTCGAAAGTGTAAATAACCGATTCACATCTACTCATTCAAGACATCTCATGACTTTATCATATCCCCCCTCAGCCGTCTTTTCTCCAAGCTGAACAGCCCTAACCTCTTCAACCTTTCCTCATAGGGGAGCTGTTCCATCCCATTTATCATTTTGGTTGCCTTTCTCTGTATCTTCTCCATCGCAACTATATCTTTTTTGAGATGCAGCGATCAGATTTATACACAGTATTTAAGGTGCAGTCTTACCATGGAGCAATTCAGAGGCATTATGACATTTTACATTTTATTAACCATTCCCTTCCTAATAATTCCTAACATTCTATTTTCTTTTTTGACTGCTGCAGCACACTGAGCCAACAATTTCAAAGTATTATCCACTATGATGCCTAGATCTTTTTCCTGGGTCGTAGCTCCTAATATGGAACCTAACATTGTGCAACTACAGCAAGGGTTATTTTTCCCTATATGCAACACCTTGCATTTGTCCACATTAAATTTCATCTGCCATTTGGATGCCCTATCTTCTAGTCTCACAAGGTTCTCCTGTAATGTATCATAATCCGCTTGTGATTTAACTACTCTGAATAATTTTGTGTCATCCACAAATTTGATAATCTCACTCGTTCTATTTGTTTCCAGATCATTTATATATATATATATATATATATATATTGAAAAGCACCGGTTCAAGTACAGATCCCTGAGGCACTCCAGTATTTACCCTTTTCCACTGAGAAAATTGACCATTTAATCCTACTCTCTGTTTCCTGTCTTTTAACCAGTTTGTAATCAAAACTGGGTCATACACTTTAGTATGTTTGTGTGTCTGTATTAGATAACTAATCAGAAGGCAGGCAGAAGGCAGGAGTTAGTGTATCTATTTTAAATAGCTAGTCAGAATTTATCTCCCTCCCATCCACCCACACGTAGCTCATCCCTTGATTTATAGTTAGGAGACCCTTTCACATAAATAAAAAAAATCAGCCTTTTAACTTAAACACAGGATTGCCCCAAGCCTTGTCAATCATTTAATCATCCCTTACTAGGTGACTACCAGATAAATAGTGAATACACCAATAAATTTAAAGGACTCAAATTGTATGGATTTCTACTCCTATAGCAGCCTAAACTTAACTAGGAACTGAACAAAATTAAGATGAAGCTAATAGTCCAGCAGCAAGAGGTGGACCTTTCAGTCTTTTCCATTGAATGTCACATTTATCATTTTTTACCTGCTGGTAAGTTGTATGTGTGCACCCGGGGCAAAGAGCTCCAGTCTCTCAGAGAACGAATCTGATCTCTGGAGGCTAGAGTGGCAGACTTGGAACAGAGGAGAGGATCACCTTGCAGGTGGCTGAAAAGAATCAGTAAACACCGCTTGGGAAACATTTTAAAACTTAAAAGTATTGTAGAGAAGGAAATAATTGAGGTATATTATTTAGTGCGTTTGTGTGTTTGTATTAAATAGGTAGTCAGAGCGCATGCAAAAAGCAGAAGTTTATGTGTTTTGTATTTTCCAACCTTCCCACCCCTATCCTGTCCATGTTATGGCCGCCAGCCACGGCAGTCCGCAACCGGGGCCGGCCACTCACCCGCGGTGTCGGACCACCTCCAAGGCACCTGCAGGAGCAGGCAGCTGTCCCCGACACTGTCTTCATGGCCGTTGCTGCTGCTGAGGCCTGGCCGCGTCTCTTCCTCCTGCCTGCTGACTCCTTCCCCTCCGGGCCTGCCTAGAGCCACGCACGCGGCTGAATACCAAATTTAAAGGGGCCACGACAGGAAATCATCGTGGCTCCTCCCTAGGGACTCCTCCTTCCTAAGGACTATTTAAGGCAAGGCCTGCCTCTCAGACCTTGCCTTGGCTTCTTGGCTCCTGGTTCCGTGTTGTTCCTGCAGTCCTGATCCTGTATTCCGGCTTCCTGTTTTCCACAGTCTGTTCTCGTAGAACCTGCTCCTGGTTTCCTCTCCAGTTCCTGCTCCCTTTCTCCTTGGACGGATTCTTCTGGCTTCAACTCCTGGACCGTCTTCCGACCTCCCTCAGGTTTTCAACCTCAGACAGTACATTGACTTTGCTTCACCTTCATGGAGGTCCCCCTAAGTCCAGTCGAGCCCCACATCCTCAAGGGCTCAACCTGGGGGGAACGGGGCTAGTACTGGTGAAGCACCAGCCAGCTCTCGCTTCAATACAGCCTCGCCTTCTGACAGTAGGGACCTGTGAGGGTCTTCTCTCGCAGGTTGCGCCAACTCTACCTCAGACTAAGGATCCACCACTCAGAAACGCAACAGTCCACCCCTAGCTCATCCTTTAATTTATAGGCAGGTGACACTTTCACACTAAAAAAGAAATAGAAAACTAAATAAATAAATAAAAATTAATCAGCCTTTTAACTTAAATTAAGAAATTCCCAACACCATATCAAGAGTTTCATAATTCCCTTGTAGGTCACTACCAGATATATAGGGGGTAATTTTCAAAGGAGTTATGTGCATAAATGTAACTACTATTGTAGCAATTTTCAAAAGCCATTTACTCATGTAAAGTGCACTTATGCGAATAAATCCTATGGACGATTCAATGGCGTATATTGTAGCAATTTTCAAAAGCCCACTTACTCGAGTAAAGTGCATTTACACGTGTAAAACCCAGTTTTACGCATGTAAATGCTTTTTAAAATCAGACCCATAGTGAATACACTAATACATTTAAAGCACCCTAATTGTACGCAGTCCAACTCCCATAGTAAACCTAAAACTAGGAACTGAACACATTTAAGATGAAGGCAGCAGTCCATCAGCAAGAAGGGATCATCCCAGTCTTTTGCATTGAGTATCATATGAATGATTTTTTACCCACTGGTGAAAAATTGTACGTGTGCATCCGATGCAAAGAGCTCCTGTCTCTCAGAGATCGAGTCTGATCTCTGGAGGCTAGAGTGGCAGACCTGGAGGAGCTGAGGCAGACAGAGAGGTATATAGATGATACCTTCACGGACATAGTAGCCAAGTCCCAACTCCAGTCTGGCAGTCCTGATGCTGCCTTGGAGGAGGAAGGACTCATAATTGGAGAGCATCAACCAGGTACAGCAACCATTGACGTCATGTTTTCTTTTTTGTTTTAGACAATTGGAAGTTTAAATTAAATAATTGACAAGTTTAAAATCTTGAGCATTTCTGGGGTTGGGCTAGAAGCCATGAACAGTTGGAGCTTTATATGAATGGGGTATATGCTGCTTTACCTGTTGTGTTATAAGCTAGTATTTGGGTATATTGCTCTCTTTCTATTACAGTATTGGTGTGACTAGACTATCCCCTGATGCAGAGATTTTATCTTGAAACATGGCATATGTCAGGACTGCTGGGATTTTCACATAAAAAAAAAACAAAGATAAGTGTTTGCTTCTCCTTATTTTATTTGCAAAAAAATTACAAAAAAAATTATTGAATTTTCAACTGATGATTAAATAAAAAGCAATCAAGGTTTCAATATCAGCAGGGCTTGGTATGATGGTCCTTATATATCTTTCTTAAATATTAATCCTATTTTTCTGTGCATGATAAAGAATAAAATCACAGAACATTTAAATAGATGTGGTTTAATGGGACACAGCTAGTATGGATTTACCTAAGGGAAGTTTTGCCTCACAAATCTACATTTTTAGGAAGGGTAAATAAACATTTGGACAAAGGTGAACCAGTAGATGTGGTGTATTTGGATTTTCAGAAAGCGTTCCACAAAGTCCCTCATGAGAGGCTTCTAAGAAAACTAAAAACTCATGGGATAGGAGGTGATGTCCTTTTGTGGATTTCAAACAGGTTAAAAGATAGGAAATAGAGAGTAGAATTAAATGGTCTGTTTTCACAGTGGAAAAATGTAAACAGTGGAGTGCCTCAGGGATCTGTACTAGGATTAGTGTTTTTTAATATATATATAAATGATATGGAAAGGGGCATGACGAGTGAGGTGCTTAAATTTGTGGATGACACAAAATTATGCAGAGTAGTTAAATCTCAAGTGGATCGTGATAAATTGCAGGAGGACCTTGTGAGACGAAGATTTGGCATCCATATGGCAGATGAAATTTAATTTAGACAAGTGCAAGCTGATGCGTATAGGGAAAAATAACCCTTGCTATGGTTACACAATGTTAGGTTTCACATTAGGAGTTACCACCCAGGAAAGAGATCTAGGCATCATAGTGGATAATACATTGAAATCATTGGCTCAGTGTTTTGTGGTGTTGAAAAAAAGCAAACAGAATATTTGGTATTATTAGGAAGGGAATGGCGAATAAAATGGTGGATGTCATAATGCCCCTGTGAGACCGCACCTTGAATACTGTATACAATTCTGATCACCGCATCTAAAAAAATATATAGTAGCACTGGAGAAAGTGCAGAGAAGGGTGACTAAAATGATAAAAGGGATGGAGCAGCTCCCCTATGAGGAAAGGCTATAGAGGATAGGGCTGCTCATCTTGGAAAAGAGACAGCTGAGGGGGGATATGATAGAGGGCTACAAAATCATGAAAGGACTTGAACGGGTAAATGTGAGTTGGTTCTTTACTCTTTCAGATAATACAAGGATAGGGGGTACTCCATGAAGTTAGCAAGTAGCTCATTTTGAACAAATTGGAGAAATGTTTTTTTCACTCAGCAAATAATTAAACACTGGAATTCATTACAAGAGAATATGTTTATGGCAATTAGTATAGATGGATTTAAAAAAAGATTTGGATAAATTCCTAGAGCAGAAGTCCATAACAGCTATTAATCATTAAGGATCAGTAGCTTGGGATCTCTTCATTTAATGTTTGGGTATTTTCCAGGTTCTTTTGACTTGGTTGGCCACTGTTGGACACAGGATACTGGGCTTGATGGACCCTTGGCTGACCCAGTATGGCATATCTTATGTTCTTATGTTCCTATGTTCAAACACTACCCCCTCGGTAAAGAAATATTTCCTATGATTACTCCCGAGTCTACTCACTTTTATTTTCATCCCATGACCCCCTTACTCTAGATCATCCTTTCAGGTAAAAGAGGCTCACCTCCTGTACATGGAAACCTTTGAGATATTTAAATATCTCTATCATATCTCCCTTATCTAGCCTTCCCTCTAGGGTTTACTTGTTTATATTTTTAAATCTATCCCCATATCTTTTACAATAAAGAGAGTGTTGATGCCCTGCAAGGGGCTCTGCTCAAACAAATGGTAAACGAACCCACGAGGGAGAGAGTTACACTCAACCTAATGCTTACTAATGGGGATAATGTCTCTAATGTCTGGGGGGTGCCCACCTGTGGGGAATTATGAGCTTTGCTCCTGATGGCCAGCAGGCCATGTCAGGGGTTAACTCTAACTTCCCTTCTCTCTGACCTTTGCACTGTATGCAGCAAGACTAGCACATCTTAAATCTCTAGCTTATAATTAACCCTCACTGCCTAAGGAGAGGATACCTAGCTGCCACGTATTCAGCTGCAGGCAAAAGACAGACACATATATGGTATAGGCTTCAGCAGCCAATGAAATGATCTGTACGCACCCCTTGAGCCAATGCTATAATGGCTATAATGGCTAGGAGAGCCAATGATATAAAGACACGTCTGTATGCTATGGCTAGGAGAGCCAATGATGTGATGGCACATTTGTATGCTATGGATGTATGTACAATAAAAGGGGACCCACGGGAGTGTTCAGCCCCTTCCCTTTTTGCCATGAATCCTGCCTGATGTGTCTTCATTGCCGCAACATCTGGTGACCCGCGACGTGATAAGCCCCCTGCTCATTCGTCTGGAACAGCCTAGGTGCGCACCGTAACAGCAGACCTGCTCCCGCAATCGTAAGTATTTTTCAGCGAGTCTGCTCCCAACATTCGTGAGTATGGGGGGGGGGGGGGGGGGGGGGGGAACTGTCAGCTAAGCAGACGTGTCATGCAAAAAAGCTGCAGAAAATAATAAAGAATGATTATTTCATCACCAGGGGAGAAATAGCACAAGTCAGACTAGGGGACTTAGAAAAATTGATAGGTGAAATAGCCTGCCTTTGCCCATGGTATCCGGAGGCTGGAACTCTGGATGTCCAATATTGGATTAAGATAGGCAACAGCCTGCATACACCTCCACATGCTCCCATAAGGCAATTGTTGCTCTGGCAAAAATGCACAGAAGCTATAGAACATCTGGGGACACTCACTCACAAGGCACCGTCCCCAACCACGGCTTCCGTGGCTTCCTCTGTGTCCACCTCAGAGTAAAAACTCCAGGAAACTAAAGACACTGAAATCAAAGAAGCTAGCCTCCCTCCACCTTACCCGCAAGCCCCTTCCCCACCAACCACCAGCTCCCTGTACCCCCAGCTGCCATTGCCTGCGACAGTCGTTGATTCTGCATCACCGATTTGTCCAGGTAAATTACCATCTCAAACCGCCGCTCCCAGTAACGATTTATGTGCTGCGGTCAGCATGGGGTTTCACCTAGAACAGGTGAATGGAAATTTCACAGGGGAGGAATTATTGGAAGGGATTCAAGCATTTCCCATCATGGAGGTGCCTAATGCTCAGGGTGAGATTTAGTATCAGTGGTCAGCACTATCTTATACTATTTTAAGGGAACTCCGCACAAGCATTAAGGAGACAGGGTTCCATTCCTCTTACACCCGAGGGTTGCTAAAGGGATCCCTGACAGCAATTGAGTTGAATACCTCCCGGAGTGCCATAAGCAGTAACTATGCCTCCAGGACTTCAAAGAAATTAGCATATATGACCTTGTGCCAGGCAGCCGCAGTCCTGATAGCACAGTGGCGTTACAAACAAAAAACATACCAACATGAAAGAAATGATTTGGTAAGACAATATAATGCTCTATTGCAAAGCAGAATAAACCAAGTTATTGAGCAGACAAAGCAAACCTGGAAGGAATGTTTAGCTTGGGCTTTGCTATTCAGTTGCAGGAAGCCTGCATACTTAGAGCACATTTCCCCACAGGCAGTGTTCCCCCACACATCAGAGAAAGATCCAGTGTATACACAGCCTTACGTTGTAACTGTACTGAAACTTGGACAGGACACTGTGTAAATTTCATGTGAAATGTTCCTCTTTTGCAAAGTTAAATTGGATCACATTTAAAATGACCTTGTTACTCTGAGCCTTATTTTTATAGCAATTGCTTGCATTGCCAGTGCACAGAATTTGCATTTTTACTGCAATTTTCGTTTTAGGACAAGTAGGTTAAGATAGAATTTGTTTACAAGAGATCAGCAAATCCTTGCCAGTCTCATTGTCTCTGATTGATGTTATCTAGTTATGTTATCACTTGCTGGTACATTTCTTGTATAAGGATTTTAGTTTAACTAAGTTAATGTTATACAGTGCTGCTTTTCAGTTCCTCTAGACTCGAAGGATTGATTCATTTAATGGAGTTCTTTCCTCTGTTTATTTTCTCTTGAGAAACGCTGTTCTGCATATACTAGCCCTTCCTCTCACTCTGTCTTTCTATTGTTAACTCTTTGTTGCCACTCGGGGGGGGGGGGGAGAACTTTTGAAAAGAAAAAACTGGACTTAGTACTGCAGTTTCTCTCCCTAATTTCTGTATCTGTTATATCTCTGATACATTTCTTTATCACAACACATTCTTCATACCTTTCTTTCCTGAATTATCTGTCCAAACTGTGCATTGCAGCTTTCAAAGGGGGGCATGAGACAGATCAGATCTCCTGCCGCAACACCACCTCAGAACCAGTGATCTTCAAACAGTATGGGTTGATATTGCAAATGGGATACAGAGAGGTCACACGAACACCCAAGTTTTGAATTTCAAAAATACGGACTTTGTCGAAATGGGGATGTACTTGTAGGTAGAACTAGAAGACTAAGAGAAAATGAGAGAGATGGAACAACAGTGGGCCAAACTACAAGGAGCTATTACAAAGACCACAAATCTGTTAGAAAAGTAAATAAAAGTAAGAGAAATAAGAAACTGATCTGGTTCTGAAAGGAGGTAGCTGACATAAAGGATCCCAAAAAGAGGAACACAGGAAAGAATATCTGTTGACACTGAAGGAGACAAAGAAATCAAGAAAGCAAAAAGTCAGGCAGAAGACAGGATCACCGGTAAAGTGAGGTGCCAAAACATTTTTCAGGTATATCAGAGAAAGAAGGAAGGTCTGTGATGGTATTGTGAAATTGAATTTGTGGAGAAAAAGACAAAGAAATGGTTGAAATATTAAACAAATACTTCATATCGGTGTTCACTATAGAAGACCCTGGAGAAGGACCGTTGCTAGTTGACAAGACTGTGGACGGGGATGGAGTAGACGAAACTCCATTTACAGAAGAGAATATATGAGAAGAGCTAGGAAAACTGAAAGTGGACAAGGCCATGGGGCCAGATAAGGTAAATCCCAGGATACTGAGGGAGCTCAAAGACTGAAGGACCTGAAAGTCCACTGAAGGACCTGTTCAATAGATCCCTGGAAATGGGAGTGGTGCTGCAAGATTAGAGAAGAGCAGTAGTAGGACCACTTCACAAGAGTGGAAGCAGAGAGGAGGCTGGAAACTTCAGGCTGGTTAGCTTCACCTTGGTGGTGGGAAAAATAATGGAGAAGTTTCTGAAGGAAAAGATTGTAACTAACTACAATGCAGTAGGTTGCTTGACCCAAGGCAGCATGGATTCTTCAGGGGAAGGTCCTGTCAGACAAACCTGATTGATTTTTTTGATTGGGTGACCAGAGAATTGGATCAGGGAAGAGCACTTGATATGATTTGCTTGAATTTTAGTAAAGCTCTTGATACGGTTCCACATAGGAGACTTGTCAACAAAATGAGAAGCTTGGGAATGGGTTCCAAGGAGGTAGCATGGATTGCAAACTGGTTGACTGACAGGAAACAGTGTGTAATGATAAATGGAACCTACTCTGAAGAAAAAACGGTGTTAATTGGAGTGCCACAGGGATCAGTTTTGGGACTGGTTCTTTTCAATATATTTGTGAGCAACCTGGCGGAAGGGTTAGAAGTTAAAGTTTGTCTGTTTGCAGATAATACTAAGAAATGAAACAGAGTGGACATGCATGAAGGAAAAGTGAGAATGAAAAGTGATTTAAGAAAGCTTGAAGAGTGGTCAAAGATTTGGCAGCTGGGATTCAATGCCAAGAAGTGCTGGGTCATGTATCTGGGGTACAGCAATCCAAAAGACCTTTATGTGATGGGCGGTGAAAGACTAATGCACACAGACTGGGAAAGAGACCTTGGTGTGATAGTGTCTGATGATCTAAATATGGCAAAGCAATGTGACAAAGCGATAGCTAAAGGCAGAATGCTGGGCTACACAGAGAGAGGAATAACCAGTAAGAAAAAAGAGGTGATAATGCCCTTGTGAGGCCTCATCTAGAGTACTGTGTTCAGTACTGGTAACCATATCTCAAAAAAGATAGACAGGATAGAGGTGGTCCGAAGCAGAACAACCAAAGTGGTAAGGGGTCAGCATTGGAAAGCTTATATGAAGAGGCTGAAGGACCTTGATATGTATACCCTGGAAGAGAGGAAGTGCAGGGGAGATATGATATAGACCTTCAGATACCTGACAGGATTTAATGATGCACAATCGTCAAACTTTTTCCGTTGGAAAGAAATCAATAGAACTAGGGGTCATAAAATGAATCTCCAGGGAGGACGACTCATAACCAATGTCAAAAAATATTTCTTCATGGAGAGGGTGGTGAATGCCTGAAATGCCCTTCTGGGAGAGTTTGTGAAGCTGAAAACAGTGAAGGAATTCAAAGGGGCATGAGATAAACACTGTGGCTCCTTAAAGGCTGGAGGATGGAAATAAAAGAAAAGAGTGCATAGGGGTAACTGGGGGTAAATTGCTAGTCTGTCAATTGCTTCCCTTAACATATAAGCCTGGATATTGTTAATGCAACTCCATCATTGCTCTCTGCTTCAACGAAAGTGAGAAAAGGGGAATTGGATTTGGAGAGCAACCAACAAGGGACCCGACTTTTATGGTTTGAGGAACAAATAAACATGGGTGTATCACTAAGCCTGATACTTTTGATGCAACTCCAACATTATTCTCTGTTTCCATGGCAATGGTTAAGGGAAATTGGATTCAAACAGCATTCAAGGGCCCTGACGTTTATGATCTAGTATACTTATAAGCATGGAGATAACCTGCACAGAGTAGCAGTTACTGGCATAAGCATAAGCTTGCTGAGTAGACTGGGTGGATCATTTGGTCCTTTTCTGCTGTCATTTCTGTTTCTATGATATATTTAGTAGCCACCCTCTGGACTGACTCCATCCAGTTTATATCCTTTTGAAGGTGCAATCTCCAGTATTGTACACAGTATTCCAAATGAAGTTTCACCAGGGACCTGTAAAGAGCAATATCACCTCCCTTTTTCTACTGACCATATATTTCCATATGAAGCTAAGCATCTTTCTGGCTTTTGCTTTTGCTTTATCCACCAGTTTGGTCTCCTTAAGATCATCAGATACATGTTGCAGATTTTGGTATCACTGGCAAAAAGACAAACCTTTCCTGAAAATCTTTCCTCTAGGTCACTTATGAAAATGTTAAAGAGAACCAGTCCAAGGACCAATCCTTGTGGCACTCTGCTAGTAGCATCCTACTCCTCAGAATAAACTCCATTTACCACTACTCTTTATTGCCTCCCACTCAGCCAGTTTCTAACCCAGTCAGTCACTCTATGGCCCATATGAAGAAATTCAATTTATGTATGCTGCCTATGAAAAACTGTGTGAAAGGTCTTACTAAAATCCAAGTACACTACATCTAGGACTCTCTCTTGATCCAACTCTTTGATCATCCAACCAAAAAAATTAATCAGATTCATCTGACAAGATTTACCTTTGGTAGAACCATGCTGCCTTGGATCTTGCAATCCTTTGGATTCCTGAAACTGCCCTATCCACTGTTTTAGCAGTGATTCCATTATTTTGCTCACAATAGAGGTCAGACTAGCTGGCCTGTAGTTCCCAGCCTCCTCCTATTTTTATGAATAGGAACCACATCCACCCCTCTCGAGTCCTCTACAACTACTCTCAGTTCTAAAGAAACATTGAAAACATCAGCCAGCTGAGATGCAGGACTTCTCTATGTTCCCTTAATACCCTCAGATGTATCCCATCCAATCCATCACCTTATCAATTGTTTTAGTAGCTCCTCGTGAACACATTTCTCTGAAAATTGATTGAGGTTTACCATGCTTCCAATCTTTTTGTGCTCATTTTATATGGTTCTTCTTCTGAGTCTTTCACAGTGAACACTGAGCAGAAATATTTGTAAAGCAATTTTGCTTTTTCTTCATCATCTTCTGCATTTTCTTCTCCTTCACCTGAGTCTCACTATGCCACTTTTGTGCTTCCTTCTGTCACTAACATTTTTTTTTAAGTCTTGTCCCTCCATTTTACCGTATTTGCTATTTTTTCTTCCAATCTGAATTTTTGCATTCCTGACTACTTTCCCAGGTTCTCTTAGCTTTTCAGCTATTGTCTCCTTTATTCCTCTTTCTGTGATCCTTTGAAGTTTATGAACGCTAATCATTTCTTCCTTTTATTTCCAGCTACTTCTTTAGAAAACCATAGCAGCTTCCCTTTCCTTTATCTATTTTCCTAACAAAAAGGTTAATTTCCCTCATATCTCCTTTTAGTTTTGCCCTTTGCTCTCTATGTCCCCTAGATTTTCCCATCAAGACAACAATTCCTTGAGGTACTCCCCCATTTAACAAAGTTAGTTTTCCTGAAGTCCAGAACCCTCATCTTTGAATGACGCTTCATCTCCTGAACTCTGATACTATTGGGTAATCACTGGATTCAGTATTCATTCACTACAACATCAGAGATACTGTCCCTGGAGGAAATGATGTCATTAGCTTGGATGGCAACTTAATTTTGGGCCCCTGACCCCTCAGAAGAAAATTCTTCTTCTACGGCAGCCATCCGCAGATAAGTGCTATTATTTTTAACATTGACCAGTGGCAAATCTATGGGAAATAACTGCCAGAAAGAAATATGTGGACTTTAGGCAATTCTCTTATAGTAAGTCAGGAAGAGATGCAATGGAGGGGCCTAGCTTGGCAGAGAGCGATGGCCACTGTTCACCAGAATTAGGTCCTGAGCAGGAAAACCCTAAAATTGCCTTGGTGGGTGGTGTTATTCTTACAAGAGTTGAGATTAGGGAATGGTTTTGCAATCTTCACAAAGACATGAAGACCAATAAACAAGAAATATTGGAGATGATAGCCAACTTCCAAGAGGATATAATGGACTTGGGCAGAGGGTGAAAGAGAGTGATACACGTTTGGATACACACGCAGAACCCTCACACATCTGGAAAGCCAATATAAAGATCTACAGACTAAACAAGTGACATTACAGGATAAAATTAAGGACATGGAAAACTAGGCTTGATGATGCAATTTATAGTTTAGGGGAGTGCCAGAGACTCCCAAATATGGTAGCTGTTAGTTGGCAGTAATCATTTAAAAATTTATTTATTTATTTAAAATCTTTTCTATACCGTCGTTGAGCGGGTGCCATCACAACGGTTCACAATAAGGCACAAAAATCATCATCTGCCAAACCATATTGAGAGTATGAGATGGGGCTGAATGAGAACCGAAGCCCACTATTGTCTTGGACCATGCACATCATGCTTTGGGTCAGGGATCAATAATAAGGCATGGTATATAATTGTCTACCTCTATAACTATGTGCTTAAGGAGAAAATGTATACTGCGGTAAAAAAGCAAAATGATTGGCAATGAGAGGGCAATACCATTGATTTATTTGCTGATTTATCCCCCGGAACTCTGTGTAAAGGGCAGGAGATGAAGGAGGTCACTGCTGAGCTTCAGAAGGATAATATCCTCTACCACTGGCTTTATCCATCAACAGCATGTCCTCCAGAGTAAAGATCTTGGCTGAAGCTGAGTCATCCCTACAAGCAGCAGGGTTTCCATTTCCTAGGTCTCAAAAGCAGCCCCATTTGATGGCAATGATCCAGAATGGGTATCCCCAATGGCAATGATTCCGTAAAGGGGATAAATGTCTGCGCAGGCAGACAGATGGCTCTACTTCATCTAAAAATACTATTCATTGATATATTTTAGCTGCATACTTGCTAAGGGAGGAATGAAGAAAAGATGATTTATATTCAAACAACAACCAACAAGGACTGAATTGCACAGGCTAGGTAAACAGAGTGAGAGTAGCTTGCTTATTGTGGCGGTTACTACCCCGAATCAATTAAGCTTAATACTTCACTTGGAATGCATATCCAGTGCAGCTCACTGCTTCAACGGTAGGGGGAATGAATAAAAGATGATTTATATTCAGACAACAACCAACAAGGACTGACTTGCACAGGTTGGGTAAACAAATAAGAGTGGGAGTAGCTTGCTTATTGCGGCAGTTACTACCCCTAACCAATTAAGTTGGATACTTTATTTTGATGAGGCTCCAGCACTTCTCTCTGCATCAATGGCAGGGAGAAGGAAATTGGAACCAAAATGTTACCAATAAGGGCCAAGAGTAACAGATAAGTATGATAAAAATAAGTGTGAAAGCGTGCTGGTTAGACTGAATGGGCCATTTGGTCTTCTTCTGCCATCATTTCTATGTTTCTTTGTTTAAGGCCACTCAGTTTGGTTCTTAAGCAGATGGTTTCTGGTTATACTGATGCAAGGGTTTCACTGTAATGTTAACAGGACCATGTGGGCCCTGAAATTTTGTTTGCAGAGCATTTTGTGCTTAGAACAGTTCTTGATTAAGATTGTTTAGAAACCATGTTATAGTAACATTCACATGAATGCTCAGATGTGAAGTTGAGGGATATCCGAGCAGATGCTCACACCTCCCATTAGAGAAGATGATCTGCAAGGAAGGGGAGGCAGTTCGTATTTTGAGAGTGGAGTTATGGGGGATTGGTGGGGAGGAGGGAGCTGGGGGGGGGATTGGGGAAAGAGGACTCTAGTTGTGGTGGGATTAGCAGTACGGAGAGGTGGGGAGGAGGGATAAACTAGCTTGGTCAAGGTCTGAGATGGGGTATTGGAGACTCTTTCAAGATTATAATTTTTTCTTTCAATATGAAAGGCTTAAATTTGAATAGGAAATACTAGTTACTATATAGGGAGATTAAGCAAGTGCAGGTGTTAATAGTGATGCTTCAAAAGACCTATTTGAAAGGTATTATGAATATCTGATAAGTTTTAAAGAGTTCCCCCATAGGTTTTTTTGCTGCCTGTTCTAAACAAAGGAAGTATATGGGGGGTGGGGGGGAATGGAGGGTCCTCTTTGCCAAAAATTTTCTTTTTGAATTTAGAATGAGTTACTGTGACCCAGAAAGGCAATATATTATAATACAATTTAGGGTGGGAGGAGAAGTATACACGATGGTGAATATATATGCTCTGAAAAAAGAGCAAGGGAAATTCCTTGAATTGCTAAAGGCAATTTTGGATTCTAAGGTGAGATTTTAATCTCACTAGAGTCCCTGCTTTGGATAATTCTGGGGGGAATGGGATGATCCTAAAAATTCAGAGGAAGAAAATCAGTGCCTTGATGGATAGGTGGCACCTAATAGATATCTGGAGGATGTTATACCTCAGCTAGGGAATATACTGTCTTCTCTAAACTGCATGATTCATATTTTAGGATTGATTTTTTCCTTCTGGAAAAGCCCTTGGTCTGATCATGCTCCAGTTTGGATTTTTAGCAATCAAGACAGAGGGAGAAAGTTTTAGAGACTAAATGATATTTGTTAGAGGATGATGAATATTGCATGTGATTGATGGGAGAAATAAAAACATATTTTAGAATTAATGACAAAACAGGAGCATCCCTTGTGGTGCTTTGGGACTGTTTAAAAGTGGTGGTTAGAGGAGATTGATCTCCAGAGCCTCTGATAAAAAAGAGAGAGAAGGAAAGAGTTAGAATGACATTGACCCAAAGGATAGCCAGTTTGGAACACTAAAATAAACAGAATTTGTCTCTTCGGCAACTCACTATAACAAGAGACAAACTTAAATCCCTAGATCCGGATACTATTGCCCATCACTTGGAATTAGTCCAACAATAATTCTTCGAATGGGTAATAAAGCTAATAAACTGCTTGCACGGAAAATGGAAAATGATAGCACACAGAATCAGGTGGTTAAAATTAAGGGGAAAACAAGAGAGATTTTGTCTATAAACATGGATATTAGGAATCAATTCCTTCAATTCTATGAAGAACTATATAGGGTTGATGGGACAATTAAGGAGAGTGAGATAGAGGGGTATTTGGGGTGGGGTCGACTTACCTGCCCTTCCTTTGGAGCACCAGGAGTTGATTGAAAAAGCTATTACAGAATCAGAAGTTTTACTGGTTATTACAAATCTTAAAGCTAGTAAAGCCCCAGGGCTTGACTAGATTCACTGCTTGATTTTATAAAATGTTTGCTCCTTATATAGTAGTCTACTGACTTATCTGTATAATTATTAGTGGAGTGAAGGTGGTCTATTGCCGGGGGCCAACTTAGCAGGTATATCTATGACAGCTAAGGTGGACAGGAATCGTTCAGCTTGTGAATCGTTTAGACCGATATCGCTCCTTAATATTGATCTCAAAATCTTGGCCAAAGTGCTGGCCAAGAGAGTCAATGGAGTGATTGCTGCATTGATTTATTCTGATCAAGTGGGATTTATCCTGGGCTTCAATGTCAGCTGATAATGTCAGCAAATGTTTGTACATTATTTGATGGGTTGAGAGGAAATTCCTGCTTTACTTCTAACAGTAAATGCTGAGAAAGTGATATGGTACACAGCCATTTTTGTTTAAAACTGACAAAGATGAACTTTGGGGTGCTTTCATTAATTGGATTCAGAAATTATATGATCAACCTAGAGCATGCATTAGGTGAATGGGGGCTACACTAACAACTTTATTGTTTGCCATGAAATGCGTCAAGTTGCCTATTGCCATCCTTACATTTTGCAATTTTTCTGGAGCCTTTTGCAGTAAAGATTAGAAGTGACCTGTCAGTTAGAGGGGTTTGTATTGGGAGAGACAAATATAAATTATCCTTCTTTGCCGATGATATTCTGTTTACATTTGTGGACCCAGTTCTGTCCTTAGCAGGAGTTGTGACTGAAATGGGTAATTTAGCTAGGTCTCTGGTTTGGAGATAAATCTGAACAAAACTGAGATTTGAATATTTCTGTGCCACAGGTGCAATTGGCTGGGCTGGAAAAACACTTCTTTTTCAAATGGGCTAGGCATAAAATAAGATATGTAGGGGTCTAACTGTGTGCTTAGGCAGAAAAGCTTTTCCAGCTGAATTATACCCCATTGTTGAACAGTGTTTTCCAGGATCTAGAAAAGTGGGAGGGATATAATTTCTCCTGCTTAGGTAGGATTGCCACTGTGAAAATGAATATATTACCTCAAATTTGCTATCTGTTTCAAACTCTGCCAGTCAGAGTCTCAAATAATATGCTGTAGGGATGTGAATCGGGTGATCGATCGTCTTAACGATCGATTTTGGCTGGGGGGGGGAGGGAAATCTGATTGTCACGGTTTTTGTTTTTTTTAAATCGTAAAAAATCGTAAATCGGGGGAGGGCGGGAAAACCGGCACCCTAAAACCCACCCCGACCCCTTAAAATAAATCCCCCACCCTCCCGAAGCCCCCCAAAATGTTTTAAATTACCTGGGGTCCAGTGGGGGGGTCCCGGCGCGATCTCCCGCTTTCGGGCCACGGCTGCGTTAAAAGAAATGGCACCAGTGGCCCTTTGCCCTTACCATATGACAGGGCAAAGGTAGTGCTGGCGCCATTTTGGTTCCTGTCACCCGACGTCACGAGTGCAGGAGATCGCTCCCGGACCCCCGCTGGACCCCCGCTGGACTTTTGGCCAGCTTGGGGGGGGCCTCCTGACCCCCACAAGACTTGCCAAAAGTCCAACGGGAGTCCGGGAGTGACCTCCTGCACGCGGGCCGTATTGCCAATATTCAAAATGGCGCCGGCGCTACTTTTGCCCTCACTGACACCCGATTTACGATTTTTTGACGATAAATCGGGGGAATTGTTATTGTATCGCGGCTCTAACGATTTTTGATGATTTAAAATATATCTGACGATTGTTTTAAATCATCAAAAAACGATTCACATCCCTAATATGCTGTAACTGTGGCAGAAGTGAGTATTTGATTTTATTTCGTGACGTAGGCCCCCGAAGTTTGCAAGATCTTTGTTGCTTAGCAGGAGGCTTAGGGGTTCCGCATTTCTCTTGGTATTATGAAATCTCTTAACTGCATACAATTATAGATTGGCATTGGGTGGGTGAGGTGAAACATTTAGTGGAACTGGAGCAATCTTTGATCGGCCCATTGCCATTATAGGCATTTGTGAGGCAGCCCAGGAAGACTTAGAGAACAATTGCAGTTATGCGACCAGCTACTGAGAATACCCTGAAAATATGAACTCAGTGTAGGACCTGGATAGTGGGGTGGAAAGAGTATTTTTATAGCTCTGTGCTTTTCCACAGTTTGCATTTTCTACCAGGGTTACTAATTGGCTCCTTTAGAAGGTGGAAAGAGCTGGGAATCCTACGAATGAAGCACATATGGGAAAATGGGGAAGTGATGAAATTTGATTCATTTGTTAGCAAATTTAACCTTACTATAAAGGACAGATTCTCCTTCTCACAGATCAGATACTGTGTGAGTCTCACAGAGATTAAAAGAGGCCTCCAGCACAGCATGACCTTTTTTGAATGTTTATTTCAAAATTATATGCCTTGTTGAATAAGAAACATACCCCTAGATTCATCAAAATGCTATAATATCGCATGCATAATGCCCGTGGTAAGAGAAAGGAGCGTGTTTAGGGTAATTTTTAGATCAACACGCGGTGACATAGAGCTTCACATAGGTAGTATTGCGTGGCGCAGTTAAGTTTTCATACCCCGCAATACTTCTATTTTGCAGTTCACGAAATGCCCAGACAGGCTGAGAGAGAGAGAGAGAGAGAGCCTATTTATAAGGCCCTCATAGTATCACTGAAAACTCAGCTGGCACCAAATTAAAATGGAAGCACTGGCATGAAAGAGTTGTCCATGGTTTGGATAGGACAACTCTTACATTACAGTGACAGCTGAGTGTTTAGCGTCATTTTACATCTTTGACGTCAACTAATCTCCTGATTCATTTTCAAGATATATAAAAGTCTCTCTGTCTTCCTCCAGTTTCCCATTCTGTTTTCTGAGACCTGCACATCTGTTTCTACAAGGTGACATGGGTTTGCTTCAGATAAGTATATACTTCCTTTTATTCTGTATTGTTGGCAACTGACTTTATTCTTTCATTTGTTAATTTATATAGACAATAGTCACTGGGTTTTCAAATACTACACAGCCTCTGAAGAACCATTTTCCCATGAAACCACGGCCAATGTTGGGCTTTTTTAATTCTTTGTTTGGACTTGCTTTTTTTATGTGCTTAAAAAATACTTTAAAATATTTCCTTTGCAATTTGATATATAACACTAAGGTGAATGAATGATAAGACCTGGTGGCCCGTGCTTTGCTTGGCACACCGACTGGTTTGCTAACACCTTATTTTTTAAATAGTTTGCTCTTTCAAAATTTATGTGATGGTAGATTGTAAAACCTACCACAATAGCATTTAGTTCTAATTTTTTTTTCTTTTTCTTATTGCTTTCTAGTTCTTTTAGTGACTTTTTTTGTTGTAATTGCACATATTCCTTATTTCCATCTAACTGTTTATTAGAATAGGGTAATTCTAGTTATACTTTATTCTAATTAGTTAGTTGCTACAGTACAACAAGACGGTGTGACATATACCGAGGGTGACACAGTAGTTGTTGGAAGATTTTTTAGTTTGAGGGAGATAGCTTCTCTTTTTCATTTATTAGAGATAGGTGGAGTCTGGAGTCCTGTGACAATAACATGGTCAAGAGTGGATAAGTTTCTGTCTTCACGATTAAGCCACTAAATCAAGCTATAGGTACACAGAATCACCGCACCCAAACATTGCTTACAAACTATGCTCACAAACTGCTCATCAGGTGAAATTTGAGCTAAGTGTAGACTTTCAGAGACAGTGAAAATCTGTGATCAGACAGCAAAGTTCATTAGAAAAAAGAAAAGAGATAGGATAGAAAAGAAAGGAAATTATACATAGAATAGAAGGACACACAAGAAAGTATGGTAAAAAAAAAACAAACCAAAACAATATTTACCTTTAGAAAAAGTCAGTCTTATTCTCTCAGGATATCTCTCTAAAGTAACTGACAGACAAGCAAGCACAAAGAATCAGTTCTTGAATTTTAAAGTACAATAATAAAAGTGCAGAGATAGTAAAAGAAAAGATATTTTAGAAAGTGTACTTATCTGATACTAGTCAGTATTTTAGAAAAGAAACCGGTTCCATAGTAATAATAGATCTGAAAGACAAAAGTACATAATATGTTTGGTACAAGATGCCAATGTTGATTGAAAGTTTTCTGAATGCTTTTGAGCCTCTTATATTGCATTGCTGAAATATTTAACCTGCCAAGTGATTTGTATGAGCTCATTGCTATTTATTTATTGATAATAAGAACGCTGTCATTATAAAGAATTGCCTACCTTTTGTGCCAGCTTGATTTCCTCTTGAATACAAGTTTTACTTTATAGAAGTTTCATTCTTTTCAATATTTAAACTGTTAATTTTACCTTGGGTCTTTAACATCTGGAGAGCTGTTTTTAATTCAATAACAAATAAGTGGAATAAGCCATCGACCATCATTGTGACTGTGCAAGAAAATAGTTCCCTGCTCAGGTGATTTACACAAAGAACATTTGTCACTGCAGCAATCATTCTGAGAGTGGATATTAAGAGGGATTAACTATAGCAACATAAGAAGTCAGATTATGATCATTTTATTTGCTGCTCTGCTGACCATTTCAGGGATGATCCCCAGACTACACACAAGTTCATAATTTTCAAAAAGATTCAGTTAGCATCATAAATTTCAAGATTATGAATCTCAAATATTTTTCAATGACAACAGATCTCCAGACTGAATGTGAGGGAGGGGGGGGGGGGGGGTTGTTGTTGTTTTAGGGCCATCTATTTTTAGATTGTTCTGCCACAAATCTTCCCTCCAGCACTTGCACAGTTTTTTGAAGCATTAAAGCTTTAAAGTAAATTTTTTTAGGGTTAAGATGAACAATTTACAACCTGTAACTGTTGCAATCCCCCCTGCTGCTGCGCTACAGGAGGTCTCTTACCTTCCTCTGGAGGCCGCTCTGAAGCCTGGGCCTCGCCTGTGTTCCATCCGGGACTTGCTCCAGGGCCTGAGAGGCCTAGCTGTGCCTGTGGCTTGCTTGCCAGCGTTTGGACTTCCTGTTTGGCGACGCCCTTCTCCTAGGGGCTGGCCCGCAGCTCTCCAACTGACTTATAGGCCCAGCGGTGGGCGGTCCTGGCAAGCTCCTCTCAGGGAGTTGCCTTCTACCTCCAGTATTTAAGGACTTTCTGTTCACTTGCAAGGGGCCTGCGGATCAGGTCCTACAGTCGTCTGTAACCGTGCTGATCCATGTCTTCCGTGATCTCATTTGCTTGATGGATCCCTGTCCAGTGTCTCTGCCTAGATGTTTGTTCCTGTGCCTCCCAGCCGTAAGGACTTTGGATGTGAGTATCCCAGCATCGGAGTTCCTGTTCGCCTGGAGTTTCCCTGCACCCTCCTTCTCAGCGTGGTCCGCGACCAGCCTTCCTGGGCTGTGTAGGGCGCGTCTGGGACAGGGTGGTCCGTGACTCAGTCCCACGGGTGGGCTGAGTAGGGCGCCCTGATGGACAGTGCCATGTTTCCGTCCAGCCTTGTCTACAGTATCTGCTTCAGCCCTTGCCCGGATGTCTTCCTGTCTCTGCCTTGACCTACGTCCTCGTCTGGTTCCTGAGCCTTCTGTCCTGTTGGGCCCTGGAGTGGCCAACAGGAGGGATTCGTCCCATGGGCTCTTGAGCTTCTGCCAGCTGAGGGGGCTTCGGATGTGAGTATCCCAGCATCGGAGTTCCTGCTCGCCTGGATCCTTCCTGTGTCTCGCTTCAGCCCTGATGTCTCCGTCTCCGTCTTGCTTCAGCCTGCTTCTGCCCCGTCTGATGTCTTCTGTTTAAGGACTCTGTCTGCCCTCGCCTCTGTCCGGCCTGCTGCCCATTGCCGTTCCCTGCGGCAGGTCCGAAAGGCCCGGGAACAGTCGGAGGACCGTTCATTAGTCAACTTCCCCGTGTTGGCTACCATGGACATGCAGGTCCGGCTGAGGGTCGGACTCCCTGCTTCTGTTCCTGCCTGCCTGCCTCACCATGCCTGCTCAGCTCACCTCCCACGGTGTGGCTTGGGGCTCCTCCTTGAGTCCTGCCGTGGCCCAAGGGCTCACCACCACCCGCTTACGACGACCGCGCCCGCGCGCGCTCGTAACAGTAACTATTAATTCTTCCATCCACATCCATATTGTAGAGGAATCAAATGGCCTTTACATATATTTGTTAATAGCAAAAGATCATCTTGAATTAAACTAAGGCAGTGCCACAGCATTTTACCTTCTTTTAATATGTATTAATTACTCTGTCTCTGATTGTGAACTGATTACAGGAGAGCTCAGACAACATGACTGAAACGTATAAGTCCTGAAATTTAGCAAGCACCTTTATATAGCTTTGATTGTAAAAGTTAAGTTAAAGGAATGTGACAAACAAAAATAAGTTACTACATATAAGCCATGCACAGTTACATGCCACTTAGGCCTGGATTTTCTAAAATCGCAGGCCTTAGTGAAACGCGTGGTACTGGGAGGCGGGGCGGCGAAGCAGGGGCAGGCCCTCGAAAGCCGGCAGCAACCGCACCACCGCTGTGCGATCGCTGCTGGCTTTCGCAAACCAATAGCGCCACCATGAAAGGTGGTGCTATTGGGCACGGTACTGGCAGCGATAAGGGTCCTTACCTTTTCGCCGTCAGCAATGTCTTCGCTGCGTCCTCCCCAGTGCCGCCCCCGACTCCTCTCCTTCCAGTGCCAACTCCACCCCGATCTAGCTATCACGTGCAAAAGCTATAGAAAATGACCCCCTTAAGTGGAACAAGACATTTTTAAGACTTCAAATGTAATGTTTACATTGCTATGAAAGGGAATAATATGCATACCATTCTGTAACTGTTTGAATTCTGGAAATGCAGGGTCATGTTGTCCATTAGTGCAGTACTGCCATTATCTTTTCCAGACTGCTGATTGTTGCAATAAACATTCACTCTATTCTAATGCTGGATGAGATGCTATGTATAAGTTTGAAATTCAGTTTCAGATTAGAAAGCACCAGAAATGTTTGCTGTTAAATAGCATGCTTGTTAATAAACACATTCATCAACAATCAAATATTTACTGATGAATGCCTTTATCAGCAAAAATTGACATGCTGTCATCAATAGCATAATTAATATTACCATGATCAAAAACTTCATGTCCCTTTACTTATATACTTACTTTCTTCAGTTTCATGTGCCATCTTCTCTTGCTAACCAAAAAATAGTTTAAAAACAAATACACACTATATCAGAATACAATGGAGGTAATTTTCAAAGAGTTACGCTGAGGTTTGCATACATAAAATTAGCATACACACAGCAAGGGCCTGATTTTCAAAAGCATTTACACCCTTAAAAATGGGGTTTTCACATGTAAGTTCACTTTAGCCATGTAAATGGGCTTTTGAAAATTGCTACAATATATGCCATTGAATTCTCCATAGGATTTACTTGTATAAGTGACTTTTGAAAATTGTTATGATAGTATGTTACATTTAAGTATATAACACCTTTGAAAATTTACCTGATAGATAGTAACTTTAAATCAAGCATGTGGACAAGCACACATATGCAGGAATTTTAAATCATACACGCGATATTTAAAATACACCCTTCAGATGTATGTGTGCTCCTAATTTTAAGAGGTTACATGAGCAAGCGTAGTCCACATATCTTCCTTAGGACTTTGACGGATTTAACATACGCAGGTAAGTGGATTTTAAAACATACTCGCATGAAGGGCTTTCCCAGTTTTACCAATTAATCCACCAATTTGCTCACTCTATCTGGTTCCTCAGCCTGCACTCCCCCCAGTTTACCCAGACACCTCACCCAGTCATTTTGGGCCTAAAAAGAGATTTATGCAGACTCACACTTGATCGAGATCAGAAGTAAATATGCACAACTGCCAGATTTATTTATTTATTTAACACTTTTGTATACCGACTTTTGTTTGCACAACACATCGGTTCACATTGAAACAATCAGAAGAATGAAAGGAAGTTACATTTTAACAAATTGAACGACATTAGCAAAGGAAGTTACATTTTAACAATTTGAACAAACTATATGCTAGGGGGTTACATTTTAACAATTTGAGCAACAGTAGGATAGGAACTAGATGTAGAGGGAGATTAGAGTCAAGAAGTCAATAAGAACATGTAACTATAATTTTATAACTGAGTAGAAAAGCGCATTAAAGAAGGAAGCAGCAAATTTGAATAAGGGTTTGTGAAAGGGAAAAAAATACTTGTGAATATTTGTAGAAGTGTGTGTGAGGGTCATTGGTAGGCTTGTTTGAAAACCCAGGTTTTTAATTTCTTTTTGAAGCTTTGAGTATTTGGTTCAAGTCTTAGGTTGAGGGGCATTAACTTCCAGATGGCAGGGCCAGCAAGGGATAGTGCACGTTTACGAGTTGAGGATCAGTGTGTGAGTTTGGGAGAGGTTATTGGTAATGTGCAGTTATTGACGGATCTTGTGGGTCTTTCAGTGGAGTTGGAAATGGATGGGGGTGTTGAGCCAGTTTATTTTTTGGTTGTATAGAGTCTTGTGAATTAGGGTAAGACTCTTGAATCGTATTATCAGGTGTATAGGTAGCCAGTGGAAGTTTTTTAGAATAGGGGTGATGTGATCAATTCTTCTAGTGTTTGTAAGGATTCTAGCTGTGGCATTTTGTAATATTTGGAGGGGTTTTAGTGATGTTGCTGGGAGTCCTAAGGGTAAGGAGTTACAGTAGTCTATTTTGGATAGGATGATTGCCTGGAGGACAGTTCTGGATTCATTGTGATGAAGAAGGGGGCCTTAGTTTTTTAGAATGTGAAGTTTGTAAAAGCATTCCTTCATTATTGAGTTAATTAATTTTTTTAGGTTCAATTCATTGTCAAGTGTGACGCCTAGATTTCTTACATCGCTAGGAAAAGGTGGGTAGGCTTGATTGAGGGAGAGTTCAGTCAGGGTTTTGTCATTTGATTTGTGGTTTATTATCAGGAGTTCAGTTTTGGTGGTGTTTAGTGCTAGGTTCATTTGCGTATTTGGTTGATAGATATGAGATAGTTGTCCCAGAGTAGGAGAGATTTGGAGATGGATTCGGAGATGGAGATGAGGATTTGGACGTCTGCGTAAATGAAGAATGTGAGTCCTAGGTCAGGTAGTAGCTTGCATAAGGGGATCATGTATATATTGAAGAGAGTGAATGAAAGGGAAGAGCCTTGTGGGATGCCTTGAGTTAGTGAGATGGGTTCTGATTGATTGTTGCCAATTTTTACTTTATAATGTCTGTTTTCCAGATATGATATGAACCATTGAAGTGCAATGCCAGATAGACAATTTCAATTAGTCTGTCAATAAGGATTTTGTGACTAATGGTGTGGAAGGCCACTGAGATATCTAGCATTGCTAGAATGAAGGACTGTCCTTTGTCTAGTCCTCTGAGGACAGTGTCAGTGAGGGAGATTAGTAGTGTCTCAGTGCTGAAGAACTTGCAGAAACCAAATTGTGAGGGGTGTAGAACATTGTGTTTCTCAAGTTGTTCAGTTAGTTGCTTGTAAACAACTCTTTCCAGGATTTTGGCAAGGAAAGGGAGGATGGATATGAGTCTGAAGTTGCTTAGTTCGGAGGAGTTCAGTTGGGGTTTTTTTAAGATGATTTTGACTAATGCTCCTTTTATGTCAGTTGGTATATGTCCCTGAGTTAGGGATGTGTTGATGATGTCTGCAATGGGTTTGGCTATTATGTTTGGGATGGATTTTAGTGATTTTGCTGGGATTGCGTCGGCAGGGTGTTATGACTCGGGAGGTGGACCCTTGATCCGACGTAGTATGTCAATGTCCTATCGTCGGAAGGCGAGGCCAACTCAAAAGATCTCGAGAGATGGAAGGGGGTAATCTGGATGCAGGCGCCTCCTGCAGGTCATGTGGTCCAGATAGCTGGTGCCTCCAGCAGGTCATGTGATCCAGGTAGCTGGCACCTCCAGCAGGTTGTGCGATCCAAAGGCTGAGCTGGCGCCTCCAGCAGGTCGATTTGGGTAGTCAAGAATAGTCCAGGAGTCAAGAACCAAAGGATACTCCACAGCCAGTCCAGGGATCAGGAACAAAAGGATACTCTGCAGCCAGTCCAAGAATCAGATACCAGGGAAGAACAGCAGCCAGTCTGGGATTCAGGCACGGGAGGTCAATCACAGGCACAGAACTCAGGCACAAACCACAGGAGCCAAGAAGCCAAGGCAAGGTCTGAAGGTACAGGCCTTGCCTTAAATAGTCCCTCGAAGATGGAGCCCACAGGAAAGAGCCCAACCCATATCCTGTAATGGCTTTTATAACTCCAGGCTACTGCCATGCACACAGCCCTAGGGGAACCCAGGGGGTGGAGCCAGCCACGCAAGGAGGACGCCGCAGCCATGCTGGTTGGGCAGCAGACACTGTTGCAGGAAGAGCCCGCTGGTGCCGAGCCTCAACGTTGGCGGGTTGGCCCACCGTGCTGGTGAGTGACTGGCCCCGGTCACGGCTTGCCACGGCTGGCGGCCATAACATTACCCCCTCCTTTAGGCCTCCCCCTAGAAGGCTTGGGTTTCCCCTGGGTGAATGATGTGGAAGTTCTTGAGAAGATCTTTATCTAGGATGTTAGTAGCAGGTTCCCAAGAATTCTACTCTGGCCCAAATCCTTCCCAAACTAGAAGATACTCCCATTGACGACCTCATCTCCGGACATCGAGAACTTCCCGGACTTGATAAGTCGTGTCTTCCTCAACCCTCAGTTGTGGAGAAACAGGAACCTTCCGAGAGGGCCAATTGAGGAGCAAGGGCTTCAACAAAGACACGAGAAAGGCATTGTGGATACGTAGTGTGGTGGGCAGGCGTAGTTGATAGGTCACATGACCTATTTGTTTAGACACAGGAAAAGGACCAATGTAACGGGGGGCCAATCTCATCAATGGAACCTTCAAACAGATATGTCTGGTGCTGAGCCACACCTTTTCTCCTGGACAAAATCATGGTGCTAGTCTCTGATGTTGATCAGCAAATTTCTTTGCACTTTGTGCAGCCTTCTGTAGCATCTGTTGGGTATGTATCCAAAGTTGCTTTAACTGTGTAGCAGTAAGCTGGGCCGCCGGAGAGGAGACAGACAGAGGTGGCGGCACCGGTGGTGTAGGTTGTTGACCGGAAACAATTTGAAATGGAGACTTCAGTCGAGGAAATGGAGTCTTCAGTCGAGGTACAGGTGTGAAAATTATGAGAAAATTCTGCCCAGGGCAGCAATGCCGCCCAATCATCCTGTCGAGCATTAACATAGGAGCGTAAGAATTGTTTTAGAGTATGATTAGTCCATTCTTCCTGCCCGTTGGCTTGAGGATGAAAGGCGGTGGTGAAGTCTAGCACAATGTGAAACTTGGCACAGAGGCTCCGCCAGTATCGGGCTGTGAATTGTGATCCATGGTCAGAGGTGATGTGCTGGGTTATTCCATGAAGATGAAAAACATGTAGCATAAATAACTGAGCCAGACGGGGAGCAGAGGGGAGGGTGGGTAGTGGTATAAAGTGGGCCATCTTGGAAAATCGATCAACCACTACCCAAATTACAGTATGCCCTTCTGAAGCTGAAAGATCGACAATGAAGTCGGTGGAGATGTGAGTCCATGGTCTTGTTGGTGCCGGAAGTGGTTGTAACTGTCCCCAAGGTCTCCCCGCAGGATTCTTATGCTGCGCACAAACAGGACAGGAGTCTACGTATGCGCGAATGTCCTTGTGCATCTCAGGCCACCAATAATATTGTTGAAGAAGATCCAGCATTCGTCTATGTCCTTGGTGCCCAGCCAACTGGGAATCATGTCCCCATTTCAGTACCTTATTGCGGAGCCTCCTAGGTACCACTGTTTTACCGACTGGGACCGTAAAAGATGCCGAGAGAATGATGCGGGCTGGATCAATAATATTCTGTATAGGCTCCTCCACATCTTCACTAACAAAAGACCGAGACAATGCATCAGCTTTGACATTCTTGCTTGCTGGTCGATATCTTAGTTTGAAATCAAAACGTGTAAAGAATAGTGCCCAACGGGCCTGGTGTGGGTTCAGGCATTGAGCTTGCTGTAGGTATATTATGTTTTTATGGTCCATAAAAACTGTAATACGGTGTTGAGCCCCTTCTAGCCACTGTCGCCATTCCTCAAAGGCAAGCTTAATGGCTAACAATTCTTTGTTGCCAATGGAATAGTTGCGTTCAGCAGGTGAAAAATTTCCTTGAAAAATAGGGGCATGGATGAGACGTTCCTCCTACATCATTCTGGCTCAGCACTGCTCCAACTCCCTCAGTGGACGCATCAACCTCCACTGTAAATGGGCATCTAGGATCAGGGTGGCGAAGGCAAGGTTGTTGTAGGAAGGCGTCTTTGAGGGCTTGGAATGCTTCTATCGCTACTGCAGGCCAGGTTTTGATATTAGCTCCTTTTTGTGTGAGTGAGGTAGGTGGCGCAGCCAGTTTGGAAAAATTCTTGATGAAATGACGGTAGTAATTCGCAAATCCAAGAAACCGTTGGAGTGCATGTAGTCCGTTGGGTTGAGGCCACTCTTGTATGCATTTCACTTTGGTTGGGTCCATTTGGAAACCTTGTTTCGAGATAATATATCCCAAGAAAGGTAAGGATTCTGTTTCAAAAATGCATTTTTCTAGTTTGGCATTTAATCAGTGTTCCCTTAGTCGTTGCAAAACTTACATAACGTGTTGGCGATGCGTCTGTAAATCCTTGGAAAAAATCAAAATATCATCAAGATAAACCACCACACAGATATATAACAAGTCTCTAAAAATTTCATTAATAAAGTGTTGGAAAACAGCAGGAGCGTTAGTTAACCTGAATGGCATAACAAGGTATTCGTAATGTCCATCTCTAGTGTTAAAAGCAGTCTTCCACTCGTCGCCCTCCCGAATCAGGACCAAGTTATAAGCTCCTCATAGGTCTAGCTTGGAGAATACTCGGGCTCCTTGCAGGCGATCAAAACAATTCCGCAATAAGAGGCAGGGGATATCGGTCCTTGATGGTGATAGCATTGAGTAATCCATGCAAGGGAGTAATGTCCCATCTTTTTTCCCAACAAAGAAAAAATCAGCCCCCGCAGGAGAGGTGGATCGTCAAACTCTTTCTGTAGATTGTCCTGGATGTATTGGGACATCGCCCGAGTCTCTGCGGCAGATAAGGGGTAGACTCGCCCTCACGGTGGTGTGGATCCTGGAATTAGCTTGATAGTGCAGTCAAAATCTCATTGAGCAGGCAATGTGTCTGCGGCCTCCTTGGAGAATACATCCGCAAATTGTTTGTACTGAAAGGGTAAATCCTTCAGGACTGAGGTGCAAATGAAACCAGAAACAGGAGTCGTTCCTTTTAAGCAAGTCTCACGGCATTCAGGTCCCCAGCGAGTAAGTCGTAAAGAAGTCCAATCAAATTGTGGATTGTGGCGTTGCAACCAGGGAATGCCAAGAACCTCCGGGTGAATGGCTCTCCTGAGGACGTAAAAGGTGATTTGTTCTGTGTGGTCGGGTGCAATGTGGCAATCCAGAGATTCCGTGTGGTGAGTTATTCTTCCTGGTAAGGGTTCGCCGTGAATAGAAAAGATGATCAATGGCTTAGGGGAGAGACGGGTAGGAATTTGGAGTTTATCCATGATTTCTTGTAATATGAAGCCTCCTCCTGCTCCGGAGTCCACTAAAGCCAAAGTTGAAAATTCCTGTCCATCAATATGGAGGGTAACTGGTATGGTGAGTGGAGGAGCAGGAGATGTGAGGCCTAGGGTGATTCCCCCCATGGATCCTAGGCTTTGTAGTTTCCCGGACGGATAGGGCAGACGGCTATACGATGGCCGGAACCTCCACGGTATAAACAAAGGCCTGCCTTATGGCGTCTCTGCTGTTCTTCAGGTGATAAAGGACCTCGGCCTAATTGCATGGGTTCCTCTATCGTCCATTCATTGGTAGAGGACTCTCGAGGGGTCATGGCGGTGGAAGGCGGAACATGGGAAATAGCCGGGAGTCTCCTTGATCCTAGGCCCTCGCGAGCCCTTTCTTATAACCTTCGATCAATTCTGGTTGCTAGTTCGATGAGGGAATTTAAGGAGGATGGAAGTTCCCGAGTGGCCAGCTCATCCTTGATTCTGGCCGATAGTCCCTCCAGATATATGGTTCTCAGGACACGTTCCTCCCACTGAAGTTCTGTAGCTAGGGTTTGGAACTCAATAGTGTAATCCGAGAGGGATCACCCTCATTGACGGAGGTGAAGGAGGTCGGAACCTGCGGCTGCTTGTTTCCTGGGTTCCTCAAAAACTGTCCGAAATAATTCCAGAAATTGTGGAAAGTCTTGCAATACCAGGTCCGAGAGCTGCCACAGCGGAGAAGCCCAAGCCAGCACTTTGCCTTCCAGTAGAGATAAGATATAGGTAGTCTTGGTTATATCATCCGGAAATAGTGGTGTTTGCAGACAGAAATGCATACTGCACTAGTCTAGAAATCCCAGACATGAGCGAGGATTCCTGGCGTATCGGGTTGGAGCTGGTAATGGAAGAACTGGCCGACTGTAGCCTGGTGTTGCTGGCAGAACTGGTACTGGCGGAGAGTTTGAGGTTGGAGTGCCAGAGTGAGTAGCAACTCTTGCTTCCAGCCGGGCATTGAGTCGCTCCATGGAGGCTGCCATGGATTCCAACATACTCTGCTGCTCCATTATCTTCTGAGCTAAGTCAAGAATTGCTCTTAGTGCCGAACCCTCTGCCGGGTCCATGGCCTTGGCTTACTGTTATGACTCGGGAGGTGGACCCTTGATCTAATGTAGTATGTCAATGTCCTATCTTCGGAAGGCGAGGCCAACTCAGAAGATCTCGAGAGATGGAAGGGGGTAATCTGGATGCAGGCGCCTCCAGCAGGTCGTGTGGTCCAGATAGCTGGCGCCTCCAGCAGGTCGTGTGATCCAGGTAGCTGGCGCTTCCAGCAGGTCGGTGCGATTCATTGGCTGAGCTGGCGCCTCCAGCAGGTCGATTCGGGTAGTCAAGAATAGTCCAGGAGTCAAGAACCAAAGGATACTCCGCATCCAGTCCATGGATCAGGAACCAAAGGATACTCCGCAGCCAGTCCAGGGATCAAGAACTAAAGGATACTCCGCAGCCAGTCCAGGGATCAGGAACCAAAGGATAATCTGCAGCCAGTCCAAGGATCAGGAACCAAAGGATACTCCGCAGCAAGTCCAGGGATCAGGAACCAAAGGATACTCCGCAGCCAGTCCAAGAATCAGATACCAGGGAAGAACAGCAGCCAGTCCGGGAATCAGGCACGGCAGGTCTGAAGGTACAGGCCTTGCCTTAAATAGTCCCCCGAAGATGGAGCCCACAGGAAGGCGCCCAACCCATATCCTGTAATGGCTCCTATAACTCCAGGCTACTGCCGCGCGAGCAGCCCTAGGGGAACCCAGGGGGTGGAGCCAGCCACGCGAGGAGGATGCCGCAACCATGCTGGTTGGGCAGCAGACACTGCTGCAGGAAGAGCCCACCGACGCCGAGCCTCAACATTGGCGGGTTGGCCCACCGTGCCGGTGAGTGACTGGCCCCGGTTGCAGCTTGCCGCGGCCGGCGGCCATAACACAGGGTGTGATGATGGGTTGATTTTTTTATGACTGATTCTATTTCAGAGGAGAAGATGGTCTTAAATTCTTCTAAAGTGGTGTCTGGGATATTGGGGAGGATAATTTTGTTTGGTATGGTCGGGGGGGAATTTGGCCATATTGTTAATGATTTTGTCTTTGAATAAGAGGGCAAGATCATTGCATCTTGTTTTGGACTCATTCTCAGATATTAACGGTGTGGATATTTTCGTGAGGTCAGTAACATAGGAGAAAAGGGCTTTTGGGTTGTATTGTAAATCATGTATTTTTTTTGCATAGTAATCACATTTGGTTTTGAGGATTGCTGTTCTATAGGTATGTAGGGTGGTTCGGTATGTGGTTAGAAGGCTGAGGGTGTAAGAGTTCCGCCATTTCTTTTTGATTTTTCTGAGTTCGCATTTTAGACTTTTAGTTCAGGTGAGTACCATGTGTTTTTGTTATGGTGGGAGGGTTTTATGTCCTTGGTTAATAGGGGGCAGAATTGGTTGGCTATGTTGTTTGTGATGGTGATCCAGGTTGTGAGGGCAGATTCAGTGTCTGTTAAATCTAGGTTGTTTAGGGCTGGTGGGAGCGCTTCGATCAGGTCATCTGTTTTACAAGGTTTTCTGATTTGTATTTTGGTAGTGTTATTAGGAGTAGTTTAAGTTGGTGCGTTTATGGAGAAGTTTTCGTGAATTAGTGTGTGATCGGACCAAGGGACAGGGGTACATACGGGAGGTTCAGAGGAATGAATGTGCGAGTTTATGAAGATTAGGTCTAGGGAGTGTATGTATTTAAAATACATATTTACTTACGTAAATGCTGGATTTTCCCTAGGACGCCCCTAACATTCCCTGACTCCATCCGTTTTTCATATGTTGGATTGCTCACGTACACACCTATGAGCATAATTGAGTTGTTTTAAAATGCTAGTTGCTCACGCTCGTCCCAGATACTCACATATATGGATATTTTAATGTGAGCAACTCTTAAAATTCACCCCATAAGTAGCATTCACTTGCATATATTGTACTTTATACACCTCAAAAGCACATGCATACTTGTAGTGTCGCATGTAAATTTTAACAGGTAAATAGGGGATGAATGGGGGGTAAAGGGCTGTTGTGTACAGAGCAAGAGAGAGACCTTGTTGTCAAGTAAATAAATAGTGGCTCTCATTCATGTTGGTTACTGTTTCAAGAGAGAGCATCTACTGTGGCTATGAGGAGAAGGGATAGGATAAAGGTGAAGGGGTAAGATGTTGCTGACAGGGTGTTGCTTTGCAGACACTACTTTATGGGGTGCTCACTCTTTCCTCTACTGCATTCCCAGTCTCCCTCTACCTCTGGCACTTCAATTTCCACATCCTAGCCCACAACTTCTTCCCACTGAATTAGAGATTCGGACTGGAGAGTGATACTTCCTTTCATCCATTGGTCACAAATCATGGCTAGCATATAACTATCCTTCTGGGTGAAGGGACCTGCTGCTGCAAGGAGTTCATGAGCAGAAACACATCTCATGATAGTCTCTGTTCCTGCCAGAAGCCCTTTATCTTGTTCAGCAGGATGTAGGATATGGAGATCACCTCACCCAAGGGGGGCTCTTGAGGAATTGAGTTCCTGTGTGGCATCCTTGAAGGGTATCAGGACTCATATCAGATCTGTTATGTGAAACCAAACATGATGTCCCAGCAGGTGATCAATACCTAGCTTGCCTTCCAGAGCCAGCTCATGAAGGACTGTCCATAATTCCACTAACCTCTTCAGCATTAAATAGGTATAATTCCACAGGGTCATATGCACACAGGATCTCTCTCTCTCTTTCTCAGCACATGCACACACACTTTACATATGTTCATTCTTTCACACACACCCTCTCTCATACACATGCCTATGCTCTCACACACACACACTCTCTCTCCCTCACACACACATACATAAACACATTGATGGTAACTTTTAAACTACAACACATGCGCACATTTGCATGTGTATGCTGGCCAGCACCCAAGTACGCGGTCATTTTATAACATACACACGCATATGTGCGCATGTTATAAAATAGCTGGATTCATAAAAACATAAGAACATAAGAAATTGCCATGCTGGGTCAGACCAAGGGTCCATCAAGCCCAGCATCCTGTTTCCAACAGAGGCCAAACCAGGCCGCAAGAACCTGGCAATTACCCAAACACTAAGAAGATCCCATGCTACTGATGCAATTAATAGCAGTGGCTATTCCTTAAGTAAACTTGATTAATAGCCGTTAATGGACTTCTCCTCCAAAAATTTATCCAAATCTTTTTTGAACCCAGCTACACTAACTGCACTAACCACATCCTCTGGCAACAAATTCCAGAGCTTTATTGTGCATTGAGTGAAAAAGAATTTTTTCCGATTAGTCTTAAATGTACTACTTGCTATCTTCATGACTGCCCCTAGTCCTTCTATTATTCAAAAGTGTAGATAACCGATTCACATCTACTCGTTCAAGACCTCTCATGATCTTAAAGACCTCTTATCCCCCCTCAGCTGTCTCTTCTCCAAGCTGAATAGCCCTAACCTCTTCAACCTTTCCTCATAGGGGAACTGTTCCATCCCCTTTATCATTTTGGTTGCCCGTCTCTGTACCTTCTCCATTGCAACTATATCTTTTTTGAGATGCGGCGACCAGAATTGTACACAGTATTCAAGGTGCGGTCTCACCATAGAGCGATATAGAGGCATTATGATGTTTTCCGTTGTATTAACCATTCCCTTCCTAATAATTCCTAACATTCTGTTTGCTTTTTTGACTGCTGCAGCACACTGAGCCAACAGTGTTAAAGTATTATCCACTATGATGCCTAAATCTTTTTCCTGGGTGGTAGCTCCTAATATGGAACCTAACATCGTGTAACTACAGCAAGGGTTATTTTTCCCTATATGCAACACCTTGCACGTCCACATTCTTCGCACATTCTGCGCACATATATGCCAAATTTTAAGTGGTCAGGTCACATGTAAGTGTGCTGAAATCTTGCTTCTATTGCATACATTGGGGAATTCTAAAAGAGGCATGTGCCGACACCATACCCAGTTTTACCAGTTCATCACCAGTTAAGAGCTAGGGCCTCCGAGCCCTTTGGTTTGATAGCCTTCACTCCCACCAGTTAGCCCCAACCCTTAAAATTCCACAGATCTGCTTAGTTTTCTTAAATTTTAACTTACACAGAATCCATAGCAGATGTAAAGTTATGCAGCAGGGGACTTGACGAGTACTTGCTCACATCAGTATTTACATGCACATTTTAGGTTCAGGCCTTGAAATGCCCATGCTCCACCCACACCATACCCACTCCCCGCCCCTTTTTTGAAAACTTTCAAGATTACGCGCATATCTCAGCGGCTTTTTATAATTACTAGGCGCGCATGAGCCCAACTTCTTCATGCATCCCCTAATTAATTTGCACGTTGGGCTTTTAAAATTCACCTCATTATGTGTGTGTATGTGAGAACATATGTGTGACACAAAGGCACTCTGTCCCTCATACACACAAACACACACACACATTCAGACTCACACACATACACACACAGATGTAAGCTTTGTTTCTCACACACATACACAGATGCAGGCTTTGTCTCTCTCATGCAAAAGCACATACACATACATGCAGGATCTGTCTCTCTTACATAAATATACATACACACTCTGTCTCTCTCACACACACATACACACACTTAAACTCTGTCTTTCACACACACATTCATGACTGCTGTGTCTCTCACATAAACATACATACACACACACACACACACACACGCTCTGGTCTCACACACATGCGTGTGCAAGCTCTATCTTTCACACTCTTACACACACACATGCAGACTCTGTCTCTCTCTCACACACACACATATGTAAGCTCTGTGTCTCACACACATATAAACTGTCTTTCTCACAGAAACACACATACACACACACACACAGAATCTGTCTCACACATATGCAGGCTGTCTCTCACACAAACACACACACATATACACACAAAAAAGCAGCCATGCTCTTTTTCACACATACACACACACACACACACACACACACCCACCACACAGGCTCAGGGCCTCCCTTTCACCAATTGGTCTCTTCTTTAGCTGCCAGCAAGATAGGCTCTGCAGCAGCCATGGAGTCCTCTGTTCCTTCAGTCACCAGTGGATGGGCTATGCTGTGGCCTACTAGCCTCCCTCCTTCAGCTGCCAGCAGGATGAGCTCCACCAGAGGCCAAGGGGTCTCATGACCTTTTACATTTTTTCTCATATGCTGGAAGCGGCAGCAGGACTTGCTTTTAATCAACATCATCTACTGCTGCTGCTGCGGGGCTGATCAGCCCCCTAGAGGAAAATATGACATTCACTTAAATGCAACTCCTGCTGTGGGCTGGGGGTGGTGGGGAGGTGGGGAGGTGGGGAGGTGGATGGAAGTCGGGGATTGATGGCTGATGACTTCACTGGATCAGGCAGAGGGTCCGAATGGACGCATAAAATGTGCTATCCTATAAGAGTGCTCCCTTAGTCACAGTAGCCTGTGCGGTTGCACAAGTTGCACACTCCAAAAGCTGGCTTAGACTAGAAGGTTGTGCAGTAGCTGGAGGCAGAAGTGTTGGTCCCATGTAACTGTTTTCCATGCCTTTAAGAAAAGTCCAGCAGCTGAGAAGACAGGCCAGAAAGAAAGAGTCAATAGTGACAGTATGTGTGCTCTACCTTCTAGCAAGGGATGATAAACAGCATGACTTTGATGGACCTGGACCGAGAGGGCTAGGAAGGCCCAAGCTGTGACTCACTCTGTGCCACCACCCAGTCCAGAGGCACAATGTGAGTCAAAAAAGGAAGGATCTGCAGAGTCTGTAGCAGCCCCAGAGGAGCATGAGAGGGATGTGTCATAAGATTAGGAACATACCCAGGCTTTATTGCACGATGAACCTTGCCCATCTGTACCAAACTGCCTATTCCTGGGACAAGATGTTGATGAGGGGGAAGGCATAGAAAGGGAAGAGGCCAGATTTTCTTCAAGAGCTGATGATGAGGGGCCTTGAACTCCAGCCTTTAGCCACATGCTCCAAAATGATAAAGTGAAGGACTTGCTTGTAGACATAAGGCAGGAGATCCAAGTCCTCAAGGAAGTGGTAAACAAAAAGCTGCAAGATTGTAAGCTAGGAGATGCAAGGACACCCAGATGCTGCAGAAGGAATTGCAGTCTATTACTTCTGCCTGGAGGGAATGCTTCAGTGCTGGCTGCCTCCATGCCAGCTGTAATGAGCATGGAATGCTCCCTGGAAACCACAGGGCCATGGAGGTAGCCACCTACATTTTCACCACCTCTACCATGGTGGGAAGCTTCCCATCTTGTGTCCAAGACCACTATAGTGATGCCACCTTGTCCTCCTATAGTTTCAACACCTCCGAGGATGCCTCCTCCTCCAATGCCTCCAGCACCTTTGAGGAAGGCACCCCTCCCCCCTGATAAAACATATGGCGACAACCCCCACTGTTGATACAGGGATGACCTCATCTTGTATACCATCTGAACAAGAGAGGAACACTAAGCTTCATATTCATGCCCCCAATCATCATCTTTCAGGAGCCTCTCTGGCTTCCAGAGCTCTCTTACAGCTATCATCCATTGCCATACTTTTTGTGCCCATGTCCTCCAAAGTTAGTCAGTAGTGATCACACACCTCTGCACAGAAGCACCAGGTTTCGGCATCCCCAAAGGAGAGGGACATCCCAGGGAGCAATACTTTGCTTACTATGCACAAATATCTTCTTTCTGTTGTGAAGAGAATTGAAAATACAGAAAATTACTGAAAAGTAAAAAATTATAAGGATACAGTCTAGAGAACAATGCTTGACAGAGGTGCAATGGTTGCAGATGTGCAAGAGAGCAGATTAAGTAAAATGCTACTTGTGGATTTCAAACTGCAAGGCATTGAGTAATGCAGCATAAGAAAAAGGATGAGCATTTCACTGCTTTCTTAAAATTTTACAAAAGAATGGAAGCACAGACTTGGTCAGTAATGACCAGATCAAACTGATATTTTTTTTTATAGAATGAAGTTAATTAAATCACATTTATTTGTAGAGGGTTCAATGAACTGGTGAAAAAAGGAAAAATAAAAGAGAAAAGAGGATAGCAAGAATTAGGTCAAATGATATTGGGTCAAATGGAAATGGCTGCTGTACAGGTGTATAGAGGCTCTTTTGTCCCTGGAAAAGGAATGTGAGGTGAGAGATCTCCTCCCAAAGATCCAGGAGGAAACCAGAGTTGGAGAGGACACCAGATATCTCCTTCCCATGCCACAGGAGAAAATAGATGGCAAGGCCTCCCTTCCCAGGACCCCCCCCCCCCAAAAAAAAAAAAAAAAAAAAAGAAAAGAAAAAAGAAAGTCACTTCTGTGATGTTTTATGAGTTTCAGCTTGTAGAAGTAGAATGTCATGCTTTAGTTAGAGAGGACATTTTGTCACAGATATTCAGTAGGCTTAGAGTAGGTGACTCTGAGGGTTCTAGTGTGCCAAGGCTGGCAGGACTTCTCTCTTGAAGCATATTTAATTGGGGGTGGACTGAATTTATTGTGTAGGAGAGAAAGCTTGAAAGGTTTTGTAGGAGCCGAAAAACATGACGGAGTCTGAATTGCTTCCTTTTCTGGTGTTTCCTCTTACTGCTGGGGAACTGAAGAAGGTTAAATATGATGGACTGTTGGTCTACTTTCAGTTTAACCTATTGTTCTGTACTACTATGATACTTTACATGCTCTAATACCTTGGCACATCAGCATAACGAGCAGTGTCACTAAGTTTACATTTTAATGTCATTAATCATATTGATTTATGCAAACCAGAATTTTAATAGTATTAATATTATTTCAAATATCTGTGGTCACTGCATAATTACTATGCATGACACCAACATGTATTAAATAAAAGATGATGATGCCCGGTATTCGGAGACACAGTGTCAGTGTATTCTTGAAAGGTTAGCACTGACGCAGCATTAACAGCTGTGTAATCCAGGGTAAATTATGCCTCTGACAGGATGTGTCATAGACATGGCACTCAAAGGAGAGGTCTCACAATTTTTCCAATGGATGGTATTTAATTCAAATCTTTTTTTCAGGGTGTTTCCTTTGTTTGCTGATTTGATGCTTTATTTGTTATTCATCTTTTATATCATGCTTGTTTCCTTTTTACCTTTTTACAGTTCATGTCCCCAACAGACAGAACCAAGATCCAATCTCTGCAGTACATTTTTAAAGGGGTTTCATGCATAAAAATGCCTTATATGTGTGCATGTTTGACATACACATTCATAAGCAATTTTCATAATAAGCTGATATGTGCACGTGTCATGGTCTAGCATGCTAGATGCGGGTATTATCCCAGCAGGAGCTAGAGATCTTGCCTGGCCAGCCACCTCCTCCTTGGGTTGAGCCTGCCAGTTTTGGCAGCTAACAGGACTTCTCTGGCCAGGTACATGGCAGGCTATGGTCAGGGAAGGCAGTGTTCAGTGTCCAGGGAGAGGTCGGGGCAGGCAGAGATCAAACAGATTCAGAGTTCAGGCAGACTGGGACAGATGGAGATTAAACAGGGTCAGAATCCAGGCAGAGGTTAAGGTAGTTGGAGAACATCAAAGCCAAGACAGAAGCCAGCCTGGGTCAGTAACAGAAGATCAGGCTGAGGGATGCTGACTGGGAGGCAAGGCAAAGCAGGACAGGGAAAATAGGGCTGGGTGGAGTAGCAAGGCTGGCAAATCAGGAGCACAGAGACACGACAGAAATAGAGTAAAACTCACAGGCAGGAACAAGATTTAAAAAAAGGGCTAAATTGGAACAGGGTGCAAGGCAGGACTGGACAAAATGAGGGCAAAACAGGGAACACAGAGACAGGCTAGGCTACTGGGAAGTTTAGACAAGGCACAGAGAGGCTAGGCCACCAGGAGACCTAGACAGGAGCCACTGGGAGGCCTAAAAGAAGAGAAGGGTCACTAGGAAGCCCATAGGGAACAGGAAGGCCACTGAGAGACTCACAAGAAACCAAACAGACAGGCAAGGAACACAGGAACAAATTGTCACAAATACGCTGCTCAAATTCATAAGAGTATTCCCAGAGACTGCCATAGGACGCTGCTTAAACTTACAAGAGCTTTGACAGAGATGACATGCATTCACCCCTGAGGAAGATATTATTTTGAAACACGGCTACGCTGGAGATTATGACCATTGCAGTTGACTGTTGACAGTGGTCTTCTAAGATAAGTGAAGTGTGAACATTATAAGTGAACACCATTAAGGCATCGTTCTCACATTTGTTTGGTGGTTGGTGTTGTGAAAAGTAAAAAATCACTTTTGTAACATTGAAAAAAGAAAAAAGTAATTTTTATACACAATTTCTAAAAAAAAAAAAAAAAAAAAGAGGTAGATAGGTGGCATTGATTATTAAAATGAAGGCACAGTAACCATGGCTGGTTCTACAGCCAATATATGAAGTTGCCACC
Organism: Rhinatrema bivittatum; assembly: GCF_901001135.1. Taxonomy (NCBI): domain Eukaryota; kingdom Metazoa; phylum Chordata; class Amphibia; order Gymnophiona; family Rhinatrematidae; genus Rhinatrema; species Rhinatrema bivittatum. Next base: position 39,852,848 of record NC_042624.1, on the reverse strand, counting down.
TTCAATCTATACAAATGTATATATTCGAGTGGTTTTTTTTGTAGAGCAAAAAGGATTGAGTGGGTATAGAGACAGTTAACTAGGATTGTTAGTAGATGATTGGTTAGGAAAGATAGTCTGGCAAAAATCATATAGAATTCCTTTTGCCAAGAGGTGGGAGAAACGGGTCCAAATTGAGGAAATGCTTAAACTTGGAGTGATTGAGGAGTCAAGAAGTGAATGGATTAGTCTGGTAGTGATAGTGCCAAAGGTGGATGGCTCCACAAAGTTTTGTTTAGATTTTAGGAAGGTTAATGCAATTTCTCAGTTTGATGCATACCTCATGCCTCAGACTGATGATCTTATAAACAGCTGGGAGGGACCAAGAACCTCTCCATGTTAGAGTTAACAAAGGGATACTGGCAAATTCCACTAGAAAAGACATGTAGGGAAAAAACAGCCTTTATAACCCCCTCAAGGACTATATCAATTTAAAGGAATATCGAGTAAGAAAAGGGAAGTGATTATCCCCTTGTACAGGTCCTTGGTGAGGCCTCACCTGGAGTATTGTGTTCAGTTCTGGAGACCATATCTACAAAGAGAGAGACAAGATGGAAGTGGTACAGAGAAGGGCGACTAGAAAGGTGGAGGGTCTTCATCGGATGTCATACGAGGAGAGATTGAAGAATCTAAATATGTACACCCTGGAGGAAAGGAGGAGCAGGGGTGATATGATTCAGACTTTCAGATACTTGAAAAACTTTAACGATCCAAAGACAATGACAAACCTTTTCCGTCAGAAAAAAATCAGCAGAACCAGAGGTCATGAGCTGAGGCTCCAGGGAGGAAGACTAAGAACCAATGTCAGGAAGTATTTCTTCACAGAGAGAGTGGTGGATGTCTGGAATGCCCTTCCGGAGGAAGTGGTGAAGTCCAAAACTGTGAAGGACTTCAAAGGGCCGTGGAATAAACACTGTGGATCCATCAGGTCTAGAGGACGTGTATAAAGAGGAGGAAGCAAAACACTGCATGGAGCGGCAGTAGCCACAGAGGCATTCACGGAGCGGGATGCCAGTGGCCAGTGGTTGGTGTTCCACCTTCACGGAGCGGAAGGATGGAGGGCTGCCATCTCCAAATTAAAAATAAAACCAGGGGTGGGTAAGAGTATGTAAAATTAACGGTGAGTTCATAGGCTGTAGGTATTACCAATTATTAGGCTTATTCAATATGTGTTGATACTTAATGTGGCTTTCAATGCATACTTCACTTTCAATGCATATCCAGCATAGCTCTCTGCTTCAACGGCAGGGAAGAAAAAAAACTAATACTTCACGCATATCCAGCATAGCTCTCTGCTTCAACGGCAAGGGAGAAGAAAAACTGATACTTCACTCATATCCAACATAGCTCTCTGCTTCAACGGCAGGGGACAAGTAAAACTGATACTTCACGCATATCCAGCATAGCTCTCTGCTTCAACGGCAGGGGAGAAGAAAAACTAATACTTCACGCATATACAGCATAGCTCTCTGCTTCAACGGCAGGGGAGAAGAAAAACTAATACTTCACGCATATACAGCATAGCTCTCTGCTTCAACGGCAGGGGAGAAGAAAAACTAATACTTCACGCATATCCAACATAGCTCTCTGCTTCAACGGCAGGAGAGAAGTAAAACTGATACTTCACGCATATCCAACATAGCTCTGCTTAAACGGCAGGGGAGAAGTAAAACTAATAGTTCACGCTTATCCAGCATAGCTCTCTGCTTCAATGGCAAGGGAGAAGAAAAACAACCAATAAGGGCCGAATAACATAGTCTGGGTAAACAAATAAGTATGGGTGTAGCTTGCTTATTGCGGCGGTTACTACCCCTAACTAATCAAGCTTGATATTTCACTTGGATGCAGCTCCATCACTGCTCTCTACATTAATGCTGGGGGTGAAAGGGAAATAGAACCAAAGGTTACTAAGAGCCAAGACAAACAGATAAGTATGAGAAAAAAGAAGTGTGAAGCTTGCTGGGCAGACTGGATGGGCCGTTTGGTCTTTTTCTACCGTCATTTCTATGTTTCTATATGTTTCTATAAAGTTCTCCCATTTGATCTTCATAGGGCTCCTCCAGTGTTTCAACGCCTTATAAAGCCTTATCAGGACTATGCCACTGTATATTTGGTTGATGTAGTTATAATTTCACAAACTTGGGAGGAGGACTTGAAACTAACTTGTCCTCTAACAGGCTTACTGATATTGGCCTCTATAATATTCATCTATCCAAAGGATAATGTAATGCAGTCTTTAGAAAACAGCTCAAAACATGGCTGTTTATAAAAGCCTTCCCACCAGACTCTTAACCTGCCCGAACACACCTCACCCTTCCTGACTGCATCCCTCCTCCCCTTCGGACCCACCCACACACCCCCCTCCCCCCTGACCCCACTCCCCTGACCCTAATCACCTCCCCCCCACTCCTGACCCTTCTCCCCACTCTTGACCCTCCCCACTCCTGACTCCCCACTCCTTACCCTTCTCCCCCCCACCCTGCCCCCCTGACCCTACTCACCCCACATCCCACCCTTCCCTTTGCCCACCTTCTAGCCTCCTAGCATTCCTGAAACCTGTATATATCGACTATTTATGTTATTTATACCGCCTTCTTCTCTTCAAATTTTTAACCACTCTTATTACTTAAGACATAACAAAATGTTTACCATGTTATTGTGTATATTGTTTCCATGTTATAATGTTAAATAGTTAATATACCATGTTATAATGTAAAATAGGGCGGACCAACCCCCCTATTTCTCAGTTTCCTGTAAACTGATGTGATATTTCGATCGAATGTCGGTATATAAAAGAAAATAAATAAATAAAAATAAATAATGCAATTCCAGTTTTAAATCCTGCCAGTAGGTTGGTAAAGAAGCACTCACTATATGATGTAGCATATAAGGATAACAAAATACATCAATTAATATGCAGAAAAACAATAAATTATTAAATATATAGCACATCAATCAAAAAAATAAAGTGATAGAACATTAAATGCAAGCAATAGAATATCAAATTTAAATCCACATTAGAGTATCAGAAAGGAAGACAACAGAGCAGGTTAAATGGGCCAACTAGTCCTGCCATCATCTACTATATTGCTATGTTGTTTTGATAACGTATGCATACCTGGTTTGTTTCTACTGATGAGACAGTGATTTCTATCTTCCCCTTAAAGCCTTTTCACCATTATAATCTTTCTCAACCCAACCTTCGTAATGACACATCTGATCTAACCATTCTGATTTTCTACTATACTATTTTGTTTGCATAGCACCTTGAGGAATCAGGATAAAAGGCACCCTTTAGTTTGGCATTGATTTGTATTTTTATGGGTGAAATGCAAAGAAGGAGGAACCCATTAAGTAGAGCAGTACATAAGAACATAATAACATAAGAAATTGCCATGCTGGGTCAGACCAAGGGTCCATCAAGCCCAGCATCCTGTTTCCAACAGAGTCCAAACCAGGCCACAAGAACATGGCAATTACCCAAATACTAAGAAGATCCCATGCTACTGATGCAATTAATAGCAGTGGCAATTCCCTAAGTAAACTTGATTAATAGCTGTTAATGGACTTCTCCTCCAAGAACCTATCCAAACCTTTTTTGAACCCAGCTACACTAACTGCACTAACCACATCCTCTGGCAACAAATTTCAGAGCTTTATTGTGAGTTGAGTGAAAAAGAATTTTCTCCGATTAGTCTTAAATGTGCTACTTGCTAACTTCATGGAATGCCCCCTAGTCCTATTATTCAAAAGTGTAAATAACTGAGTCACATCTACTTGTTCAAGACCTCTCATGATCTTAAAGACCTCTATCATATCCCACCCCCCACCCCCCCTCAGCCATCTCTTCTCCAAGATGAACAGCTCCAACCTCTTCAACCTTACCTCATAGGGGAGCTGTTCCATCCCCTTTATCATTTTGGTTGCCCTTCTTTGTACCTTCTCCATCACAACTATATCTATTTTGAGATGCGGCGACCAGAATTGTACACAGTATTCAAGGTGCGGTCTCACCATGGAGTGATATAGAGGCATTATGACATTTTCCATTTTATTAACCATTCCCTTCCTAATAATTCCTGTTTGCTTTTTTGACTGCTGCAGCACACTGAGCCGACGATTTTAAAGAGAAATTAGGGAAGCTAACCAAATTGGTAGTGCAGTAATAATGGGAGACTTCAATTACCCAAGAACACTGGTGCAAGTAAATCAGTATATTTTCATTCCAATTATAAATCACTGTTTTATTATTGTAAATGTTCCAATATCCTTACTGTGGCAACTCCATACAAAGTAACAGTCAAGAGTTACAGGTCCCCCGACACGGTCCCGTGTTTCGCGGTGGCTGCATCGGGAGGGAGCGGATGACATTCAAAATCTGGAATATAACATGAGTAATCAAACATGGAAAAAAGGGCTGGCTGCAGGAAAACGGGTTACAGTAAGTAATCACATACCTTGTAGACAATCATCAGGAGCACGGGCATCCTCTGCATTTGGCAAACATTTAAAGGGCAAAAAAGGCGCGAAAGCTAGCTCTCGCGAGATGCTGAGAGTGACAGAAGGACACCTGTAATCGGGTTAACAAATTAACAAAAACTGATAAAACAGTACCGGTGAATATTCACATGTTTTATAAAACGGGCATCAGGGGAGGCGCTCTCAGCATTAAAATTTTAAACAAGCAGAAGGACACAGAAGAACCGTGCTCCCAAGATGCTATAATTGACAGGCAGACACCTATAGAACAACAACAGAGATACTAGTAAAACTGATACCACTCGATATCTTTGTTGAGACCATGGGGGGAAACTGAGTTAAGGGTGAAGATCCAGCGCTGCTCTCTCCGACCTAGCTTGCCTGGAAAATCTCCACCTCGTAAGGGGGGCGAGACCACCTCTAATACAAGGAAGGAGAGGTCAGCGATGGAGTGTCCAGCCTGGATCCAATGCATAACAAGGGGTTCGTCAGTTCTAGATGATCTGATGTTGGAGCAGTGCTCAATTATACGTGTCTTGATCATCCGTGAGGTTTTTCCCACGTAAATAAACGAGCAGGGACAATAAATCACGTAAACAACACCTTTGGTGCAGCAATTTGATTGGGAGTATAATTTGAACTCATGTCCAGACCCCGGGTGTTTAAATACTGTCAGTGACTCTGTGTGACTGCACATCGTGCAGCGGCCACAGGGGTTATGACCACCAATGGTGCGTAAGTGGTGTTGCATGGGTGATGAGGATGTATGGACAAGACGATCTCTCAAATTTGTGGCTCTTTTGAAAGTAAAGCGAGGGGGACCATGCATGAGATCAGTGAGAGATAGGGCCGACCAATGCCGTTTAATCATGTTCACAATGGATCTTCCGACAGTGGAGAATGCAGTTATGGGAGATATCATCTGACTGTGTGGAGGAACTGAAAAGCCAGTCTCGGTGTGTGTACAAGGCCCGTACACACACCGAGACTGGCTTTTCAGTCCCTCCACACAGTCAGATGATATCTCCCATAACTGCATTCTCCCCTTCTCCACTGTCGGAAGATCCATTGTGAACATGATTAAATGGCATTGGTCGGCCCTATCTCTCACTGATCTCATGCATGGTCCCCCTCGCTTTACTTTCAAAAGAGCCACAAATTTGAGAGATCGTCTTGTCCATACATCCTCATCACCCATGCAACACCACTCACGCACCATTGGTGGTCATAACCCCTGTGGCCGCTGCACGATGTGCAGTCACACAGAGTCACTGACAGTATTTAAACACCCGGGGTCTGGACGTGAGTTCAAATTATACTCCCAATCAAATTGCTGCACCAAAGGTGTTGTTTACGTGATTTATTGTCCCTGCTCGTTTATTTACGTGGGAAAAACCTCACGGATGATCAAGACACGTATAATTGAGCACTGCTCCAACATCAGATCATCTAGAACTGACGAACCCCTTGTTATGCATTGGATCCAGGCTGGACACTCCATCGCTGACCTCTCCTTCCTTGTATTAGAGGTGGTCTCGCCCCCCTTACGAGGTGGAGATTTTCCAGGCAAGCTAGGTCGGAGAGAGCAGCGCTGGATCTTCACCCTTAACTCAGTTTCCCCCCATGGTCTCAACAAAGATATCGAGTGGTATCAGTTTTACTAGTATCTCTGTTGTTGTTCTATAGGTGTCTGCCTGTCAATTATAGCATCTTGGGAGCACGGTTCTTCTGTGTCCTTCTGCTTGTTTAAAATTTTAATGCTGAGAGCGCCTCCCCTGATGCCCGTTTTATAAAACATGTGAATATTCACCGGTACTGTTTTATCAGTTTTTGTTAATTTGTTAACCCGATTACAGGTGTCCTTCTGTCACTCTCAGCATCTCGCGAGAGCTAGCTTTCGCGCCTTTTTTGCCCTTTAAATGTTTGCCAAATGCAGAGGATGCCCGCGCTCCTGATGATTGTCTACAAGGTATGTGATTACTTACTGTAACCCGTTTTCCTGCAGCCAGCCCTTTTTTCCATGTTTGATTACTCATGTTATATTCCAGATTTTGAATGTCATCCGGTCCCTCCCGATGCAGCCACCGCGAAACACGGGACCGTGTCGGGGGACCTGTAACTCTTGACTGTTACTTTGTATGGAGTTGCCACAGTAAGGATATTGGAACATTTACAATAATAAAACAGTGATTTATAATTGGATGGAAAATATACTGATTTACTTGCACCAGTGTTCTTGAGTACTTGCTTATGTGCAAGTTGTGCTTCTGCTTATGATTGGATAAGACTTCAATTACCCCAATATTGACTGGGTAAATGTATCATCGAGACACGCTAGAGAGATAACGTTCCTGGATGGAAGAAATGATAGCTTTATGGAGCAATTGGTTCAGGAACCAACGAGAGAGGGAGCAATTTTAGATCTAATTCTCAGTGGAGCACAGGACTTGGTGAGAGAGGTAACGGTGGTGCGGACGCTTGGCAATAGTGATCATAATATGATCAAATTTGATTTAATGACTGGAAGAGGAACAGTGTGCAAATCCAAGGCTCTCGTGCTAAACTTTCAAAAGGGAAACTTTGATAAAATGAGAAAAACTGTTAGAAAAAAACTGAAAGGAGCAGCTACAAAAGTAAAAAATGTCAGAGGCGTGGTCATTGTTAAAAAAAATACCATTCTAGAAGCACAGTCCAGATGTATTCCACACATTAAGAAAGGTGGAAAGAAGGCAAAACGATTACTGGCATGGTTAAAAGGGGAGGTGAAAGAAGCTATTTTAGCCAAAAGATCTTCATTCAAAAATTGGAAGAAGGATCCAACAGAAAAAAATAGGATAAAGCATAAACGTTGGCAAGTTAAATGCAAGACATTGATAAGACAGGCTAAGAGAGAATTTGAAAAGAAGTTGGTTGTAGAGGCAAAAACTCACAGTAAAAACTTTTTTTAAATATATCCGAAGCAGAAAGCCTGTGAGGGAGTCAGTTGGACCATTAGATGATCGAGGTGTTAAAGGGGCACTTAGAGAAGCTAAGGCCATCGCGGAAAGATTAAATAATTTCTTTGCTTCGGTGTTTACTGAAGAGGATGTTGGGGAGGTACCCATAATGGAGAAGGTTTTCATGGGTAATGATTCAGATGGACTGAATCAAATCACGGTGAACCTAGAAGATGTGGTAGGCCTGAATGACAAACTGAAGAGTAGTAAATCACCCGGACCGGATGGTATATACCCCAGAGTTCTGAAGGAACTAAAAAATGAAATTTCAGACCTATTAGTAAAAATGTGTAACTTATCATTAAAATCATCCATTGTACCTGAAGACTGGAGGATAGCGAATGTAACCCCAATATTTAAAAAGGGCTCCAGGGGCGATCCTGGAAACTACAGACTGGTTAGCCTGACTTCAGTGCCAGGAAAAATAGTGGAAAGTGTTCTAAACATCTAAATAACAGAACATATAGAAAGACATGGTTTAATAGAACAAAGCCAGCATGGCTTTACCCAGGGCAAGTCTTGCCTCACAAATCTGCTTCACTTTTTTGAAGAAGTTAATAAACATGTGGATAAAGGTGAACCGGTTCATATAGTATACTTGGATTTTCAGAAGGCGTTTGACAAAGTTCCTCATGAGAGGCTTCTAGGAAAAGTAAAAAGTCATGGGATAGATGGCGATGTCCTTTCGTGGATTGCAAACTGGCTAAAAGACAGGAAACAGAGAGTAGGATTAAATGGACAATTTTCTCAGTGGAAGAGAGTGGACAGTGGAGTGCCTCAGGGATCTGTATTGGGACCCTTATGTTTCAATATATTTATACTGAAACCCTAGCAGAGTTACATTGGCTACCAATTGGACACAGAATTAAATACAAAACCATATGTATCATTCACCAACTAATTTATGATGAGAAATCAGACTGCTTGAACACAGCATTACGGGTACACACTCCACACAGTGCCTCAGGGATCTGTATTGGGACCCTTATTTTTCAATATATTTATAAATGATCTGGAGAGAAATACGACGAGTGAGATAATCAAATTTGCAGATGACACAAAATTGTTCAGAGTAGTTAAATCACAAGCGGATTGTGATAAATTGCAGGAAGACCTTGTGAGACTGGAAAATTGGGCATCCAAATGGCAGATGAAATTTAATGTGGATAAGTGCAAGGTGATGCATATAGGGAAAAATAACCCATGCTATAATTACACAATGTTGGATTCCATATTAAGTGCTATAACCCAAGAAAGAGATCTAGGTGTCATAGTGGATAACACTTTGAAATTGTCGGTTCAGTGTGCTGCGGCAGTCAAAAAAGCAAACAGAATGTTGGGAATTATTAGAAAGGGAATGGTGAATAAAACGGAAAATGTCATAATGCCTCTGTATCGCTCCATGGTGAGACCGCATCTTGAATACTGTGTACTATTCTGGTCGCCGCATCTCAAAAAAGATATAATTGCGATGGAGAAGGTACAGAGAAGGGCTACCAAAATGATAAGGGGAATGGAACAACTCCCCTATGAGGAAAGACTAAAGAGGTTAGGACTTTTCAGCTTGGAGAAGAGACGACTGAGGGGGGATATGATAGAGGTGTTTAAAATCATAAGGGGTCTAGAACGGGTAGATGTGACTCGGTTATTTACTCTTTCGGATAGTAGAAAGACTAGGGGGCACTCCATGAAGTTAGCATGGGGCACATTTAAAACTAATCGGAGAAAGTTCTTTTTTACTCAACGCACAATTAAACTCTGGAATTTGTTGCCAAAGGATGTGGTTAGTGCAGTTAGTATAGCTGTGTTTAAAAAAGGATTGGATAAGTTCTTGGAGGAGAAGTCCATTACCTGCTATTAAGTTCACTTAGAGAATAGCCACTGCCATTAGCAATGGTAACATGGAATAGACTTAGTTTTTGGGTACTTGCCAGGTTCTTATGGCCTGGATTGGCCACTGTTGGAAACAGGATGCTGGGCTTGATGGACCCTTGGTCTGACCCAGTATGGCATTTTCTTATGTTCTTATATTCTTAAGTATTATCCACTATGATGCCTAGATCTTTATCCTGGGTGGTAGCTCCTAATACGGAACATAATATCGTGTAACTACAGCAAGGGTTATTTTCCCCTAAATGCAACACCTTGCACTTGTCCACATTATATTTCATCTGCCATTTGGATGCCCAATCTTGCAGTTTTGCAAGGTCCTCCTGTAATGTATCACAGTCCGCTTGCGATTTAACTACTCTGAATAATTTTTTATCATCCGCAAATTTGATAACCTCACTCGTCGTATTCCTTTCCAGATCATTTATATATATATATATTGAAAAGTACCGGTCCAAGTACAGATCCCTGAGGCACTCCACTGTTTACCCTTTCCCACTGAGAAAATTGACCATTTAATCCTACTCTCTGTTTCCTGTCTTTTAGCTTAGGATGATGTGGTCTCATCCACTAAGGGCACCATTGCATTAAAACTATCAGCCTCCAGCCTACTCCTCTTCCCTCCCCCACCCTGGCAGTAAAGAGCAGCACATAGCCTCGAAAACAATCAATCTCTTTTTCCCTCCTCCTGCCGAACAACGAAGAGCAGCGCGACCCACACTCCTGACCCTCTTTATCCCCTGCCTTGGCAACGAAGAGTAGGCAAGGCAGGGAATAAAGGGCATAGGTCAACAAAAAAAATTAGCCTCCTTCTCCCTCCCTCTGCCCCAGTAGTGCAGAGCGGCAGCAGTGTGGCCTGCGCAATGCCAAGAAGCATTGGTCTCCCTTCACATGCATCAGCTTATCTGGAGGCTAGATGAGAGAGAGAGAGAGAGAATGAGAGAGAGAGAGTCAATGTGTGTGTGTGTGTGTGTGTGTGTGTGTGTGTGTGTGTGTGTGTGTGTGTGTGTGATTGAAGATGTGAGAGAGAAGCATGAGTGTGTGTGTATGTGTCATATTGAGCATGTGAGAGAAGTATGAGCATATATGATTGAGCATGTAGGAAAGAGGTATGAGCTTGTGAGAGAGAGCCTACATGTGTATGTGTATGAATGAGCTTGTGAGGGAGAGCTTAAGTTATGAGTGTATGTGTGTGCATGTGTATGTGTGCATGACTGAGCATGTGTGAGATAGGTATGAGCATGTGTGTCTATGATTGAGCATGTATAAGCATGTGAGTTTATGTCTGAGCATGTGAGAGAGCATATGAGAGTGTGTGTGTGTGTGTTTGTGTGAATGATCATATGAAAAATACTGAACGAGTACATATATGTTTGTATATAGTTGAGCATAAGAGAATGAGCAAGTGTATATGTGTATATGCTTGGGAGAGAGCATACGAGCATGTGTGAAAGACTGAGCCTGTGAAAGAGCGTATGAGCCTATGTGTGTCCATCATTTATCATGTGAGAGAGGACTGAACAAGTGTGTGTGTGTGTGTGTGTGTGTATGATTCAGCATGTGAGAGAGAGATAGTGAATGACGTGTATGTATACAGTTGAGCATGAGAGCGCAAACAAGTGTGCGTTTAGGTGTGTTTCACTGAGCATGTGTGAAAGAGGGCATATGAGCATGTGTGTATATGATTGAACATGTGTGAGAGAAAGCATGGAAAAAGATTGTATGAAACAACCTCCTCCCTTCTCCCTGCTAATCCATGACAATCTCATGTCATCTGGAAATCAAAACAAAATTTTTCAAGTATGGACAGCAGGGGATTTTTTTTTATCCCTAGTTTTAATTATTGGGTGATATTTGATGTATAAGCTGTTTTGAAATATTTAATTGACTTTTGGAAATGGATAGAGATATGAGTTTTTAATTATTGAATGTTCTATTCATCAGCTGTTTTGAAATATTTATAATTTTGATTAGTATGGTTTTATTATTCTGATTTATGTTTCTTGATTTTATTGTTTGATGTTTTATGCGATGCATACAGCCTGGCTTGTTGTGGTTTCTAGTTCAGTTTTTGTCTACACGTTTGTATTTACACTTTATGATCTCTCTGTTAGGAATTTGGTGAGGGTCTGTCTGTGTTAGGCATGTGTGAACAAGATGAGGTACTCTGCTAGCTTGTAGTTTCTTTTTTGAGGATCTATAATAGCCTGGTTTGTTCTATTTTCTTAATAGGAGGTATTACAATCTGGTGTAATATTTGCAGTGTTGCCTTTTCATAGGTAAGATTGAATGTTGGCAGTTAGTGTTATTTTGGTATGGGAGGTTTAGTGTATTATCATTTAAATTCAGTTTACTTGTTTCTGAAGGCCAAGCCTATACCTAACATGCGTTATCATAGGCCTAATACCATACTGGTTCTGTGCCTTTTTTCTTTTACTTGTTTTGCAGGATTTTCTATTTAGCACCACAGCAATGCATGTAAATATAATATACATGTTGTTGTAAGTGATATTTGTACCTCAGAATGTCCTTTTTCATGTAAAATCTGAATAATCTTTAATTGTGTGTTGGAAGGGTGTGACCAGGAGGGGTGACACCTAATAGTTGGATTGGGGACCCATGACTTTTGAAGGTAACCCTGGTGAATGCCCCCCTAGCCCAGGACTGACACTGTAATGACTGGAGTAAATAAAGTTGAGAAAGGGAAAAAAAGATCCCCAGGAGTTGTGAATGAAGGCTCCTGGATCTCTGTACTGGTTCTGATTGAGCTGGAAGCCCAAAGGGACCAGAGTAAACTGCTTGGTGAAAATAAAACTCCAAGCCCTTTCCATTTAAGAGTCTCCCAGCCCGTGGTGTCATATGCTGGGATGAGGGCACCCTTTTTCACTTGGCCATAGGTGCCCATGACATGGCTAAGGCTCTGAAATGAAAGAGGAAACCATTAGGAAAGTTTTGTGCAACAATACCCTGTATATTACGTGTGAATTTCAAAGCATGTGTTCAGAGGAGTGTTGACAAGTGTGCGCAAATAATTGAATCTTTGAGAATTTCAAAGTCAGATGCCAAAGCAAATAGGCAAAGAGTGATGTAGGAATATAAAAGACTGATACTTTTGTTTTCCTTCCAGATCTTTCCTAAGTAGCTACTTATTCAAGGAAAGAGAATGAATGGGTTGCTAAAAGGAATGATTTATCTGATTTCTTGTATTCATACATTTCAAGCTTTCTTCTTTCCTAAAGACTTCAAAACTTTTTAAAATGAATTCTAAAAATATATTCAAAGGTTTAGCATATAAAAGTAAATCTTCTTTTTAAAGCCAAGGGTGATTTTGGGTGCTGCTAAAGAGTCTGTACAGAATATTGCTATGATTTTCAGCAAAGGTAATAAGCTTTATAAGTCAAAAATGCTGGAAACTGGGATACTTGTATAATTACAATTCCCAGGAAGAATTGTTCCTTGTATAAAGTTGAGGAAGGGGGGATCTTTATATTAAGAGTTATTTATTTATTTATTTATTTATTTAGTAAGCCCTTACACACCGTCGTTCAGACTGGCCATCACAACGGTTTCCATATTTAAAACATAAAACATAAAAGATAAATAACAAAAAGTAAGATAAAGAGCAATTATTCATAAAATATAGCAAATAAAATGAAATAAGATACAATAGGGGAATAAAACATAAAATAAAACATACAAAAATTAAAACACTTCATTAAAATGCTATAGATGTCTCTATCTCAGTTGTTAGAAAATTAAGTGCCTCATGATATGTATAGTATATAAAATAGAATAAAATAAAATAACTCTTGGTCAATCCCTCCAAAAGCGATTTTAAAAAGCCATGTTTTCAAATTCTTTTTGAATGATTTTATTTCAGCTTGAGTCCTTAACTCAACAGGCATTTCATTCCAAAGTTTTGGGCCAGCGAGGGAGATGCTTCTCTTTCTTACTTGACAAAGATGGGCTGATTTAACTGAAGGTATTGTGAGCATTCCTGTGTTGGCTGATCTCAAATTTCTCTGGGGTTTATGTAATCTAATTGCCATGTTTAACCACTGGGTTTGTTCCCCATAAATTATTTTGTGTAAAATATAAAGTACTTTATACTGTATGCAATATTTTACAGGTAACCAATGAAGACTTTGTAGTATAGGTGTGATATGATCACTCTTTTTCATTCCTGTTAAAATCCTAGCTGCAGTGTTTTGTAAAATGTGTAAAGGACGTATAGTTGAGTCAAGTAATCCTAATAACAGGGAATTGCAATAATCAATACTTGAGAATATTAAAAGCTGCAATACTGTTCTAAAATCCTCCTCCATTAGTGGTGGCTTAAGCCTTTTCAGTGTCATTAGTTTGCCATAACCTTCTTTAATTTTAGTTGTTATATGCTTTTTGAGATTGAGTTCTGTATCAATTATTATCCCGAGGTCTCTAACCTGATCTGTTGGCTTAATTGATATATTGTTATCATAAGAGATGTCAGGTGGTGAGTCCTGTCACATTTTTCTTTCTATTAAAAGTATCTCTGTCTTGTTAACTTTTAGTCTTAGTCTCATGTGCGTAAGTAATTGCTTAATAATGTTTAGGTACATGGTTGCCAATTTGTATGTCTTTTCCAAGGTATCATTTCCAAGGTATCATTTGGACAAAGATAGCAAAAATTCAAGTAGTAGATTATGCTCTCAATCTTTTAGGTATACCAGAAAGACGGCTTAAGCATAATGATTCAGTAATTGCCCAACAGACTTGCCCACCAGATTATGTGTTCTACTCCTAAGCCTGGGCAGGTAGAACGGTAGGGGATGCTGTGATTTTCTTTTGTGATTCTATAAATGATCTGAGGATACCAATGACTCAACGTGCAGTTCTGCAATGCCTGCTGTTAGAAGTAGGCCTGCAGATTAAGTTAAATGTTTGGCTGGTTTATTGGACTCCAGATGCAGATGGGTCAATAGACTATTTAAGGGAACTAATTCAGCTGATTATGGATTTACAGATCTCTAGATAATCTGATAATTTTACAGAATTCTAACCTCTAGGAAAATGATATTAATGCATGAGTGGATATGGAATTTATTTCTACTTAAACCTTTTTATGAACTGATTCTGCAGATCAAGGTACCTACACATTTTAAAGGCCATGCTTTAGATTTACTTTTTGCCCAGGATTATTTACTGAAGTTTTTTAAATTAGATTTGTTAATAATTCAGGAACTTGGCTGATCAGATCACTATTTTATTCAATTTAGATTAGTTGGATATGATGTTTCACATGATGTTGTGGGTAAAAATCTTGGGAGATATTTCATTCCAAAAAGGAGTGGATATGGCTTTTGAAGCCTTAGATTTATCAGATTTCAGAGAAGATCTTCCTGTAGGGAAGATGGTTTTTATTGGTACAAAAGGACAACTGGTAGCTTAGATAAAATTGCACCATTACAAAATGTAAAATTGCACCATGGTTCTCTCAGAATTTATGGGCATTAAAAATCAAAGTTTGACATTTAGTACCAGTTTGATTGAAATTGAAATTCCCTATTGCTAAAACTTATTACTGACAACATATATGTAAATAAAATTTGGCTATTAAGGAAGCTAAAATATTTTTTTTTCTAATAAGTTGGCTCAGGAAGGTAATTGACCAAACGACTTGTTTCAGATGATTAAGGAACTCCAGGTTTTAAAATAAGTTTTGAAGGGTAATCAGGCATAAGATGGGCTCTTGCAAGCTGAGAATTTTACCTTTCTATTTGAACATAAAATTATGCAATTGAAAGAGGAGTTGGATAGGGGATCTTTAGTCAGATTAGACTGTGAGATGGATAAACTTGTGGAAGAAAAATGAGTTGAATTATATTATCTCATAGATAACATTGTAGATGGAATTTTGAAGATATCTAGGCCATCAGGCTCCCCTGTAGACCTGTTTACAACATGGCTGATTAAAAGTTGCAGTTTGAAATGGATGTCAGTCTTGAAAATTATAATTAATGCTTCACTACAAACTACTGAGGTCCTTCTGTGATTAATGAAAGCCCAGTTTCAACCTGTTTGCGATAGGTCACGTAGATGTGAGCCCTTATTGCTGTAGCTTGGTTGATGCAGCCTCATAGGTGAACCTACGAGGCCTACACCAACACTTGGAGAATGCACCCTGAAGTGGGACAGGTTGGAACATCACTTACACCAGCCGCCTCCCCTGCAGCTTGAGCTCTTCAGTTCTTGTGGTCAGCAGGGCTTAGTTGGATCCCTAGGGCAGTAGGATAAATAAGAGTCAAAGGGCACACCAGGATCAGGGCAGGCCAAGGTTGAGGCAGACTGTGGACAGACATGATCAGGTGCAAGCAAGAGCTCAAGTCCAGGTGGCAAGCACTCGTAGTCAAATCCAGGCAAGAGGTTAGATCCAGGCAGCAGGCAATCATGGTCAGATCCAGACAAAAGGTCAGGTCTAGGGAGCAGGAAATCATGGTCAGATCCAGACAAAAGGTCAGGTCCAGGGAGCAGGCAATCATGGTCAGGTCCAGGCAAGTGGTCAAGAACCAAAAGTCAGGTCAAGGGTAGACAGAGACACACAGAAGACACTGGATGAGATGACTAGGACAAGGAAGGCTGGACAAGGTAAGGCTAGATGAGGCAAGGCTGGATGAGGCAAGCAAGGAACCAGGGACACAGACTGGAATCATGAACCAAGACACAGGAGCAACATTCATTGCAATTGCAAGAGACCCATTACTGACGTGAGGTAATGCTTCAAGGCCCTTGCTTAAATAGGCTGGTCAGCCTGATCTCATTGGAGATCACTGCTCAGTGTTTCCCACCGCAGGGCCTATATAATGTGTGCATATATGTGTGCACACATCTAAGGTAAGGTGGCAACCTGGGAGTATCAATGGCATCTGAAATGTGTGGCAATGGTGGTGTCCTGCCATGATATTTCTGGGCCTGTGGCAGCAAGCATAACACTGTTATGAAAAAAATTAATGCAGGTCAATCGAGTCAAGGATTTAAACCCTATAGCTAATTTACCTTTCCTAGTTAAACTTATAGATATGGTGACCACTCAGGTTCATCATTTGTCAGAAGAGGAACACTTTTTCATTCTTGTCAACCCGGTTTCTGCTCAAATCATGGAACTGAAATGGCCTTTTTGGCAGTTACTGATGATCTGAGAAAGTGGTTAGATACAGGAGCTGATTCTTTGCTTGTGGCTCTTGATCTTTTGGTAGCTTTCTACCCCACTGGTATGATAGACTAAGGATGAGCAGTGTCAGGGGCAGAGTACTGAAATGGGTAGGGTCCCCTACTCAGAGTATTGATTGTAGAGTTCTGCAGGGTTTGGTTCTATCCCCACTTTTATTTTACATCTATGCAACTCCTGGCTTTTTAAATCAATAAACTAGGGTTGAAATGTATGCTGTATATAGATAGCATTTAAATTCTGTGTAAGTTAGGGGGCTGACCAAACAAAATTTGAACCTGATACTTCAGTGTTCTCAGGAAATTAAAAATAGGATGAAGAGTAACAAGCTCTTTCTTAATAAACAAAAGAGAAAAGTGTTATGATAAGACATTCTCCTAAGACCTGGATACAGCCTTTGATTTGTTAGATTGGATACTCCTTCATTTAGAAATCAGAAGTTAAAATAGTAGAGGTATTGTGGATTCAGAATTAAGTTTTCAACCACGGCTTAATAAGTTGGTGAGATTATCATTTTGGCAACATCAATTAATTTGAAATCTCTGGTCATACTTACCAAGAGAAGATTTGATTACAGTGGTCCAAGGCCTTATTTTTAAAAGATTGGACTACTGCAATGCTTTGCTATCTGAGCCAGACAAGGAACAATTAACTAAAGTATAATATATCCAAAACACTACAGCCCAAATTTGGAGGGGTTAAATCTTTCAGATCACATTTCCTCCTCCTTAAAATTTCTTCATTGGTTATTGACCTCCTCGCGAGAGAATTTTAAGATCTTGACTATTGCACATAAAGTGATATATGGTATGGGCCCTCAATATCTGAAAGATAAATAAAGGCCTATCTCCCACAGACAATTTTATGGTCTTCACAAGTTCAATGATTAGTTGTTCCCTCTGGCAAAAACCAAGATGGCTTTTATTAGGATGAGGTCATTCTTTTATGTTGCTCCATATTTGTGGAACTTTCAAATTCATTTACCTGGGCTTTCTCAGCACATATGCTTTCAGCTGTTCTTCCCTGAGGTGTGCTTAGGTCAGGGGAGTAAAACCATGTGTGTGTTTGACATTTTTAAAAATTATGTAAACTATTTTATCCCCTTTTGGCCTCCCACACAGTTAGCAAGTGCAAAGTATGTAGACTCTTTTAGCCTATGTATTTTGCAACTGCTAATTTTTAATGCAAAACTGTGTGCATTGTTTCCCTTTGAAAACTGATTGCAATATACATTGGTTTATTTATTTAAAAAAATTATAGTCCATATTTTATGCACAATTCAAGGTGGTGAATAGAAAGATATTCATAAAATAATTGTATCACAAACAGTACATAGTCACATATGTCCAGCAAGATCAAAGTAAATGTTTTGTTGACTAAAAAGCAACAGCCTAAACTAAGCAAAAGCCGATTGAAATAAAATGTTTTTAGCATTTTCCAAAATGTTTGTGAGCTGGTTAAAAGACAAAAATAATCCAGCAGAGAGTTCCAGAGGATAGGGCCAGCCACAGAAGATGCCCTTTCCCATATCTCAGAAAGCTGAGCATGCCACAGTGAGGGTACAACCAGTAGACCATGTTGAGATGTCCTATGCAGCTGAGTAAATACATACTATAGTACTGATGCATGGAAAGGAGTTATTATTAAGAAGCTCCCCTGTATTTCTCTCCACTATATGGGTAACTTTGTATATATTGCAAATAATGTGGGCTATTCAAACTTGCTTCCTTAGTATCTACATACCTCCCATTTTTATCAAGTGAGTTAAAATAATAAAAATAATCACTAAAAGTTGTATTAATATTTTATATTGTGTTCTTTTTTGTGTCTTCTTGTTACATTTCAGCTTTGATTCTTTTTCCCTAAAATTTCCAGAGGGTACCCAGTATGGTGGAACTGAGTGAGTATAATGGCTGCTGATGGCGTACTTCATGCTACTGTCTCACTACCCCACTAATAAACTGTTTACAATATATGTTTCTAGCCATACAATTTTAGAAATGGGAATGGGTGTATGCTTTGGTACATTTCTACATCAGGGTTGTACAGTTCCAGCCTATGCTATTTTGTGATTCCACAGCATGTTTAGGTCATTTCAGTACAGTCTTTGTGGAAAATGGGTTCAGTGGAAGAGTGCTTTTGGGATGTTGTCATTTTAATTTACTTGCCTTAGTAAAGTGAATATTAATGGTGTATAATACTTCTGGGGAGGATAATGCATCAAGAAATGTCTTAGTTTGAAACATGCTTTGCAAACTAGATCCCAAAGAGTGAATATCTAACATATTTATTTATCATAATTGCCCATATACTTAAATATGTACCCATTAAGGTGTAATAGGATCACAAAAAAAAAAATGTGCATGTACAAAAGTCATCCATGTTGTTACTTCATTTGGCACATATGCAGAATGCAGACAGAGACAAATAGAATCCTGTGGGTTCTTAACAGCATGTATGGTAAAGCACTTGGAGAGGATGATTTTCAAACAGTCTACACAGGCGAAAGTCTGTGGGTACTTTTTATTTGCAGACTGCATCCCAAATTTCCAAAGTGGATTTATGTGCATAAATCTGCTTTGAAATGTTGTGGGTATTCACACAGATCTCTATGCAGTCTGCATGTAAAACATTACATCTGCATGAGAGCAGGTATAATTTTGTGGATGTGGATTTACACACACACTTCTGAAAACTGAAAGTAGTGCATAAAACCAAAACCAGCCCCAACTCTGGCCTACAGAGCACCTCTTTAGTATGCACATAAAAGTAGATGCAAGATCATGTTCTTTTATGCTTATACCTACCATATCTATTGGAAAGAGCCATTTATGTGCAAAAAGTGGGAATTATGCATGTAAGTGCCTTTGAAAATTACTCCAAAAGACAAAAACTGATTCCAGGGCATGACCTTAATCAAAGAAGTAAAAAAATCCTATTCTACCTTTTGAAGTCAAAAACTAATAATCAGAAAGTAGGCACATTTCAATAAAAACTTCTCCCCTTCTCTGCAATTATACTGTATATGTGTATATATCTCTTGCATATGCTATATCCTAATAGCATTTTGTTCCTGTCCTAAGCACAGGAGCTTTATTTTCTCTATGGAGGTGCATCTGCTGTCTGATTATTTGATTATTCTTTGTTACTGGTAGCTTTTGTGGTTTTCTTACCATTCTCTCAAAGTGTCCTGTCCTTTTTCCAAATATATAGACACAGAATGGGAGAAAAGCCTTGGTAAATGTTGCATTAGGTTTGCTGCTGCCCAAAAATGTCACCAGATTTATCTGCAAGAACATCCAATCAATGGAACAAAACTGGCTGACAACTTTAATAAATAAGTCCCAAAATGTCCTACAATTATTCCTGAGTCACTGGTACTATATTGTTGGTCTAAGATTCAGGAGGAATTCCAAGTGACAATTGCAGTGTCTCCTTCCTCTAATGTTCTATGGTGGTTGTGTCATTTAGCCCTGCCAAGCTGGTCACTTTGTAAAATGCCTACAATGTGCACACAGTGGGTTTCTCCATGGCAAACCATCATGTTTTGTAGAAGTAGATGCAAAGTTAAAATAAACATATTAATTGACTGTCACACCCAGCAATTTATTGTATTTCAGCGTTAGTCTCGGAAAAGATGAACTAGAACGAAATAATTCATGCACACATTTCTTCTAGTTGTTCATAGGTTATGCAAAGAAAAAGGCACTTTGGTTTAATATCAGACTCTTTACCCTAATCCTTTGCTTGCATTTTTTAATATTGTAGTTCAGATGCAAGTTATGGTTCCAAAGGCAAACTGATCTCGAAATGTGACGTGATTGAACAGAAGCCCCCTTTCCCCTTATCTTATCAGATCTTTTTGCGTTGGAAAAAATTAAAATTTAGGTATTTGTAGATATCTGGCAACCTATTATAAAGTTTAAGAAGTGAAACTATGAAAAAGTTTAAAGCTAATAAAACCCTAAAGATGATTAGAATAATCAGTGACCAAAACATTTCAGAAAAGTATTTTAAGACGAGACATGTACATGAATCAACGCCTTTTAGAACTGCAGAAGAGTTAGGTCCACTCTAGAACCAGATAATGCAATGCACATTTTTGCCTGCCAGAGTTGTCTACCACCTTCTTTTGCATGAGCTAAGATTATTATTATTGTTATTTAAGTCTGCTTCCATCCAAAACGTCCGGGTCCAATCAATGGGTCCTGAACCGAAGAACTCTATACCTAACACTGAAAACAACAGCTTAAGTGGATAAGTGGAGTCTGTGAAATTCTGACCGTAGTGAGTCGTCATTACTTCCTCGTAGATCTTCCGTTTCCGAAACCACACAATGCACTCATAAAATTGTAAGAAATGTAATAGCTCATTAATAAAAATTAAACTTTTCAGGAGATTTTATTTTTTTAAAACCTGCATTGGTAGTTTGAGATTTGTGGTTCATTTTCTGTTCATATACCAGGAGGACCCCATTCTGTGCTCATAGTTCAAGGCTTCATCTATCCTATTCTGCTGCTAGGGCTAAAGGATGCCCCCATTCTAAGTGCAGGGACCTATGTGAATTCTGCATGATAATCTTTGCAGTATGTCTTCTTCTGGACAGGATTCAAAATATGTTTTGGATGAACGCTGTATACATACAGTACAGCCTTTATTGCCAGTAGTACCATAAAGACTACCGCAACTACTTCTGAGCTGATGGACCTGGGAAAGTATTCCTTCCCCTGGCCGTGAATTACCTGGAGTAAATCAAGTGGAGCATTCAACAGCAATTTTAAGCTTAAAGAAACAGGAAAAGAAAGAAATCTACCGCTGGGGATCACGCATTTTACACATCACGGGATGCTATGATCAATATTTGTAAATTGCGTTTTTGGCAGATTGTTTTTTATTTTTTCTGGTTTGTCCGAATGTTACAATATAGCCAGTTTCCGTAGGAAACAGTGAAGCAAAACCATGCGTGGCGTGATAGCTGTGAAAAAAACAAACAAACAAACAAACTAGTGACCAGATCATGTAGCCCCCTATAAACTATTCTTAGACCAGAATATCTACACTTCAAGTCCGGAGGCACTTCTAGAGCCATGAAGGCAGTCCTGACTCTTTTAACTCTTTCTGTGCTTACATTTGGCTCCATGAGTGGTGAGCATCTATTTTCTAGTTGTTTCAGTTTGATTTTGAAGACTTGTTTTGTTCTTTGTGTGCTCATGCTTTATCTTTGATCCAAGCGTGAAATGCATTGCAGTTTCTGCTCAATGCCACTTGCAGATTATCTGATATAAGAGCGATGCTCTTTGCAAAATTTCAGGCTTTTAACGGTGTGGCATTCATGAAGTGGTGAATTAACCTGTACCTTTGTATTTGTAACTAGAATATATGGACGGATTTAAGAAGGAGGATTCACATTTAAAGAGCAAGAAAGGTAAGAAATTGGATGAGGGGGTGCATGGATGAAATTTGGGGGACGCTTGAATTCTCTGCGTGACCTTATGCGCACTTGTTGAGACAGACGAGGTTGGCAGAGGAAACTTGAGGGGGTGGAGGGAGGGAAGGAGGAAAGGAGGAAGGGCTTTATACCGCAGGTCAGATTCACATCGTAATTAGCAGAGGCATTGATTTCCAAAGCTAGGAAGGTGACAGTTAAAAAAAAAAAATGACAGAAATTCTGCACTACAATGAATCACAAATGTCATATTTCTGGATCTGATATGCATGTAAAACTCATGTTCCTATTACAAACTAAATTCTGCAGTACTGTGAAAAATAGCAGCTTTCATGGATAACTTAAATCCCTCTAAGGTAATCTGTCATTCACTGTTTAAATTCCTTGAAAATAAATGAGACGTGTCAAATAATGGTTGTCCGAAACTACTTCTTCAAGACTTCTGGACCTCTTCTGCACCCTCGCATTTAAATATTTAGAGTAGTGTAAGATAGGTCAGTTCCATGCTGATTTGCATGTAATATATTCCATTTTATCTCCTACTGCAGTATGAGCAAAGAGTGAAAAAAAGAGGGATTCATAATATATTGAGTGTGGACTCGATGTCCTGCTGTGCTGTCAGGGTGTTATCTAAAGTTGAAAAACTGGACTATTAAGTAAAGTGTGATGTGCAAGGACATGTGTTTAATTTACAAGATCCTTTGTTTCATTTAAAGGTAAATGCAATTTATAATTCTGCTCGCGAACACATTTGGAGCTGCCCCAATACTGAGAGCCACGTCAAGGTCTGCTGAATCCCTTGCCTGAATATGAATAATACAAACACTGGGAGCTTAGCTAGAAAATTCTAGTGAATTTACACGTATACTATGACACTAAAACGACAACTAAAATCAATTATATTGGCACAGACATTATATTTAACGTTTGGTATCTCTACTTTGAATTTTCAGGTTTAATTGGTACATTTATTTCAAAACGAAAAGGATTAGGATAACTGTAAACCGATTCAGATCTATTGTTAAACTTTAGCTAGGTTTTGCAGGACACGTTGCAGAAAAACATCAGCACCGCACTCTAGATCAATGCTGTTGTTTTTCTAAGATAGTAATTAGCTTATTAATTTTTGAGAAGGCGATTTTTCCACAGCCCCCCCCCCCCCCAACACACACACACTCCGATTGCTAAAAGATTGTCACAATTTCAGGGTAAACTCTGTCAGAGTGGGAGGCTACTGCTATCTCCGGGACCCTAAGTGCAAGCAGAGCGGACTGACAATCCAGGGTGCTTGCAGGGAGGGGGCTAGGCTGGGCAGGCCTGCACGAGCACTGTCGGGTCCCCGGGATGGGCGGCTGCACCCCTGCAAAGGAGTAGGGCTGGACAGCTGACTCCACTTCGGGTTTAAGGCCTGCGAATCGCAATATTTCGTCAAACTGAGTAGGCAAGGCCAGCAGATGGGCACTGCAGCCAACAGATGCACCTGGTAACCTGAATTTGTTTCCACCAACCTCTGCCCTATCTTACTAAACCACAGAATCTCAAATTGGATGGCTTGGCATGGATAGCCCTGGCCCTGTGATGCACGCTATGCATATATTGCACTCTTTTCACTGAACGAGAAACTGTATGACTTTAAAGGTAAGCTATGATAATAAACTTAAATTGTTGGGCTACAAGGGCATAACTATTACAGATGAGTGCCACAGAGAATACTATTTGAAGTCTTTAACTTTCACATGTGCTGATGTTGGAATGGCTGAGTAACAGCCACGCAGGGTCTATATATTCCTCAACATGCTGTCCATGTCTCTTTCTTAATGTCAGCTAGAAGAATGAACCTTAAGCCACTTTCATGGGGGGGAGTAAAAGAGCCTTGCTGAGATAAGTGTTTTAGATATCCCAGTAACTATTCTGAACCAAACGCGCTGGAGTCATTTGAGCCTTGTGTCAGGTTGAATAACACAGCTAATAGACCACAGGTGAAAGCAGTGTCTCGGTCTCCATGTTTTTATCTTTCCAGCTTTCTTCAACAAGAAAGCATACCACATGAAAAACGGGGAGAGTTTCTCCAGGGACAGGTACGGAATGTCCGAAGGTTTCAGAGCTCCTGCAGTTGTTTTTTTTTTTTTTTGTTTGTTTGTTTGTTTTAGTGTAGCAAAGCAATATCTCCCCACTATAACACTGATTTTATCTTGGTAAGCTTCTAGATTGCATTCTGGAGAACTGTTTTTCTGTGGGAGAGAAATGTCTCAAAAGTAAGTTGATCATGCACAATGCAGAAATAACAAATATAATTCCTTCTCAGTTCAGTTCTACTGATAAGAATCAGTGTCCTGTAATGTCTTATTAGATTTAACTGGCTGATGCACTAATCGCCGTTTTTGTTTGTTCTGTTTTTATCTCTATTCTAGTTTACCGTCTAGAAACAGCGATTACAAAAATTATCTCTGTCAGATTATATTGTTTCTATCGTGATAATGGTGTTCTGTTGCACATCTGTATGAACTCGGTACCGCTGGATTAGATAGAGTGTGCAATACACTGCCGGTTTTCAATAACCTTTACTGAAGAATACATACAACTTGGGCGCCCTTCAAGGTTAAACTAATTTTCAAATATAAGCCAGGCTACCATCACTTTTATTGACAGACATAAATAGCTTCTTTGGGCTATAATCAGGATATAATTGGCTCTTTAGGCTTCCTCTAGAAACAGCATTGGACAGGAGGACTCACAAACGTGCAGGAATAAGCTCATAGTTTGAGGGGGCAGGAAAATATCCATTCTCTGCCCATATCCATTAGATCTAAGCCAGTGAATGACTCAGATGCAGCGGTGACCCTGGAGGCTGGTGTAGAAGGGTCTTCAGGATCACAGGAAAACGGTCAACGGCAGCCGCATATTGCTTCTTAGACGGAATATGAAGCATAATGCTTATTTGAAAGACTGAACTTCATAATTCATTTAAGCATATTTCCCAAACTTCAAAATTAATTGAATTATATTTCCAGATACACGCTCATCAAAAGACCTCTTCCTGTTCTTCTGGTTGTCTGTTTAAAATAAATGCAAAACAGAGAATCAAAACGGCACAACGCTCAAGACGTAATAACATAAAAATCGGTGAATTGTTTCAACTGTATTCTTTTTATGTTTATTTCAGTTCACGAAAGTGCGAAGTTTCTGGTAGCCTCAGAAGTCTTGTGTATAGGTGAATTTCGTTTTTTGTGTTTCCTCTTGTCTGGCCAGCAGGGGGCACCTGCGCTCTGTCTAAGCCTAGCCTGCCCCTTAAATCCCGTCGGGCTGATGAGGCTGAGAAAAATAGAATATAACAAACAGCTCCACAAATTCTGTAACAGTCTACAAACGATACATTAGCAATGATTTGTACTTTATAAACAGAAATAAACTGTAATTTTTAGTTTGCAATTTGCATAACAGTTTCAGTGGTGCTTTCTCTTAATTATTAAGCCATTACTGAAACAATGTTAATCATAACAATTCTGAACATCTTTTTCCTCCCCTCTCCTTTTCTCTGCGACCCCTCTGTTATTTTTATTTCAGGGCCACAGGTGTGCAATGCATCTCGTCAGTATGTTATGTCACTTTCTAAACCAAATAAAGCTGACATTTGTTTCATATACATGGATATTTGATTAATAAGGAATCGCATCTTGAACCTAGATCTATGGCTGTAGTTGGCTGTAGAGATAAACTGTCTATGCATACACCCAATTAGCTACGATCGTGAATAAGCCGTGTTCAATTGATTTCATCTTATTCTATCTGTCTTTATTATGCTGTCAGTAGCTCCTGAGTTCCTGGATCAGGTTCTTTATCAGCCCAACCAGTGTATTAGGCTCAATGGAGCTTTGGTATAGGTAGTAGGATCAAGTTGAATAGATGTCTTGACTCGAGTGCTTTATCAGCTGGGAGAATGGAAAGTGAGTAGCCCTGAGCCTCTTTGTTTATTGTGTTGTTGAGCCCTCTTTTCTTCATCACCTGAGATTTGAAGGAAAGAAGGGTGAGAAAAGAGAAGAGATTCCCTAGAGGTGAGAACTCTTACGCTTACTGCCCAATTTACAAATCGAATCTCTCTAATTCAGCCACCCAAGATGCAATAATACATTCTAAATAAAATGTTACTCTGCACTGTAAAAATAATAATAATTACGATCTGCACACCACAACTTTTTTTCTGTGCTAAACATATTACTCGATGAAAATTATCAGTGTTCACGTTCGCTTGTGTGTGTGTGTGTGTGTGTGTGTGTGTGTGTGTGTGTGTGTGTATGTAGGGGGTGAGGGTGGGAAGAGATACTTCATTCTTTGTGATGAATAAAAAAAAATTCGTCTCTGATATTTCTGAGTGGTGTTCTCTGATAAGTAGAGAAGGCTCTCCTTGAATCAGTATGGGTTTGCTTTTCCAAGGAAAAGACAGGAAGAAAATGAAGTATATTTAAATAAATGAAATGCCACATGGATGAAGCCTTTAAAATATAACAAGAATTATAAAACCATGCACACTTTCCCATTTACATATCTTGCTTCTGTTAAAAAGGGTGAATAGCTATAAATCAATTTCTGTCTTGCATGAAGATAAAACATAGGAACAAATAACGTTCATGAAGTATGCACACTTTTCAATCACCTATAAAGCAAATGATCAAAGGTCTATCGAGCATAGTCTATCTGTGGGCATTTCCCTCTCCGGTTTCCCACCAATGGCATAATATATACAAATTCCAGAGATGCTTTGATTTGTATATTTAGTATGCATGCAAAATTAATATTTGATAAATAGCCATGACTAGTAAATCTCTCAACAATTGGAATTATTTCCCCTAAAAGTTTATTTTGTCTACCGTTGGTATGTTTGTAGTAAGCATAATTAATGTTTAATCTGTGCACAGTGAAAAGAAAAGTTCCTGCTTTATTCCATAAGCTACGTGAGACGGTACAATTACTTCTGTATCCTTACAGAATTATAATTAATGTTTCTTTTATCCTCTGTACTCTTCGGAGGCAATTCTGTTTATTTCCTTTCTTGTAGCACTGCCCTTCTCTCTATAAAACTATTATTTTAGCAAGTGGCCTGCATTTTTTAAAGCCCAGTGTATAAAATTAATGATAAACTTTGAATGATCATACAAGCAACCCCCCACACACACATCTCGGTTTTAGTAAATGCTAGACTAGATTATGCGCTAACTTGAGATGTCAACAAAATTGGATGTTTTTGTTTATGGAATCGTTTATTTAGGGGGAGCTCCCTATCCACAGTACTGCACATTTCATAAGCAAAGGCCTAATATTTTCTGGAACGTGTCCTTTCTATTTTTCTGACAACCCAGCTCCACCATCTGGCACGTTGCTTCCTAAGTTTACCTGACCGCTAAACGGATCACGGTTAATTTATGTAAATCGTTGGGAACGCCTGTATTAAAAACTGTAGCAGATGAAAGTTGATGAGGCAAACTGTCGAGAGCAAAAGACACAAATGTCTTATTTAATGAGCTAAATCTAGGAAGAACCGAAATCCTAATAAAACCCAACGTAAAGCCAAAAGTTTATACATATATATATAGAGAGAGATATAGACATAGATACACTCTGAGCAACAGTAGTGCCATAGTCTTAGCTATTTCTTGAATCTAACCTGCAGAGGGCAATAGTTTGATACAAATGACAAGAGATTTGGAGCGATTACATTTGTGTCTGTGGCTATGACCCAGGAATGTAATTTAGGTAGGCAACAATGGTTAATTACTGTATATTGAAACAAAAGATCTGATAAACTGTTTGATTTGTCTTCGGGCTATATTTTCAGAGTAACCTTATTCAGACTTGATAAATACATTCCAGACAGTTCACCAAATTTCCAGGAGACCTAGTCTGTTAACACAGGAATTATCATAAACAATAATTATTATTTTAAAATGTAGGCTTATTTATTTTAACTGCATTTGCTTTTTCTCGAGCAAAGTCAGAATGAGCAGGGACTTCTCACTTTCTTAAACAAATGTTACAGGTAAACGACAGGTGAAATATGCAGACGCTGAGAAGTGAAGACAATAATTGAGTAGCATATTAACGGCTAATAAGTCTTTCTCGCATATGAAAGTTGTCTACAGATTGATAGCGATTCATCTTCCTTTCGGTGCCACACGTGTACAAGCAACCATCTTATGAGCAGAGACTTACTCAATAAAGATCCCCCCCCCCACTTTGGATCAGCATGGGGAAAAGTCTTTTTTTTTTTTTTTTTTTTTTTTTAATAAGGCCCCTTCCTCACTCTTTTTTAATAAGGCCCTTTCCTCACTCTTTCTCCCAAAGAAAGGAAGAAAAAAAAAATAAAGCAACAAATTGCTTTGAATTTTCTTTTACATGAAAACGGTCTCATAATCTGTCCATATCTTGAGTTCTTTTCACGAAGAAATTCTTCACAGTGACGACCAACATGGGTGCATTGGTGCTGCATTATTCACTGGAAGGGCTGCGATCGTCTTCTGTGGCTTCACTAGTCAGGAAAGCTTAGAGCTGCCATCAACTCGGGATTTTGACGTTTCAGGAAAGCTGTAGCCTTGAAAATCCTTCTACCCTGTCCCTCCTTTCCCCGCTTTTAAAAAGAATACGCAAAAGTCACATTTAACTCAGATCTAAGTCAAATTTATGTGATCCAAAATGCCTGCTCAAAAGTCAGCCCCATTGCTAAAAGCATTAGACCGACCTTGCGTCAGAGCTGATGAAATTAGCTGCGCTGCTTTTTTATGGATGCCCTGAATCTTCTCTGATCACTAACGGGGGGACAAATAAACAAACCAATGAAAATGGATTTTATGTTTCACTGTAGGACTTTGCTTTAGTCTGATGCAGTGCCTAATGTTGAAAAAATATCTTCAAGCAATGGACTTTTTTTTTTTTTTTTAAATTTCTCGAAAGGGAAGGTACCTGGAGACAGTAACATATCTGAAGAAAATTCCATTATTTCCTCTTCTGCTAAATCGTTTTAGTCGACATCTGTTTATCACAGAAAGGTACTGTGAACACAGAGCCATTTTCTTAGCAGTTTTTGACTGTACGTTCCCATAGTCCCACAAGGCATTGGTCCTTTCCCATTGGGAAGTCATGAATAAGCGACTGTGAAGCTTGCACGTCAGATCTCCTTCAATTAATCCACCATTAGCATGTTTGGGATCCACTACTGGATGGTTAACAGCAGCTTTTGTAACTGTATGCTGTCCAGAACCAATTACACTCAGCTAAAAAAAAAAAAAAAATGAACTCTTTGCAGCCCAGTGCTGGGAGCTGTCAGGGTTTTGCCTTTTCAGATGTGAAGGTTGGGGTGTAGTGGCAGAAGGCAGATGGTGCAGATCAGATCGATTTGATGCTTTTTCTTCTACCCTGTGGTTTCTGGAGCTGAAGGCGAGGGCCGGGAACTGGGAAACTGCAATAGCCGCCGAGGCGAGGAGGACCCTGAAGCAAGCAAGCGCAGGACACCTCGGGCTCTGCAGGCTCTGGCTTTTAATACGGTAAATCCAGCGCTGGGAGGAAATCAGTTTTCCCCTCCCCGCCTTCCACCGCGGAGCAAGAAGCAGTCTCTGCTTTTCCCAGCAGTCGGGAGTGTCTCTGGAAACCAGGATTGAAAGGGTAAGTGCTGCTTTCCCTGCAGAGCTGCCTGGCTATCAGGTACTGTACAATACTTTATTATTTGTAAGACGTACATATTTGTGTTTGTGACGATAGCAACATTTTACACACACACACACAAACACACACACACACACACAAAAGAAAGATTTTCTTTCTACGCTGGAAGCCATCAAAGCAAAAATAGGCAAACATATTTGTGTACCATTGGCATTGATTGATACGATCCATATTTTCCTGATTTTTTTTTTTTTTTATCCTACAAGCAAGGACCAGAAGCACTCACTCACCCTGCTAAAGCATTTGTGTTCCTGTCATTGGTTTCTTTCCTGTCAATACACTGATAATGCCATGCTTCCAATAAGCATTTCATAGGGTTTTAAACGCGTGGACGACCGCCCCTGTATCACTGGAACTACAACCCACTGAAAACGGTACATGGCTTTTTGTCGGAGACACTAGAAGGTACTTTAAAATAAACATGACTTTCTGGAATCGATAAACAAAGGTGATCCAAGCGTCCAATCTGTTGTATCACTAACAGCATAGACACACAATCACATGCAAGTTAGGGAGGAAGATGATTAGCAAACCCTAGTGACAGTACTCTATATTATTATTACTATTATTTTTTTGTGGGAGGGAGTGAAGGGAAATCCTACAGCCTGAGGACGTTAGATACACTGTCTTTGCCCCTGGAGGCATTGTTGTTGGAGTGCTAGTGATCTCCCCTTGCATATACTAGGACTGGGAGGCAGTCGGGAGCTTTGAGAGACAGGACTAATCTTCCAAATGCGTTACTCTGGTGGTCTCGCCCTGTACTGGAGCTGGGAGGCAAAAGTGAGCCACCGCGATAGCAAAGGCTTCTTCTCTCCTCTGAGAGTGCTGGGGATGTTCCCTTGAAAATGAACTGAAAACGGGGGATCAGGCTGATTTGCTGCAAATTAAAAGGGGGTTCTCTCCTCCAGTTATAGCTCTTAGTGTGCTGTCGATCTTGCCCTGCGCTCGGAGAATGCTGGGTGCTGGTGATCTTACCAGTACCGGTATGAGGACGCACGTTGAAACAGTGGAAAGCCAGGATCAGGGATTTTTTTTTTTTTTTTTTTTTTATGAGAATGTTCGTGATCCTACCTTGTTCTGGTACTGAAATACTAATAGCCGGTGGTAGCCTTTCAAGAAAGGGAGTAACTACTGGAAGCTTTTTTTTTTTTTTTTTTTTTTTTTTTTTTAAGAATGGAGCTGTCCACAATCTCCAGTGCTGAAAACCTTCCTACCATTTTTGTACATCTCTTCCACAGGGGACTTTATCGCTGCAGCCTATGTTAAGGTGAAGCAAGAGCTTGATGTAAATCGGAACTTACCAAGTATATGACGTTCCTTTTTCCCTTCAGAAGTAGAAATCTAAACGCAAACCAACAGAAGAATATAAAACTACTCATTTTAAAATCCTAGCTGCTATATAGGGAGTGTGAATGTCTGCCTTGGTTCTGTACTGATTCATCGACATTCTTTTTTAAAGTTCACTATCAACGCTAGATGAGGTTAATATCTTAATTTATAGCTAATGTGTTACTGTGGAATTGAAGAATTTAGTGACGTGTTTCATGTCCAATATTCTATCTTCAATTCATTGTGTTTTTCATCTGTTAAAGACATGTTAGCGTTCCACTTTACTTTCCATAGTAAAACTGAGCTCTGGGTTTTGTTTCAAATAGTAAGAAAATGTAATCTATCCCTGTACTATTTCTTTTAAACTATTATAGATTTTAAATGCAATCTGCAATCCTGCCTTCGTTATTGTGAAATAATTTATTATACTAGAAATAAACACAGGAAAACTAATACGAATCATATTAACCTTAAGGAAAAATGCTGGACATTTTATTGTTTATAAAATAATATATATGCCATAATTGTATAAGCAAAGAGTAATAGTTTTTATTTCAAATGAATGAGCATCTAACAATGATAAATTATTCGTATTATTTACCAGTAATTTGAAATGAAAGATTGTGAACACAGGGAAACATTCTTACTCTGATAAATTTTAAGAAAAAAAGTTTATAATATATGTCCTATGTCGTCTGTACTTCACTGCTATTAGAAGCTCTAAGGAAACCAAATTTAAAACTTCATAATTGATGTACAAATGCATTATATTGCACAGTAACGTTGCAGATGCCCATTCTACTTAGTTAGCGAACAGCAAAGTCTTATTAGAAGCATATCGGCAGCATGATCTAGAGACAAAGCTTTTCACTAAGAGCCATATTGATAAGAGAAGATCCAGAGCTCCTGTACTGTATACATCTGAGATCCAGGGCTTGAGTCACTTTTGGGAAAGAATAGGTCTAGCTGTTTCTTGAAATAATTTTGTAGAATTATGGATTACAGATGTTACTGTGGAAATGCTTTCAAAAGCTGCACTGTAATGTTTGTACTGTATACATTAAAATATGAAATGTGTTATCACACATTACAAAACGATGCATAAGCCATTTAAACACAAACAGCTTGTAAACCCTATATTTGCTTGTTCTCAGAGATCTAATGGGAATGTTTTGTGTTATCTCTACAGGGGTCCTGAAATCTTTGAGATGGGCAATACTATAGACCTATGCTTATTTAGATGGCATAGTAGAATGCAATAATATGCAACTGAATGGATTTCTTGGTTCCTTTGAAGAATTTATACTTGTATTTGAATGTATATGAATGTATATTTATATGCATGTTAACTATACATTTTTTACAGGAATCTATTGCTGTCACTGACATTCAATCAAATTGGCTAGCCAGAGTTTTTAAGAGAAGAGCTGGGAATTATATGCAAAGCCAGTAGAGAGGAAGATAATAGAAACCATAAGGTAAGCTACATCTTTCCACCCATAGTAGAGAACATATTGCATGTATAATGGTCAATAAAGATACTACAAATGAAAATAATGATTGGTTTTGCAAATACATGAATTTTCTACTTGTTTTCCAGTGAATGGACTACAGGCTTGGAATCTGGCATGAAACCCATCATCCACTCTTTGGATACTTCTTTGGGGAATTCTGGTTATGGATTTATTACCCAGTGCAGCTCCAGCTCTCTGGCTCTCTTCGGTGACGGGTATTCTTGGGTGGATAATACGGATTACGTTGTTATTGCTTAAGAATACGCGTAGTCGAGCAGAGTATCTGCGGCAGACAGGCAGGATTCCATCTGCAACCAATCGACCTCTAATCTAGTCGCCAAGGTAGCCTTTTTGATATTTTCTTTTATTAAAATGTTAATATGCATTATATGCAGTCATAAGATATACACATATGTGTTTATTAGCTACGCTTTAGTAAACAGAAATATGCTGTATATTCATTCACAACTTTAAAAATATCTCAGAGGAATCCTGATATTGGGATCACATTTTACAAGAGCGTTTGGGTGATGCCTCCACAAGTTTTCCATAGCATTTTGATTATTTTAGAGTTGTATGTATTTTCAGGTAATAGTGCTAAATTATTCTCTTCCCAAAAGAAGGCTAAGATTTGGAGGCCCTTAGCATGCTACATATTGCAGGTTTAAGGTGAGAAGTGAATTTTTTCAGGTCCTGCCATCAAGAAAGCACAGCTATCCTTTACAGCAAAGCTCTACTAGTCATATCACTTTGAGGGATAAAGCATAGGGCAGAGAATCCCCTGCCCTCTGACCTGTACCCCCCATCTCCTGGACCTTTTTCGTACATTCTTAACCAAGTCCTCTTGCTTTATTTCCCCTCCCAGTATCCCTTGTGGTTTATCTTTTCACGTATTCTCTTTTCCTTGGTGGTGCACCTGTGCCCTCTGTACTCCCTGTTACATATAACCATGCATTGGGGATTCTTCTGGGTAGGTACTTGATTGCTCAATGGTTTAATTTTCTATGAGATGCCAAACATAAAAGCTCATATTTTTCATTATTGCCTTGTCAATTACATTCCTCTTTGCTGCTCCCTTGTAACACTGAAAATATATAAATAAAATCCTAAAAATACAATTTTTGTCTCAACGTGATGGAGATCAGAAATCTAAAACAAAACTGCTTAAAAGCAAGCATATAATTGCTAAAAAATATCATACATTCGTTTTTCTCTATTTTTAAGTGTACAGAACTACCACAACATAATTCCAAGTGTGCGTCCTCTCTGACCCGATTCATCTTATTTCTGGGTGCTTTACTGTCTACTTTAATCTTTGCCCCCATAGGACCCTTAGCTTTGTGAGGCAAGACTCACATGTGGTCAAGATTAGCCTTTTAAAACAAATGAGAGAAATATTTAGTGCTTGAATTTAAAAAAAATGGATTTAATTGCATTTAAATAATGTGAAGTCATCTTCCAACAGAAATGGCAGTTTATACAGTAGCATTTAGTGTATTTATTGAGAAGCCCAGAAAACACCCCTGCTTCTTTATAATGGCTAGAAATTAACTCAGAACATGAACAGACTAGGACCATGTATAAATATTGTTTTATTTTTCATAGCTATTGCTGTTTATATTTAAAATATAACTTTGGAATCCTTCCCTGTCCCTCAAATGTATTAGAAATACCTGATATGTGCCTTCAAGCACTAATAAAATAGTCCTTTGAGAGAGTGATTTCAAGGGAGGTACTATGAACACTGGTTTCATTGGAATTACATATTACTTGGACAATCCTTCTCTTTTTTCCTGTAGACAAAAAATGTAATCCAGTTTGGGCTAAACTAGAAATGAAAAGATGTAAACAGCATAAAGGAAGCATTTGTGTATAACAATAGAATAAACACATTTTTTATTTTAATGCATGTCCCACTTTTGAAAAACGTTATACTTGTACCATGAAATCTTAGGATACTGATTTTACATCATCCCTTACAGATTAGGTAGAAGTGGAGGAAAGACAGTATCCTCTTGGTCGAGGAATTAATAGTGCTAATGTATATTAAGTACTAAACATCCCCATGTACAAACAAAATTAGAGCACCTCTTCTGTACTTCTGACATTTATTATCTTATTGTATTTTTTTTATGTCAGGTAGATTTTGTTGTAGGTGTAAGCAAGTTTAATGAATTATTTGTTCAGCTAGATGTACCCATTTTGTGTCTGTAGAAAAAATGCTTAGTACATCTGGTCCTTAAGTGTCTCTCTTTAATTTAAAGATTAAGTAAACATAACAAATAGAATACAATTTTTCATAAACTTTCAAAAATCTTCACCCTTCTTCACATGTTCTTTCTAATTTAATTTTGTAAGAGGATTTTGCAAATGGAAGTGCTTTTTTATACTTAACTGTACTAAACCCAGCTAGCCTAACAAACCTCAGCATAGTTCATTGGTCTTATCTTAGGAGGATCACGGAGTACAAAATAATAAATTTACCTCTCCAATAATTCATAGATTGTTGTTCTTACATTTTGTATCTTACTCAAATACAAAAATAGAGGCATTCAATCTCCCATTAATCAATAATTAAAACTTCACTGATGTTTAATGTTGGCTCTGTAATGCAATGTTATTGATTTCTGGTTCTGAAGTGGGTTGCTGAAAGGCATCACCTAAATAAGAATCTGCTGGTTTACAGGGAGAAAACATGATAAAAGTGTTATTGTGTTTGGAATGGCCTAACTAAAGTACTTGCTAATCAGTTGATAGGCTGTGGGGGTAATTTAGGTGGAAATGAACAATACAAATGCATGTAAGTAGGTCAGGATGCTTTAGGTAGCTTACAAAGAGAAGCAAAACTGAGAAACAAGATGAGACATTGTTATAAATCTGACAGCACCACAGTAATGAACAAGTTTTTTTTTTTTTTTTTTTAAGGAAAACATACAAAAAGAGTGCCCAATATCACATTGTTGTCATGACTCTCTTTTTGCTGGTGCAAATTGTTCATTACAATTGCACCAGGCCCTAGGCAACAAAGGACCCACCAGTTATCTATTGTCCTGCTAAAGCTGCAGCAGCAAACACAATACAATTACTCCAGTCTCCCATATCAATATGTGCCCGGCCTTCTCCTTGCTAGAGAAACTGAAACACAAGGACATGTGCATGACTGAGCCTCCTAGGCTTTGGCTGCCCAGACTTCAGCTGCTACTGATTTCAGAGAGGACAGACCTATGGCATTTGCAGGATTAGGGCTTTGTGTGAAAGTTGCCAGAAACATCATAATGCCATTCAGTACTCACTGGCAGCAGAAGTCTAAGGATGGTTGGGAGCCCCGGGATGCTCCAACTGCACCATTATCACCAGCATAATATGAGTTCAATGACCACAATTGCAACATTAATGGTAAATCACCCATATCATTGCACTCTGCTCACTGAGCTGTTGCTATTGACATACAGTTAGACCAAATATTTAGTTGGAACGGTGATTCTGGCAGGGGCTGCTGAATCACACTGGTTTCCTAAATATTCCTGGTGCCTAGTGGAATTATTTAGTAGCTATCATAGATCCTTCTTGAACCTCATGATGATTTGAAGAAGCACAAAGAATTAGAAGTCTTTGCCATTCCAAGATGGGGGGTCAGATGGGAAGAAAAAGTCTGACGTTAGTGTATCCCATTGGAACAATACTGAACATAAGAACATAAGAACATAAGAAAATGCCATACTGGGTCAGACCAAGGGTCCATCAAGCCCAGCATCCTGTTTCCAACAGTGGCCAATCCAGGCCATAAGAACCTGGCAAGTACCCAAAAACTAAGTCTATTCCATGTAACCATTGCTAATGGCAGTGGCTATTCTCTAAGTGAACCTAATAGCAGGTAATGGACTTCTCCTCCAAGAACTTATCCAATCCTTTTTTAAACACAGCTATACTACCTGCACGAACCACATTCTCTGGCAACAAATTCCAGAGTTTAATTGTGCGTTGAGTAAAAAAGAACTTTCTCCGATTAGTTTTAAATGTGCCCCATGCTAACTTCATGGAGTGTCCCCTAGTCCTTCTACTATCTGAAAGAGTAAATAACCGATTCAGGTCAGAGTGTAGCTTATGAGGGAAGGAAAACCTGCTTTTGAGTGTCAGATATTGGGGCTAGCAAGCTGACCGAATTGAAGTGCAGGGAGTCAGCCAGCCTGTTAGTAGAGGAGACCAGGGAGTTTGCTGATGTGTGAGTGCACAGGGGAAAGGAGGTCAGCATGTGAGTTTTAGGGGAAGGAGAACCAGCATGTGAATACATCAAGCAAGGTAAACTGACCAGAGCATGCATTAAGGGGAAGGTGGGCCAACTTGTGAATATAGGGGGCCAGGGAGCCTGCCAGCATGTGAACACAGGGCTAGGGGAGCTGACAAGTATGTGTGTGCAACAGGACAGGGGACCTGGCTAGATATTTAAAGCAATTTAGAAGTGTGTGTGTGTGTGTGTGGGGGGGGGGGGGGGCGGCATTATATGATTATTAGGGGTAATGGAGGACCAGCATGTGAGTGCTGCATGCAAGGGAAGGTGAGCCAGCATAGAGGGGAAGGGAAAATGGCATGTGAGTGCAGCACACAGGGTAAAAGTACCAGAATGCGAATGGAAGACTAGTGTTCTAGTGTGATAATTTAGGGGCAATGGGGGCCAGTGTCTGAGCACATGGCATAATGTGTAGCATAATGAGGACAGGGGCAAGTGTGAGAATGTGATGCAGAAGTCTGGAAGCAGTGGGAGATAGGATATTGGGGTGATAAATGAAACAGTAAGGCAAGAGCAGAGGTGAGAAGTGTGTTATGGGAAGAGAAAAGAAAGGTTGTGAAGGGAAGGAGACGGAGTTAAAATAAGAACGAAGGATAGTTTTAGAAAGAAGAAGATGAAGAGTGTTAGTATAACTGAAAAAGAGTAAAATGAAACAATAGGCGTTTAAAGATAATAAAGAACAATAGAAAAGGCAATAAAATGGGCAGACAGATAAACGATAAGAGCAAATCAGATAGGATGGAGAGGAGAAAACACAAAATATTTAGAAAACAAGTTTATGTAATCTTTTCATGTTATTTCAGATTTGCTGTAAAATTTTGATTTCTAGGTGCACAAACTCCTGAGTAAAATATTAATGAATGATGACAAGGAATAGGACAATCATCCATAGTGAGCCTTATCTCAGTGCCATAGGAAGGGGGTTCAAGCCTAGGCAATTTGATGAGACACTGTTCAGCGCCCTGCCCAAGTTCAGTCACTTTCTGAATGAACTAAGGGAAACAGTGACCACCACCCTTCAGCTAAGATAGAATTCTAGTCACTTTATCACAGTACAGAGTTCAAGTAGCTGGACTGGTCCTATGGAAATGTTTATTGACTACCACATTGTAGTCATCTAAAATTGCCATGATGGGCTGACAATGAGATTCAGAAAACATATGTCTGGAGCTGAGAAGAGAAAATGTTGTTTTAATCCATTCCCCTACCCCTAAAAAGATATTTAAAAAATTGTCAATGCACACTCAGAAGGATGCTATTGAATTTTCCTTGAATTTTGAATGGGGTGATGTTGGTGAAACTTCATGAGGAGAGCCTCATTAGTGACTTTGACATAAGTAATGGTATTGTTTCAGAAAAAAACACAGCTTGGCAATGAAAAAAAAATTTGCTACTTAGCAGCAACAAAACAGAGAACTTAATAATCAAGGCCAGAGTCTAGAAATAGAAGCTGATGTGTCAATAAAACAGACTGTTTATATTAACAACCTTGGAAGTTGGCTCCCTTATTTGGACAGAATATCTTTTGATGCAACTGTAAAGAAAGAACCAGTGCATGTAGGATACTTTGAATTCTCAACAAAATTAAGATAAAGTTCATTTCAAATAATTTCAGATGCTTAACACTAAATGGTGATACTGTTGATAAAAGGTGGTTAGTGTAATCAAAAGACAAAGTTTACTGTGTTCAGATACATTTACAAGAGTTCGGCATGTAAATTTATCATACTATTGTAGCAATTTTCAAAAGCCATTTATCTGTGTAAAGTGACCTTATGTGAGCAAATCTTATGGACAATTCAATGGCATATATTGAATTGTCAATTTTGACAATGGCAATTTTGAAAAGCCCACTTAGATGGGTAAAGTGCATTTACACAACTATGAAAGATGCAACTCACCTCCTCCTTTCCTCAAGACCCAGTTACCACCCCACCACTCCCTACCAGGCCCCTTTTATACTGATTTCGCTAAAGGAAACTTTCCATCTTGTGGCAATTTTCAAAAGCCCACTTACATGGGTAAAGTACATTTACACTTGTAAATTCCAGTTTTACTCATGCAAATGCTTTTGAAAATGAGGCCCAAAGATTACTGTGTTTATTGTAAGTTTTATTTGGAACTACAGACATGGAAATGACTAATGAAGACTTTGATAACTGGTGGCACATACAAAGCAAAGTAAAATCATTACATGCCAGAGGATTGTCTGTCGAACACAAGAAACATAGTAGTTTATGAGTGTAAAAACAATCCTCAAGTAGATTTTGGTTAAGTTTGAAAAGAAAGAATAACATTGAAGATCTGTGCTAGAATGCCTCATGTACCTAGTTCAGGAATTAGCGGGACAATTTTGGGAGCTGGTTGAGATGATAACATATTTTGATCCAATAATGCAAGAGCATATGTGATAGATTATCAATAAAGAAATATCCAACCACTACTTAGGAGCTTTAATTTAGAACTCATTAAAACAGATAATGCCCATTAATGTGAAATATAAAATAATTGCTAAATTGAAATGAGCAAAATATTAGTCAATTACACATGATTGTTCACCCAATTTAAGCCACCAGAAACAACTATTCATCATTTTTAGGACTGTTGATATGGAAAATGTGCACGTGAAGGTAGAAAAAGACATCAAGTTTTTGTATGTAAATAACACCATAGGAAAAGACTTAGAAGATTCACTAAAAATTGAACTTGATTAGTGGTAAACGAAACTAGAAATTGGTAGAGTTAAAGATTACCACAGCAGGGCCAATATGAAAGGCCAGCATCAAGGGGGCAAGGCAAGAATGCTTTGTGTAAATCCAATAGTCTTCTGCTGCTTTTTTGGACTTCACAACTTAAATCCTGTTGTCAGAGATTGGCCAAAGCTCAGTCACAGAGCTATCATATTGTGGAGTAATATATGGAATGTATACAATTATCTCTCATGATCATGTGACTTTGCTAACAATAAAATCCTTCATTGAAATACCATAGCAATGCAATGTCAAAAGTGTGACAACCATTAGATACCAAACTCAAACCATCAACAGCACTTTCTTTGAAGTTGATGATAGTTCACATAATCCCAAAATAAAGAATGAGGCAATATTCTTAGTAGGGCTTAAAATGTTCAGTTTTTAATTTCTCATACATTTGATTATTTGGTATGATCTTCTTGTCCCTGTAAACACAGTAAAATGCTTCAGGATTGTAGCATGCAACACAATGTAGTTGTCAAGCATATTAAAGGAATAATTTCATTTTTGGATGGTTATAAGGAAATATATTTTACATGTACACTTATCACTGCTAAGGAAATGGCTTGTTAAATGAACATAGAATCAAAATTAAAAGAAAAAAGATTGAGAAAGAACAATAGAAATTACAATATAACCATGTAGATAAGCTTGAGAAAAATTTGAAGGAAAGATTACTTTTTATACATTTTTTGATACAGCTTTAGCTGTAATGAACTGCTGCCTCCAAGAGTTTGAACAATTTAACAATGGCTTTGGATTTGTGTACAACATAAACCAGCTCAAAGGAATGCCATTAGATGATCTCAGGAAACGTTACATAAATCAGGACAGAATTCTTCAGGATGGTGATTCCTGCAATGTAAATGGAATAGTCATTTTTGTAAAATGCAAGCTATGTGTGAAATTGCACCAGAACTTGACAACAAATCCAATTCTTCAGCTAATCAAGACACTTGACTGCTCCTTCCCAAACACCTCAATTGCCCTTAGATTTCTGCTTACATTTCCAGGATCAGTAGCAAGTGCTGAAAGAAGCTTTTTGAAGTTGTCTTTTCAGACAGCTATGCCACAAGAAAGATTAAGTGATCGGGGCATTCTCTCTATAGAACAGGAACTTGTTTAATCTCTGAACTTGAATAAACTCAACACCGATTTTGCATTATGGCAGGCAAGTGCATGGTTTATAAGGTGGGTATAGATTCTTTGTAGGTTGAGCTACCTTTTACATGACCAACTATTAAATTCTGAGATTACACAGGTCCCTCCCTCAGCAGCAAAGTCTGTGGACCACAGCATCCTTTTCCAAGCCATTTATTTGGGTAAAATGGCTGTCTGAAAAATTCCCTCCCTCAGTGTAGTTAAAATTGTGGGTATTGTGGAACAATAGGTGAACTTTTAGCTGAATTTAGAGGAGG
Organism: Rhinatrema bivittatum; assembly: GCF_901001135.1. Classification (NCBI taxonomy): domain Eukaryota; kingdom Metazoa; phylum Chordata; class Amphibia; order Gymnophiona; family Rhinatrematidae; genus Rhinatrema; species Rhinatrema bivittatum. Next base: position 39,811,782 of record NC_042624.1, on the reverse strand, counting down.
TACTCCGGGGGTGGGGGGGGGGGCGGGAGAGTGTTTAGGTCAAAGGAGGAAAATATGGCAACCTCATTGTATTTTCAGATCTGTATATTATTGTCCATGAAAAAAGTACCCACATAAGAAGTAGGTGCAAATTTCCACTGGTACTTGGTACCTTTTTCAAGTTTAAAAGTGAAAGTAAGTGTATACTTTCACTTGGGAAATTGATGCAAAGTTCTTGGGTAATAAGTACCTGCATGTGGATAGTTTGAAAAGTTCCCCTTTAAAAGATGCCTCAAACTAGGAAGATTCCAGCTTTTTCCAGAACTAATGCAGTTTTTAGAATTCTGCACTGCAGAATGGGCGGTACAGTGTTTCATGACTTGGCCACTTAACTCACCAAAAATAAAGGCCATTATGAAGAAATGGCCTATGTGATCCAAGACAGATCCTGTCCTGGAGGACCCCATACCAGTCAGGTTTCCAGGATCTCCACAATGAATATGAATGAGATAAATTTGCATACACAGCCTCCATGTCATGCAAATTTCATCTCATGCATATTCATTGTGAAGATCCAGAAAGCCTGACCTGCTAGGGGTCCCCAAGGACAGCTTAGGAACCTCTGATCTAAGATTAAGGGTACTGGATTCCTTTGTTTCGGCCTGCACCTTATTTTACAAATTTGATAATGTGTAAAATGTATGAATCTGATTATTTTGAAACACTTTGCAGTGCACAGAGGATGTCATGGCCTCTTGTCAACATCGTTATAAATTCATTTACTTATTAGAGAGGAATTGGAAACATTTTAAAGTGTAAAAGAATGGGCTTGCTGTTTTGTCATGTTTGGTACAAAAATGACATATCAAACTGGTAATAAATCTCTTAGGCTCCATATTTTATTACCATATAGTCTCTGTTCATGCCTAAAAATGGCTGATTGTAGTTGTCAAATTAAACATTTTAGAGCGTGATAAATAAACCTAGGGGTTGTTTTTTTTGTTAAATTTTCAATAATTTCACAAATGATCAATTGAAGTGCACTGGTTGATATATCTCCAAGATGAATGAATTGCAGCAGAAGGGAACTATATCGAACTATATTTTAGTTTGCATTTTTATGTCTGGTTATGGCAGTGATTGTCTCCAAATCATTATTTAAGACTGTAATCTCCTTTTCCTTTAAGGAATAATTTTCACATAAAAGCTTCCATTGGGATTTAGCTCTAGTGGTTGTTCTTTAGATCTATTGGGGTTATTTTCACACTAAGAAGCTTTAATAAAAGCATCAAAATGCAAACTGATTTCTGTCTGGGGAGATAAAGTATCAACATTGTACATTACATTCAGTTCAACTCTCTTGGCAACTAATTCAGGAATTTAAAATGCTTTTTTCTTCTTCATATATAAAAGCATAATTTAAATTTACTGGGATAAGTGATGGTCGTCATTTCAATTTCTTTTTCAGATTTTATTTTATATGTGACAGCCCAATAATTCCTCTAAAGTGAGCTTTGCAAGTCTGCAATTACCTCTGTCAAATAACACCAAACTAGTGTATCAGGCACTAGGGGAGTGCATTTTTCTAACATAGGCAAAAGAGATTTTAGGGTTCCCTCTGTTGCAGTTGTCTCATAAGTTCTGTAGTATTTGTTTAAACTCTGTACTTTCCCCACTCTTGCATAAGGCCCACTACCAAAAGCCTTAAAGGCGAAAAGCCCAACATGTGCCAAAATTAGGGGATGAGCGAATAAGTTGGGACGGTGTGCACCCAGTGGATTTTAAAAGCTACCCGGATATGCGCGATCATGCCGCTGCGCATACAAATGAAAAGTTCAAAAAAAGGGCCGAGGTGTGGCTGTGGTCTGGGTGGGGCATGGGTGTTTCTGGATTAAACTTGAAATTAGCACGCAAATACTTATGTGCACTGGTGAGTAACCTTACTTATCCTATGGATGGTGCATAACTTATAAAATAAAAAAGTCTAGACAAATCTGCAGAGTTTTAGTGGGTCGGGTCTAACAAGGGGGAAGGAAGGCTATTAAATTAGGGAGGTTTGAAAGTCCTATCTCTTAACTGGGCAAACTGGGAACAAACTGGTACTGGAATCGGCGCATGTGTCTTAAAATCTCCCCACTCCTGAAGCAGAATTTACACACACAGTCGTGCGCCCACTTAAAATTGCACACACATGTGTGTGCTGTCAGGCTATTTTATAACATGTGCACAATTTTCAAAAGCCACTTACTTGAGCAAAGTGCACTTATGCAAATGAATTCTATGGACATTTCAATAGCATATATTATAGCAATTTTCAAAAGCCCACTTACTCAAGTAAAGTGCATTTACTTAAGTAAAACCCAGTTTTATGCATTAAAATCCTTTTTAAAATCAGGCCCTATGGTTTTCTACATCCCATTCAGCTCTGTAGGAAAGATCTTTGCTGAAATTATTGAAGGTGGGATAGGTCAATCACAGAAAACATAGTTCTTATTCAAACCATGTCTAATTTTGGCAGTGCAGAGCAAAGCATGGACTCAAACCAATGCCATCTGGCCTTAGTAAGAATATCATATAAATAAATAAGTATATTTGGATAAACTTGCAATAAAAAGCTCTTTCTCATACTTAGTAAGAATAATGTTCTACAGTATATATCAACTCAAGTACTATATATGTGGGACACATACTATAGATGACACTGATTATAAATATTAGATGCAATGAGCTTCAAATTATTGTCATCAATAATATATTTACATTCTGCTATGAGATATGATGATGACCACAAACTAGGCCTCACTTACAGTATATAGTCAGCTGGAAATGCTCTTTTGTAATCAGAATGCATGCTTAGTCCAGCTATACTTTTTAATTCAGTTTTCCTCATTACATATTGGGCCACATGCATCAAAGACATTTTGCTATAGGCAGAGAATGAATAAACATATTTCAAAATAGAGCTGTTGTTGCAATTTTTGGACTTAGGGCCATTATAGAACCTCATCAGCCAAGAATCAAGTTGGCCAACCCAAGGAAATGATGGAGTAAAAAAGAATTTTACTTTCCCAGATAGTTGTAGCTGCTTCAGGTATTGATTTCTTGTACAGTCCAAGTCCTGAGTTAGTGCATCACTGCAGGAAAGGGGTGAGAAGTTTCCAATGTGGAGTCTGATTTACTCAGGGTTTATTCCCATTATGTGTCTATGGGAAATAAGCTTAGTAAATTAGCCCCCTACATTGTTAAAGCACAACAGTTCAGTTCTGTCATTGTAGCTATTTCTGTGCATATATGAGTGTGTTTTAGTGGAAAATGTTCCTTGTTTTTAACAATGAGCATTCACCATGGTGTCAGTGCCATTGCACAGACATACTACATATATGGAAGTACCTTAATTACATTTTACATTGTAATCTTCTATATTTCAGCAGTATTTGAGGAAAATAATATTCCGTTCAGCTTTTATAGAAAAATAAGACATGCTTTCACTGGGCTCAGCCACCTTTGGGTTGTCATGGCATCCTATGCTTTTTCTTTGTGATAATACATCATCATATCCTTTAATATCCCTTAGACTCACACTGGTTTTAATTGGTCCTGATGAATCACACAGCTACTGTTCAATAACTCATCAGCAGTCACCAATGAATCAGCTTTCTGCAACAAGTATTTTTAACCTCCAGGTTTGTATTACAAACCTACCTCTGATCTAAGCTTTCAGATGACATTTCCCCTTGAGCCAAAACTTAGATATTCCAAGGTATTATCATGCGTTCATGTTTCCTGAAACAGCAAAAGGATGGCATGCATCCCTTGGTATGTTTAAGTGAAAAGTGCCACTCCATTTCTTGCACTTGTTTACTGTGATTAGTTGTACTTATTTAACGGCATGTGAGCTGTACCATTTGTGTCATTGGATTTGTAGAGCAGAGCACTAGTGGCTTTAGTGCTTCTGGAGAAAACTGGATTATTTGCTGCTCATGATACCTTCTATTGTTGACTCATTCTAAGAACGGTTCAAATATGATGTCATACATGAACCTATGAGTCCAAAGAGATCTCTTCTTTGTATGTAAACTGCTACTACAGACGATGCTTTAAATATTATTTAACATTTCTCTATGGCTATTGTACACATTATTTTTTAATAAATCAAAGTAGTTATTTTTATAATAAACTTTTGGAGATCTTAAGAATGTACAATAGGGAAGAATGCATCTGTTCAATACATTTTCATAAAAGTACAAAACATAATTTTACCCATACCTCAAATATAGTACTATTAGCAGTAAATAAAGGCTGCTTTCCAGAATTGCATTTGCTCTTTCCCTTGCATAAGAAAACACCCTAGGGATGCTCTAATAACTCTTGGGATCTGATAAATATGTACACTGAAATTCAGGTTTGCCTTGTCTTACAGAGTACACACAGCTAGAAATAAATTGAACAGTTTAAAGTTCGCAATTAAAAGGATTTTTAAGGTTTTCGGTATTTCCATTCAGAATGCTTAATTCATGCTGAATCATATCCAGTGAAAGTCATTCATTTTCTTACTAAGGTTATAACAAAATGTAGATGCCAAATACACATGCTATTACGCATGCTGGTTTAAGATTGTATCTATACATAAAACATAAAAAAATGAACATTTTAATTTGTTCAATCAACACATTTATTCTTTGGTGCACATACTTGCAGCAAAGGTTCTTTGTCTATTGTTTGGGTTTTTTTTTTAAGAATATGAACATGAACAAGAAAGTAGGGAAGGTCAAATATTTGAAATCATTTTGTAACACTTGTTTCTAAAATTGTGCTCTGCTATACTTAAATAAATGATCACTATTGTATTGAGAATGTATTAGGGCCCCAATATGCTCCACGGTGCCAGTAACAGTTTTTCTTTTCTTTTTTTTTTTTTAATTTCTTTTATTTAGAGCTCCACTTAACCCAATTCACAACACCACAGAGCATCACTTAACCTCTTCAAAATCTGTGTAAATATTTCTGCACTGTAAAGGGGGTTTCAGAAATTTTGCTAGCATATAATAAAACAGCAGCAGTCCAAATCAATTTTTTTATCACACAAATTCTAAATCTGATATTTCTTTAAAAAATGTCTACAACAAATGTGCTTTTCCTGATACTCGCATTTCTTATGATCTGATGAGTGAAAGGAAGACTATTGTATTTTATTTTACTGTGAATGTACAGTTTTATCACTAACCATAGGAGTTTGATATCTTTGGAAGCTGCAGCCATTAATAAAAAAATCCCCTTGTTTTTTCTTTTTTTTTTTTTATACGGTAATGTTGTAGTGGTAACCTGGTTTGAATGTTACCGCACGTACCAAATTCCTGCAGTGCTGCCATTGTAATGCCACTGGGAATTTCAGCAAGCCGGAACATTCAAAAGCAAGTTCCTTCTATGCAGAGCAGCAGGCTGAAAACTAGAACACAGAAGGGCTGAATTTTAAAATGGAGGCTGTTTTCCAAAATTGCAGCCTCCTATGACAAGCAATAAGTGTTTGTTTACCAGTAATAATGTTTTTAAAAATATCTGAAGTAATCCTTCTTTAAGCAATTATGAATGTGTTTTAGAAACCTAACTCTGTCTCCTAGTGTTTAACTACAATGATAATTTCCCATGTTTACAGCTTGGCATGCACAAACGTATTCACTATGGAAGTGAACCATGTATGTTTTCTGCCTGGTTCACTTTTGCTGGCATCCTCTGGGTATACAGCAGTCAAAAAGAGAAATCTGCCTTATTTTTTTCTTAAAACTGCCACAGTTGCAGCAAATTTCTCCACTGATCAACAGAAAGCTGCGACAGATTTTTTTTTTTTTTCTGTCAGTGGTGTATTTGCTTTAGCTGTGGCATATTTCAGAGACATTCGATTCATGGGAAAATCAGAAATTTGTGGAGTTTCCTCTGCCTTTCCCACAAACCTAAATTTAGTTGATTTTGCATATCCTCATTTACAGATTTTCTTTTTTTTTTTAATCTTTGAGGAGGCTTTTGAAAAAAAAATGTTCAGAGGTTCATACATCCCAATTTATAAGGCTGATATGGAAGAGCACATGCCCATGTGATGTGTAAGTAGCAAGTTGGATGATTCCTGTCTTCTGATCCATGTTGTAATAGGAGCCTTCATAAATAGTGGCCCTTTTTAAAAATATACCTTCCCAGGCCTGACATTTGGACTTTTGCCTGGTCCCATCCACCCAGAGGAATATACTAACACTAGTGAATCATGTCATGGCCTTTCAGATATCTAACATTTTCAAAGTGTACTCCTTGATACTCTGGGCAACTGGGCATCATTTGAATGAATGCATCTTCCGCCTTTTGACACCTGCAGCTTCATAAAAAAAATGAAAGTACAAGCAAACCATGCGGTCAGAACCTAGTACAATTATTTAAGTGACCATTATCCTGGGCTTGTTTGTCCTGCAAACATATTTCTTATATAATTTGGATGATATTAACCTCGGCTTTCCATGAATGTAAACTATTCTCGAAGAATTACCACTTAAAGGCAGCCTCACGCTTTATTAAAAAATACCTCAGCTCAGAAGCATGGGATGATTTTGATGTTTTTAGCAACTGATCAGACTCCTCCAATGTGCCCCCAAAGCTTAAAACTCATTTTAAAAAAGTGAGAAAATGATCTAAAAAAGGAGTGAAAGATAGTGTTGGGTTTTATTAAACTTTCTCTTAGAGGATTTTCCATGAAACCTGTTGGATATAACTTTTCTCATTTTAATTGACAACTGCTATGACCAATGCAATTTTGTACTTTGAAATACTAGAAACATGAATATGAGAAATGGTGATGAACCAACATTAGGCCTTAAATATCTGTTTGTGAAGATTTATGGGGCAATTTTGAGTAGTTGACATAGGGGGTCATTTTTCAAAGCGTCAAAAAGGGGCAGCGTCAAGACCGGAACAGGAGGAGTCAGGGCGGCACCGGGGCGCATGCCGCGAAGACAGCGTGGACGGTGAAAAGATAAGGAGACTTTTTGCTGCCTATTTCGCGCCCAGTCTTTTATGATGGTGCTATTGGGTGCGAAAGCTGACAATGATCGCACCACAGAGGTGCGATTGCTGCTGGCTAACGCAGGTCCGCTTCCCGCTTCACCACCCCGCCCCCTGCACCACGCGATTCACGACGCCGTGGTAGGTTAGAAAATCTAGGCCATAGTTGCATCTGCTTTTCTAAAGCACATGTTTTGCCACTGAGTTTCAAAAAGAAATGAATTATCCAGGTATGTGTGTTAAAGGCATCCACATACTTTGCAACTTGTGTTTGCATTGCTGGGGGGGGGGGTGCGGAACTCCCGTATGTACTTTAGAAAATCAAATGTAAGAGTTCAGTTTTCCTCCCTGTGACCTAACCATGCTCACCATCTTGGCATGGTCTCTTCATGTTAGGGCTGAAAGTGCAGGTGCCATGGAAGCCCACATATACTTTTAGCTGGGCAAAGGAGGGCAATATTCAGACAGACTAGGTAATTGAGTAAATTGATATCTATTCCTGTAAATGGCTTTCAAAATTGCTTTCTGAATACATAACCTGGAAGCATCCTCAGTTAATCAGAAAACTCCCTCCATCTTGGAAAGAGTTGTAACTGCTTAGAGCGGGTAAAGTCTGCGGCTACTTTTCACCCACAGATGTTATACCAAAGCTTCCCATACTCATTTACACCTGTTAATTTCTGTTTTGATATTTCTAGGGGGAAAATGTGTGCACAGGTTTGGAAATGCAAAAGTATGCAAGTAATTCCAAACCCCGCCCCCTAAGCTCACCCACAAGACTAGTTCACACTTTGGGTAAAAAAGAATGTGCATAGAACCAGAGCCATTGTGTTCACCCTTTTACCTGCATATCAGGCAGACAATTTTGTTTTACTCATAGATACAGCTTTGAGAATTACCCTCCATAAAACAAGAAAATGAGTTAATCAAAGAAAAAAAATACACCAGCAAAGGTATGTGGAAGGACTAAAACAAAAGATCGTTAATATAATCAAATTCTTTGGTTTGATTTTTACATCCCTAACAAAAAGGGAAAGTGGGATCTACAGAGTTTATAGCAGAGACAACTTTTTAAAATGTCTTTTTATTTTTAGTGAGTCCCTCTTGGGTGATTGCATTTTTACTGGCAAACTGTAAGCATGGGACATGGAGGAGTTACTCATAATTGGAATACGTTGTAAAAAAAAAAATCCTTTTTGGAGTGCTCCTCGGACCTCTAAGCAAAAGGTTGGAACAAGAAAGTGGGCAAGATAATGTTTTAATAATTAAAACTTTATGCAAGAACTGATTGCTGGTAAACTATATAAAAATGTACATACAGGAGTACATTTCTACAGCACAGACCAGAGGGAATATCATTTTTGCAGAGTAAGAAAGAATGCCATTGGCTAAACAATCGCCAGCATTTTGGCAATTTACTCAACTCAGCAGTAGTGTAAAATAGGAGCAAAAGTGATTTTATTGGTTGAAAAGGTAAAGATAAACTGAAATATTTTAGGGTCCTCCTTGGGAGTGGGTTTTCCCACAGGTTTTCTTTATCACGTTGTATGGTGGACTGTACCATTTTAAAGTTCATCTTCAGAGATGTTATTTTATCATGATCAATAATTGTCATGTCATCTGTTAAGTTCTGCCTACAGGAAAAACTTTGGTTGATGACATGGCTTTCATTTCTTCTAGATCACAATGTTTTAGCCCATCTCTAAAACAAACAATTAATATTTGTCCCCAGGGTTCTGCAGTATGAATGAAAAGATATTCCATTCAATGGGTACATTTTGAAGTAAAATAAATTTTATATGAAATTCAACAACATTATATTTGGATCAGTTGACTAGCACCTACTAGATCCAATTATGAGCGGAAAGAGCAAACAACATGTGCTTAATTTATGTTTCTCGTTGTTCATTAAAGAACATCAGCAACCTTCAACAAGCCTGGTTCGTATTGCCAGGTTCTTGTGGCCTGGTTTGGCCTCTGTTGGAAACAGGATGCTGGGCTTGATGGATCCTTGGTGGACCTTGATGGCCCCAGCATGGCAATTTCTTATGTTCTTACGTTATATTAGTCTATTTTTTGTTACCATTTTGTGATTATTGAGTTCATCTCCTTGCTACTAAATATTTTTATAAATGTAGTACATGCTTCTATTTCATAATTATGTATAATTGTTAAAAGGATATATTCATTTTTCAAAGCAAATACTATTTGAATTTTAATAATTGTTATATGACTTCTGCAGGGGCAATTTTATTACAAACCTCCTAAATTGGGAATGGATTTTCTATTGTTGCACAGATTTGTGAATCCCGCAGTAACGGGGAGGCGGGAGGCGAAGCGGGGGGCGGGCCTGCGAAAGCTGGCAGTGATCGCACCACCGCGGTATTATCGCTGCCAGCTTTCGCACCCAAAGTGCCACCGTGAAAGGTGGCGCTATTGGACGTGCTACTGGCAGTCATAATGGGTCTTACCTTATTGCTGCCAGCGAAGTTACTGCCGTGTCCGCCCTGACACCACCCCGACTCCTCTTTCAGTCCCGACTCCGCCCCGACTCCACCCTTATCAAGGTATCGCACGCGAAAAGGGACTTTTCGCGTGTGATATGGATAGAAAATGATCCCCTTAGTTGGTAAAAAGGCACAAAGATTATATGAATTTTTCACAGCAGACCTATACGTAATTACATTTGCTATTGTGTGCATGGAAAATGTTGAGGAAAATTTTTTTTGCCTACTATTGATAATGCAAAAATATGGGTACAAGTCCAAATATCTCCCAACTCCGCCTCAGGAATATTTCCGCTCAATCTGGGTAAATATATATGAATAGCCAGTATGCACATACATTTACCCACCTATCAGGAAAGCAATTTTGTAAAAGGCCATTTGTGCAGGCAAAACACAGTTTATCTGCAGAAATGTCCTTGCAAATTGACCTCTGTGTCATGAGGGAGGAAGGTTCAGCTATTTTCATTAAAATACTTACTTCAAGGAGTTTCAGAAATACATTTATTATGCTTGTTATAAATAACAGAATCATGGTTTCATAGCTCCACCACTCATGAGTAATAGCCTGAACTTATCAAAAACATTCATGTATATTACACTTTAAAGTAGTGTATTCCCTATATATCATATATAACATAGTAGGTGTCAGCAGATAAAGATCATTTGAGGCACCCCATCTGGTTATTCTTGCCTACACTATTCTGACTTAGGATATCTTCAAGTTGTCAGTCATACAAGCTCGACTGTCTGCACTGCTCTGGTCATCACCCTTTCTTTCCCTTATCATCATTCACAGCAAAAAAGATATTGCCCAGCTGTCAATTGTACAAGCTTGACAGCCTGCAGGAGAAAGCCTTCACCTTTTTGTGCTTAGCAAAGATATGTGGCCAAGGCAGCCTGATTCACAGGCTAGGAAATGGGCCATCTCCCCCCAGTTACTATGTAGCTGGTAATGTACCCACACCCTACTGCAGCTCATGTACGTTGACATTGCTTCATTTTATTGGTAACTTGGCACAGCTGTACTACAGCTCTGTGCAAATCTGCTCAGTCACCTCCCTTTTGGCCCTCTATCATCACTAAATGATTAGCTTATACATTTTCTTACCTAGCACAACACTGAATTCTCCTATTTCTTTTGCTCTACTGCTCTGCTACCCTTGTACTTTTCATTGCTCTCTGTATTTGTCTCAAGTTAATCCAACACAAAGGAAATTTTATACCTATATAGCATTAAAACAATGTTCAAAATGCATCTGATGCATCTGCTGACTGAAAGAAGATATTAAACCATATTGCTGCAGAAGAATAGTTGTTGTAATTCTAGTCTTCAAAGACATAGCTGTGCAATTTGAACCAAATAGACATTTTAGACTATTGCTTCAGCTCAATTCATCATAAAAATGAGCACTATTTAGAATTTAATTCAGCATGGTAATTTCATGTTTTTAAATAGAGAGGTCAATATTTAAAGCAATTTGTACAGCTAAGTTTACACTTAGCCAGAAAAATCATGGGAGGTAATTTTCAAAAGGATTTACATGTATAAAACTAGATTTTATGTCCATAAATGGACTTTATGGGCCTGATTTTCAAAAGCATTTATGTGCATAAAAATGGATTTTTATGCACGTAAATGCACGTTACATGTGTAAATGGGCTTTTGAAAATTGCTACAATATATGCCATTGAATTGCCCATAAGATTATCTGTATAAGTGTACTTTATGTATGTAACTGGATTTTGAAAATTGCTATGATAGTATGTTACATTTACATATGTAACTCCTTTGAGAATTCACTCTGTAGGGTTGAATTTTCAAAAGATTTATACACATAATTGAACTTTACCTGTGTAAATGGGATTTTGAAAATTGCTACAAATTTTCTACTTTTATGTGCGTCTCTCCTTTGAAAATCCACTCCACAGGATTTAAAAATCCTGTCAATCTGACCACTCCTGGCATAGCTAAAATCTTGTGCAGCTATATCGAGGGTGGTCCAGGGACTTTCTGGGATTGGGTGGCATTATCTAGCTGGGACAGTAACTTTCAAACTGGCGCATGGGCACACATATGCGCACGTTCATCAGCTTATGCCCAGGGATGCAGCAATTTTATAACTTGCATGCATATATGAGCACATGTTATAAAATAGCCTGGCTGCATGCACTTGTTTGCCAAATTGTAAGTGGGTTGCATGCAAGTGTGTGCAAATTCCACTTCTACCACATAAATCGAGGGATTTTAAAAGGGTATGCGCTGAGGATATTCCCAGTTTTACCAGTTTGCCCCCAGTTTGCCCAGTTAAGAGATAGGGGAGTTTGGAGGATCTAGTTTAATAGCCTTCATTCCCTTCAGTTAGCTCAGACTCTTAAAACCTCACAGATCTGCCTATTTATCTTTATTTTTTAACTTTCATGTCATCCATAGCAGAAGTAAAGTTATGTAGCAGGAGATCTCAGTGTGCTCTGAATCACATAAATATTTATGTGCACATCTCTGGTTCACACCCCAAAATGCCCCTGCCCTGCCCAGATCCCACCCACTCCTGCCTCTCTTTGAAAACTTTCAAGATGTGTGCACTGAGTGTGATACACATATATCTCGCTGGCTTTTAAAATCCGCTTGGCACACATGAGCCTGACTTATTCTCACTCCCCTAATCAATGTGCGCATTGGACTTTTAAAATTTACCTTTAAGTTAGTCAGATAACCCTGATTTTCTGCATTATCTGGCTTACATAACCTGAAAACTTTAGAACTTCCAGAAAGCAGTCATATTAATTGCAGGATAAACTTATATTAACTTTTAGATTGTTAGTTATGTTTTAATCTCTTTTATTTATTTTTAACAAACAGCAATGTACAGACCTTATTGGGCTCACCGGTTGACACTTCTCAGTGGCCCATCATTATAACAGAGTAATATCACCCCAAAACAGAAACCCAAGCCCTCCCCAGATTGCAGTTATACTCAGCGGTGCACCTGTGCCTCTGAATATCCCGGCTAAGCTGGACAAGATTTTCTGGCTAACTTTTCCAGTCACCCAGTGGCTGGAAAAGTTAGCCAGAAAACTTTTGTCACCTGTGTCTTAACTACAAGACACTATGGGGCCAATGTTCAAAAGCCTGGGCACACAGAAAGCACAATATGCTCAGATAAGTTTCAGAAACATTAACCAGCACCTGCATGTTTTGCACCCATTTGTGCAGGCATGTGGTTGGCAGTTAAATAAAGCGTAGAAAACAAAATCTGTACAAAACAAATGATGGAATCTTATAATGTCAACTTTCTAAATACCATCAAATTAACAGTGCTTGCTGTAGCCTGAATTTTTGTAAACAGTGAGACCTCATAAAATGTGGCGGGCTCACCGTGTGAGCGCCCGGAACGCCACTTTCAAGGTAGTGCGGTGATAATTTTTTGAATACACCGTCAAAGAAATTCAAATCATCGGTCTCTCTGTTTAAGATTTACAATGGGGTAATGGCAACTTGTGTCAGTTTGCTACAAGGTAAGGCAGTGAAAATTCAGTATCATAGCGTGTCACTTATCGTAGCGTATTGAAGCGGAGTATGCAGTAGGGATATGGAGCGTTGGCACTGGCCCGACACGGCTCGTGTTTCTGTCAAAAGCTTCCTCAGGGGCCGCACAATGCCACTACTGGAAAATGAAAAACAAGGTAATCAATTCCTTGCAAAACTGCATTTTAAATGAAATCACACAATGTTTAATACCTACGATTCCCAGACACTGCCGCTTGGCTCTGCTACTAGGCTGCAGCTTTTCTCGGGCAGCCGGATCCGCCATTTTACACATTAATTATATACCTACCGCAATAGGTGGATACAATTAATTATGACGTCAAAGTAATTAAGTTGAAACAGATGGAATAACTAGAGGAGCGATGTCCATTCAACAGAATCGTTAAGGCCATTAGGGAATGTTGATGCTAAGGTGAAAATCCACCATTGTTCGCGTGCATTCAAAATTTGATTGATATCGCCTCCCCGAATGTTGGGTACAATGTGCTCAAGGATAGTCCAACGGAGTTGATCAAAAGTATGTCCGGATGAAGTGCAGTGGGTCACCATGGGTGCCTCCATGTTTAGAGTGTTCAGACGGCTCCGATGTTCAAAAAGCCGAGTTTTGATTTTTCTGCTAGTTCTGCCAACATACACGAGTTTGCAGGGGCACTGTATTAGATATACCACGAAGGTAGAATTGCAGGTTGTAACTGATCGTTTGTAAAATATGTAGCCCGTCTTGGGATGTTGCCAAAACGATCCCTCCATAGTGATGGGACACATGTTACAGTTGCCACAGGCGGTATGTTTTCCTTGGGAGCTGGTAGTATTATATGGAGTGACAGCTGCGTGCACTACAAAATCTCTTAAGTTTTTACTCCGCTGGTAAGCAAACATCGGGAGTTCAGTGAATATATGATGTAGCTGAAGGATATGCCAATGTCTTTTAATGCTCTGCATAATTAAATACGATTTATCTGTGTGTGTGAGTACACAGATGTCTGTGGTTACTGGTTCTTGAACTTTATATTCCAATAAAGCTGACCGCGGAGAGTGCCATGCTCTCTTAAAAGCTTTATAAACTGCACTATATGGATATCCCCTGGAAAAAAATCTCTCTGCTAATTTACCCGATTGAAATTTAAAATCGCCGTCTGATGAACATAGGCGTCTAAGCCTGAAAAATTGGCTCACAGGAAGGCCATGCTTAAATGCTCTGGGGTGAAAACTATGATATCTAAGGAGGTTGTTTCTTTCTGTCTGTTGAATGGACATCGCTCCTCTAGTTATTCCTCTAGTTATTCCATCTGTTTCAACTTAATTACTTTGACGTCATAATTAATTGTATCCGCCTATTGCGGTAGGTATATAATTAATGTGTAAAATGGCGGATCCGGCTGCCCGAGAAAAGCTGCAACCTAGTAGCAGAGCCAAGCGGCAGTGTCTGGGAATCGTAGGTATTAAACATTGTGCCAGTGCCAGTGCCAACGCTCCATATCCCTACTGCATACTCCGCTTCAATACGCTACGATAAGTGACACGCTATGATACTGAATTTTCACTGCCTTACCTTGTAGCAAACTGACACAAGTTGCCATTACCCCATTGTAAATCTTAAACAGAGAGACCGATGATTTGAATTTCTTTGACGGTGTATTCGAAAAATTATCACCGCACTACCTTGAAAGTGGCGTTCCGGGCGCTCACACGGTGAGCCCGCCACATTTTATGAGGTCTCACTGTTTACAAAAATTCAGGCTACAGCAAGCACTGTTAATTTGATGGTATTTAGAAAGTTGAGTTAAATAAAGCGGGCATGTTAAAAAATGGAATGCATGTGTGTTAATTTCCTCCCCTACCCGAACAAGAAGATTGTGAGGCATGGTTCAAAGGTCCACAGGACAAAAGCACATCTGAATCAATTCACAGTTAGGGCCATATGGGCACAGGATAGGGAAAACCCTCAGGTCTCTCATCAGAAAAGTATTGCAGTTATAATACAAGGACTTGCTATTTGCTGGTTGTACTCTGTGTGGGATAGAATTTGTCACATCGGATCCAATGTGAGCTAACCTGTTACAGTGTGAGAGCTAGTGTTTTAGGGTGCTTTTCCAAATGTGGTTGATCACAGGATGCATATTACTACTTTATGCAATTCTGAAGTAATGTGCAATAGATAATAGGTTATGGTTTCTTCTAAGCACTAATCTTTTTTTTTTTTTGGGGGGGAAAAGGAAATTTAAAAGGTATAGTTTTTCCAAAACTAAGGATATGCTACTTAATAATAAAATAGTTTTGATCCAGGGGCAGGTAAATGTGGGGCATCTCATTTCACTGTACATGCTCACTTTAAGGGTGAAAAAAACCTTTGCAGAGGAGTGCAAAACTCTTAACAATCTTTTCCCTTCCCTTTGTGTAATTTCCGAATGAGTCTCTTGCTCTGGAAAGAAAGAACATTAAAAATAGCTTTTTTCCAACTCCCTGATTCTTTTTGGAACCAGGCAACCAATGCAGAGCTCAGAGTATGAGCAATTATGCAGTGCAGAGGCTTTTGAAATTATTATTGAAAAGAATGCTAAGAGATCACTAAACCAAAATGTCCTCTTCTTATACATCAGCATTCCCTAAGTCATTTGTTCTCAACCCAGTCCTTGAGATTTGCCCAGTCAGTCTATTTTATTTTTTTAGCACAGCCATAATAAATATGCATGATATATATTTGCATATAATGGAGGGAAACATATCTCATGCATATTCATTCTGAACATTCTGAAATCCAGAATGGCTGAGTGCGTCCTGAGCACTGAACTAGTTTCTGAAATATAAGATGCACAGTTATTGTGGAGAATGATAGACAAATACTACTACTTTCTTAGTAAATGTTGCAGGAAAAGTCCTGTACTGTTGATTTCAAGGCATTTTAATAAGAACACATGCAAACTTAGCAGCTTCCCTGTTTATGGAATTTAAGGTTTGAGAAAGCTAGTACTGAAGGGCTAAACCACTGAACTAATGGGCAAAAGTGTTTTGTGTTTTTAGATTTTGTGTGAATAATGTTTCCTTTTTTTTTTTTGTTGTTGTATAATTCCTTCAGGCAAAAGAAAAGCAGTTGTTTTTCTTTCTTGGCTGTTGAGTTCCTCTTACTCCAGCTAATCTGGAACTAACCTCCATCATGATCCTTTTTACCCAACTACCCAAGAATTTCCCCCATGTTTTAATAATCCCCTTCTCTCCTCCCATCCAGCCCAGCCATCACAGCAGAATCACAGAAAGACAACATATTTTAAGTTGCTAACTTTTTTTCCTTTCTAGAATACATTTCTGTCTATTTACGGTGAAACCAGTCTTCAAATTTAAAAGAACAAGACTTGATTTGCAAAACTCAGTCCCAGATTATTATTATTTGGGCTGATAATGGAATATTTGGGTTCAAATATATGAGAATCAGTACAAAGAAACAAAGTGTGCTATCATAAACTGTGCAGCAGTCTTTCATTATTCTGCATGAAGAAAGCAATAGCTGTCCAATACCAAATATGCTAATTAGCTCAATAAATCTTCACAAGGCAATTTAGAGATCACTTTTTTTTTTTTGCTAATAATTCATGTTTCTGGTCTGCAATTGGCATGGTGATTTTATCACACTTGCTTTATTCTTTCCAGATCAGTTTTCTGAAGGAAAAAAAATAGTTGTAGCATTAATTCAAAAGCAGAAAGCAAAACTAACAAAACAATTGGAGCCATGGAAGGAATAGTGATCTTCAGCTGCCTATTATTTATGCCTTATATGTAAAAGGCTCTATAATAGTTTCTGTTAAGATACACACATGATAGATATTTATAGATAGGGTAAGCACTATGGAAATGCAGCAGACGGAGATGTCCTTTTCTATTCTGGGATATGGTATAAGGAAAGATATTGTTAATCTGATTGCACAAACACATTTTTTGTGTGTGCTAAAAAGAAGCATGTTTATTATCTGATAAATATGTGAAAAGTAAAGCTTTATGCTAGCAGAACAGAACATATTTTAAAACAAAAATACAATTTAGTCTACCAGGTGAAAAGTGTATGATTCTCTCTGATATTACCGCATTTCTGCTACTACATAAACAGTTATCCAGAACATGTTTTCTTATCTATTCTGGCTTGCAGTCAATTCTAAATCTCAGCTGATGCACTTTAAAAAAATATTTTCAATTCTGAAGGTGAAATGATCAAACTTTTTTTTTTTTTAACCAAAACCAAATCCTTTGTATCTTATTAATTTGTTTGATTTTAGCGTCTGATCACAGAGGTTTCTTTCAGTTTCTTTCATGGTGTGTCTATTCTTCAAGTCATACTAAGAATAGTTTCCACTGTACTACTGTGGACCCAATCCAGTATTTGACTGTAGCCCTGTGGCTCAATAATTCATGGATCAGAGGGGAGGGCTATACAGCTTTCTCTTTGTTTCCAAAGATTTACTCCCACGTTATGGATAAAATATTTTCAATATAGGGCCCAGCCTGCTTGAGTCTCTGATCAAACTATGTATCATCCGTTGTGCCTTGTTAGTGCCAGCAGGAACATTTAAGATACCAGTTCCTTGTTCTGATTTATTTCTGTCTGTAAATGAAGGGTTTCTGCTGCATGAAGCGTGCCAGTACCCAGTACAGGCATCATACTGACACATGCAAAGTATGGACCCAGCAGGAGCAACTGAAGAGGGAACTTGGAAGCTTTCTAAGATCTGGGGTATAAACAAATACGAGCTAAAACGTAGTAGGTCATTTATATTATGTCACAGATTTGATGAATAAAATGACAGAAAAAGCTCCTGGCCTAGGGGAAAGAATGCTGTAGCAAGTGGCACAAATGAGGCATTGTAAGCTGAAGGTTATGTTTTCACTGGCATTGTGGATTTTTTTTTTTGTTTTGTTTTTGTTTTTCCAAAAGGCTTTGTCTGAAAATTCCAGTTAGCATTGTGATATGGAGAGAAAGACAAACATTTAATTCTGAATCTGTACAGTGAGAAAGAGACAGAAAAACAAAGAAAGATTAACGACATCAAAATAAAAAGAATACCATAGCCAAAAGAAATTGCCATCTGAGAAATCTGTATTTTTTTTTCCATCATGTGAATAAGTTTTTGGTTCATTGGAGTGGGAAATATCAACATAGAGTAGAATGCCATTCCTCTCCCTCTCTCTCTGTCTCTTTCTCTCTCGCTCCACGCACACACACACACACACACAATATATCTTTCTCGCTCACTTTAAAAAGGTGCTAAACTTCTGTTTGTATTTGTTGTGTTTGCAGAATTAACAGTTGTTATTAAAATAGGAACATTTCAGGAAAATTCCCACTTAGGGATAGTCGCACTAATCTCTTCATTTACTGTAAATCAGTGACAAAACTGTCACCGTGTGACTGCTGCTCATGTGGTGCCGAGCTCAGATATAAACTGAGCTGGGACAGAATTATGGTTTATCTTAGAATGCAGCACCAAGGAAGCATGTTATTGCCTACAGTACAATATAAGTATTTGCATTGAAAACACAGGGCATTATTTATGATCTTCTCTCATACTCAGCAACTCCCATAAATTATAGAAAATCTATTGTAGTGTCTCAAATGGTAACATTCTAGGGATCCATATGCCATCGTCAACCAAATCATACTTGTTCTCACACAGAATTCACTGGCTGACTAGAAATGAATGTAAATAGATGTATAGCTAGCATTAGCGCTCCGTGCATTTCTGAGTATAAACAGACAAGAGCTGTCAAGAGGTTTGGCACATTAAACATTCTCTACACATGTGCAAACCTTGAATTTTACTGTAATAATACATGAAAAGAATCTCATTCTACTCTCCCAAGCACGTAGAAAATATGAACTGACTTGTAATAATGAAAAGAAACCTCAAAACATTTTTTTGCACACTTTTAACTATAGGCATTATCTTTTATGTGCAGTACTGTTTCTGTAGATTAGATGAAAAAGAACACTGCTGAGCTGAGTCCCTTGTGGTCTAAAAAGCTCACGAAAACTTCTTTTACATGGGGTATTGAACATATTTGTACTTGTAGCAGTCCAGAGCTAACATTGTCTTAGTTGTCCTAAACTGACTTGGGGCAATAGTCATCACTAAAAAATCTTAAGCCAGCATATAGTCATAATTGTGTACTACAAATCTTCATTAGGGGCTTGGTTCATCTAGATTTGAGACAGAAAAATGAACAGCTTTCTACTACTAGTACTACTATTGCTACTATTAAACAAAATATATTTGTTGAGTTTGGCAAAGAAAAATATTTTTTCTTGTCCAGTTATTCAGAATATCTGGAATTATATTGCAAATATTTTGAATCTGTTACAAGGATGCCTCTGTTATCAGATCCAAGAATTTATATTTTTATATATCTTAGGCTCTCTATGCAAATGGATGACTTGGTGAATCTTATCGAAATATTAGTACTACCAGGATAAAGAGTGACTAGTCAGCTGGAAAAATCATGCTTCTCTCTCATTGAATGATTGGTTGTAGAAGTTGGAGGCTGATTGGAGTTCTTATTGGCCAAACTTAGAGGAATTTTAATACTGGTGTGAAGATTATGGGCTCTTGCACTAAGATGTCATCTTGAAAGGATAAGTGTTAAAAAATTATAAGTTGGCTTAAAACAAAAATCTAAAAATAAGTGAAACCAAGACCAATGATTATAAATGATACTACATATGAGGGTATTCATGTAGTAAACAGGTATTTAATACCTTTGAAGAAGTGAGAATATATACACAACAAAAAGTTCTCTCACATAATATATAAGCTCTGGTCTCACCACCAAAAAAAAGTTTCCAAGGTATAGATGATGTTCTGTTGATTATGTACTGAGATGTATGGGAACACATAGGACAGTTTAGATGAGTATATCTAATTATTTTCCCCAAGTCCATATCTACATTCTTGCTGGGAAGGTAGAAGATTGCTGTTTAGGATGGTACAGTAGATTGAGGGTTGCGGGGTGAGATTGGAGCATGCCCTCCCATGGATATGCTAGCAGCTTCTTTGCTTATTTTATACTAAAGTTACATGTTCTGCTTTGTACTCTGTAGAACATATGGCAGTCATACTTTATTAGTAGATATGTTATAATGGAACTGAGTCATGTTTTGTGCTGATAGTTTAAAAATCAATAAAATCAAATTTAAAAAGATAAGTTTATCCAATAAACAAAAAATATGGCTCAAAAGCTCTATATATTTTTGAAAAATGAATAAACCCCTCTTTAATCAGAGTTTTATGCAAGCAAACATTGGGCTTGCTTAATATATTATGATAATTATAATTTGTATGTCTCTGATTAACCCTTTTTGGGTATGCAGAGTTGCTCTCTTGATGGCAACCAATATCTGGAACTGGAGGAAGTGATCTAAGCATGTAACTTTGCCTCTTCCACTTCATTTGCTTATTTTATTCTAGTTGTCACTTCAGTTTTTTACCCTGTTCAATGTAAACCGATCCAATATGGTTTTACTATGAAGGTCGGTATAGAAAAGTGTTAAATAATAATAATAATAATAATAAACCAGAGTGAGAAAGGGAGAGGGAAAAAGAAGGAGACTCAGAATAGGATAAGCAGGATATGAGAAATAGAGTTCATGTTATATAGACCAATATAGATGGTAGGGTAGGCCAAAGCAGATTTTTAAAAGAGCACAATTATCATCTACAGAAAAAGTAGAATCGGCACTACAAAACCTGCTCTTGCAAGCAAACATACAGTAGTGTTTAAAGATAGAGAATGTTAAGTTTGTCGTGTTACTTAATACTTAAATCAAAAAAATGAAAAGAGTTTGTTACAGTTAACTTCCATTTTCCCCTAAGTGTAAAATATTTTGAAGTGTCAAAATCACTCCTATAGGAAGTACCAAGAGCTGCACATTTGCAACAGAGCTTTGACCTAGACTTCTGCCAGCTTTGAGCAGGATTAAATATATTCAGGTCTGAAGGCTGCTGTGGAGGTACAGATTCACGGCCAAATTTTAAATCAGCCACGTGCGCAAATATCGTGACTTACATGCATGGGTGGGCCCCGTGTGCCCCGCTCGCATTTTCAAAAGGGCCCGGCCACATGCATAATTGCTGAGCCCTGAAAAGGGGGTGGGCTGGAGTGTGGTCTGGGTGGGGCAGGGCAGGACAGAGGCCAGCATTCAGCCAGCGCGTGCAAACTACTTCTGCTCCAGGGGAGCAGTAATTAGTCAAACAAAAAAAAATTGTTTTGGGACGGGTTAAGGGGGTGGGGAGGAGACGGGAAGAGGGAGTGTATTTAGGTAGGGGGGAGGGAATGGGGGAAGGCCCAGTTTCGTCGCCGCACATAATCTACTAAAATCCCTACCCCGAGTGTGCTGCACATGGTTTTTAAAATCCCGCGTGCATGTGTGCACGACCCACAGATTTTATTACATGCTGGGGCATGCATGTTATAAAATCAGCGCACATGTTATAAAATCTACCGCTTAGGCAACACCCAAATAGCTCCTGTTATTTGGTTTCTAAAGGGCAAAATGAATTTAGGTGAACTGAGCCCAAATTCTTTTTAAAAGCAAGCCATCCTGTTAACAACAATTCTCCAAGCACAGTATTTGATCATTGAATGTGTGCAGAATGAATGTGTGTCTATGGTGGCTCCTCCCACATGTTCTGAATGCTTTTTCTTCAGGCCATGTTGAATGTTAAATTTTTGCAAAATATCTATTTGGCAACACCCAAATAGTTCCTGTTATTTGGTTTCTAAAGGGCAAAATGAATTTGGGTGAACTGAGTCCAAATTCTTTTTAAAAGCAAGCCATCCTGTTAACAACAATTCTCCAAGCACAGTATTTGATCATTGAATGTAACTCTTTTTGCAGTAATCCTGATGCTCATTGTTATTTTCATTATTGTTTAATTATATTTTGTGTTCTATGCTGTATACTGCTCAGGATGATTATATAATTGAAAAGGTGCTATAGAAGAATTTCAAATACATACATCAAATAAAATAAATAAAACTAGCCACCAGAAAGCATCAGGTTTCTATTGGAATCTATATGATAACTGTAAGTGAAATTGGGAGGTCTGTGCATGGAGTGAAGTTGCCATCCGTAACTTCATCCATGGTAATCTGCAGCTCTTTAGTAGCCGGTGCAGTTGGAAGGATCTAATGAAGTTAATTCAATTAGTTATGGAGGCAGATTAATGGAGCCTGCTTGCATAGGAAGACTGCTTTCCCAAGTTTTAAAAAATATTCATTTCCAGACGTTGTTCTTTAATTTACAAAATACAAATTATATTTTTCTCTCATCCTTGCTCCCGAGGTCCCTCTGAGCTTTCCTTTTTCTGCATTACTTCAAAGTTCTACCCACTTTATGCTAAGGATAAATCAAGAAAACTCAGATCATACAAATGTAAGACATGCATTTTTTATTTTGCAATGTTCTCTGTCTGTTGCTGTCTGCATTGAGTGGAGACGGAGGCAGTAAGATGTAGCAGTATTTCCCTGATTTCCACCCCAGCAAAGGTGAGGGGAAAAAATGGTGCTTAAAGAAGTATAAATGAGTAATTTGTAGGCATGTTTCACAGAATGGAGAACAGGCCCCGTTTTTTTAAAATTCATTAGCAGACCACTGCCTTGAAGGTGCTTTATTTGAGCTTTAAACCATGAAGGATATAGATATTCTATCCTATTTTATAAACTGACAAATCAGTTGCAATCAGTGAAGGTTTTTCCGAAAACTCCATAAGGTAAAATAACAGCCTGATCCAGATCATTAGTGAAAGTATTTTGCTTCCATGGAGTTCCATTTGTTCGCTTTCTCTCTTTCCCATTCGGACTGTTTCCCATGCGTCACCCTTTACAGCTGTTAATCTGATGGGCAGAATGGCATAGCAGACCACTGCTACTGCTATTGCAGAGTATCCTCCCTGAGATGACTGCTACTGGTTAGGTCGCAGCTCTGCTCCAGGGAGCTCTGCAGCTCCTGCTGGAGGGCCTGACCTTCACAATGATGGGCAGTTAGTTGCTCAGAGGAGTGAGGAAAATGTGTCTACATCATTGCCAGCTGGCCCGGCACTCTCCAGCTGAGCATCAAACTGCTTACAGCTTGAATTCCACTGAGACCAACTTGCATCTGACCAATTCTAACCTAACCAGCAAGTATCACTGGTCCATGTCATACACAGTCGGTCAGGCAGTACTAAAAGGCAGATCATAAAAATACTGGAAAGATTTGACTTCAAGAAAAAATCCAGCTGAAAGCCAGACTACAGGAGAAAGTTCAAATGTTTTTGTGTCAGTGATATCTTTCAGAATCACTGAAATACTGTATCCAATGTTGCATAGAATAATTGCATTTGGTAACTATCTGGGTTTTTTTTTTCTAGAATCTTCAGTGTGTCACCCAAGGTGGAATGTCTGAGTCATATTCTTAAATCAGTACAGTGATGGAAATGCATCTGATCAGGGTTTGTCAGACACAGGCGCAGACTTCAATTTTAATCATAAACTAAAATAAAGGTCAATAAAAAAATATATAAAGTGATACCTTTTCATTGGACTAACATAATGTGTTTCTTGGCTAAATTTTGGCAGTTATACTTCTTCATCAGATTGTATATACATAAATATACATAATTTTGTTTTTGTTTATTGACCTTTATTTCTATACTGTGAAGCCATACTACTTTATCCAATCATAAGCGAGTCCTTACTAAACACAGTTGGCTGCACCATTCCATACAGACTGGATGAATGGTAGTATTGTATGTCATTACCTGCTTACCAGCAACCAATAAGATGGTTATGAAAAATAAACCATTCAAGGCCTCCTTTACTCAGTAAATATGGGCGACTGCCTTCTCGGCAGACACCTCCCGATGGCGTGGGTAGGTACTGCATTGAGTGCACCGCGGGGTGCAGCGTGGCCCCTATACATGGTCCCTCCTTCCCCACATTGCACCACCTGTGGAGTTTGGAGGGTTGGGGTGGAGATATGGTTGGCTCACCTGGTCTGGTCGCTGGGCTCTCCATATCTGTGGAGTCTGTGTGTGTTTGGGAGGAGGGGCCGTAAAAAGGGTGGTGGAGGCTCTTCAGCCCCCTCCTGCTGGGGTTAGTAGGGGGTGATGGGAGTAGCAACAAGACTACCAGGTGGTGCAGCTCCCCCTGCCATGCATGTGTGGCCGTGTGCTGACATCAGCACTGATGATTGGCCAGCCGCTGGCATCAGGGGAGGGGTGGTTTGGGAGATTCAAAGTCTGGTGAGCATGGGCTACCTCTCTTTTTGGGATTACTGTCATCCTGCCAGCCATGTTGCCCCTCCCTCCCACCCTGCTTCCAAGCAGCTGCATCTTATCCCCTTTACCTTTTGTGTTCTGTTTAATGAGTGCATGTGTTGGATGATTTCTGTCGCAGTGGGTATCTGAGCCTCTGGGGGCTGGTGAAGTTCTGTGAGCCCAGCGTGGGGTCATTTGCTGCCTGTTTATAGGAGCAGCTGGAGTTCCACCTGCACATTCCGTGGGCAAGGCCTTGCGAGCCATAGTAAGCCTTGGAGAGTTTATGCTTCCAGGCAGGTTCAGTCTCATACCATGCAGTGGGGCCATTGACCAGGTCCATGATGGTGGCCAGTTCAGGGTGTGTTGACCCGAGTATTAACTCTGTGGGCTTAGGCTGACATGGAACCTCCCTAGCTGGAATGGGAGGGTAGTGGGTGGTGAGAATGGGTTTAGACTAGACACCTGAGTTTCTTTAGATGTTATTAATATGATTATTGTTAATAACATTGCAGCCATACTTGTTCTAAAGCAAATTAAGGTCTCTGTTATTTGTTTGGGTTTTCAGTTCATTTAAGATTGTGAGACAAGGATGAAGGGCCAACAGGAAGCTGGGTGGCCATGATCCTGGGTGCCCCGGTTTCAGCTCATATAGGAGCATTTATTAAGCTGCATTTTGGCTATAGTGCACAATAAACAGTGTTAGCGTGTGGTATCGCTAGTTCCTGGACTTTTCCTCTATCATATGATGGGGCAAAGTCAGGTCAAAGTTATTTTGAAAAATGGCTTTGAATCAGTCCAGAGCTAGGGTTGTTCCAGGCCCCCACTGCGCCACCAGTGCTACATTTAAAGGTATGAAGAGGAGTCTGGGTGGGTCTGGGAGGGAGTCTGGGGTCTTAGACCACCACAGAAGTTTTGGAGGCAAGGGAGGGAGAGAGAGAGCGGTGTGGGCTACCATAGACCAGCAGGTAGTTAGTCTTTTTTGGAAGGGGGAGTCTGAGGGAAGGGGGAGATTGTGAGGGCACTTGAGGGTCTTTGGTTGGCCTGGGTGGAGGGTTTAACTCTAAATGGGAGGGGTTTGGGTAGGGGCTGGGCACCGCTGCATGATTTTCCCAAATTTTTAAAAACCTGTCGTCTTGAGGCGGGTGGGAGGGGTCTTTCCAGACTCCAGGGGTCATTTATGCATTTGGGGGTTGCAATTTGGACCTCAAACCCTTTCATGTAACGGTGAGGTGAGGGGAGCCGCCATCATGCACATAGGTCCCGGTTCACCATGTGATTATTTTGTCATGCTTTTCTCACACAATAAAAAATCAACCACTGGAATATTTTTTGGGGGAGGGGAAAAATATCAAGGGATGCCCCCCCCCCCCCCCCCCCGCCCACTGCAATATTTTGTACCACCTGTGATAAAATATCACAGCTTCTTAAATGAACCTGATAGTTTGATAACTGTGCAAGCAGTTTTTCATTTGTGAAAGCCATAGCATTGCATAGATTTTGTGTGCAAACATCTGTATTTTAGAGGGACCTTTAGGAGAGATTTTTAATTTTAAGAAACAAGAAATATACTGTGATTAAGCCCTGCATATTTATATTTACATTCTGGTATTGCATTTTCTTTGCTGTGTATCTATAGCATGAAAAATCCTTTATGTGAAGCCGATCCTTGAATTATTTTTATATAACCAAAGCAAATAATGGCCTTTAAGGACTTGCTTAAAATATAAAAATATGTTCTAATTTGTACTTTTCTTTTTTTTTTCTTGCAATTTTGGAATAATAGTACTGAAAGGATGAGAAATCTATTTTTCTCCCAGATGAAATTGCTTATTATATCTGTGAAAGTTTCATACTAGGGAACATAGCACATCATTTCCTGCTGTTATAATTTTTTTTCACCAGATACCTTAGCTAGTAATGCACAGCCCCAGAAGCAGCAGGCAAATAACACTCTACTTGATGTTAGAAAACTGTAGTACAGTATTTCCATTCTTGCCTTTAAATAAAAATAGTCAATGATGAACATCTTTGGCAATGTTTGCAGTCTTATGAAACATACCAGTGTTGGGAAGTCTCACAGAGGCACATAGAATCGTAGCATGACAAGACATACATTAACATTTTGAAATGCATGCCCTGGCCTGGGTACATTCTGAAGTACAAGGCCAAATAAAACCAGAAGGACACTGAGACGCTTTAATATACAACCTGGTGAGTGTAAATCTTCTTGTGAAATGCCCTGGGGCCAAAACAAGTATTTCTTTAAATTTCAATCCTCCTTTTATTACCTTATCATCTGTCTGTCTTACAATGATGTAGCCATTGCAAGGGTATGTCCATCTTTTCTATGCAATTAAGCTGCATTCACCCACCTCATTCACATGCTAACAGGTGAATTTTCAAAGGAGTTATGGATGTAAATGTAATACACAAATGTAGCAATTTTCAAAAACCATTTACCCATGTTCATTTAACACAGGTAAAACCTATTGACAATTCAATGGCATATTGTAGCACTTTTCAAAAGTGCATTTTCACATGCAAAACACAATTTTAAGTGTGTAAATGCTGTTGAAAATCAGACAATATATACATCTCTCTCTCTCTCTCTCTCTATATATATATATAAAATAGAAGGAATCCAAGTTTTGAAAGGACTGCAGTGCATATGCTATTTGTGTCTCTCTCACTGCGACATTTAGGAATGAGTGAATCCAAAGTTTGTGGCTTTTATGCTCATGAGTGATTACATTTCATAGTTCAGTGTCTGCAGTGCTGGCAGACGCAGGCTGTAGCTGAATATGAATATTGAAAATCCCTGCAGCTTCCACTGGCCCAGTAGGCATGTGTCCATGGGAAGCCATGCTGCTCTGTTGTAACTGTGGAGAGCACTGTTTCTCCTTGATATATTAAAGTGATTGTGCTGCAGAATATAATATGTGATAATATTCAGATGTGTATGAAAGCAACTCATGTCTCTATTGCAGTTTCAAGGTAAATTCTTATAGAATTTCCAACTTAATCTGGAGTGCCCTTGCTGTGTAATAATAATGTAGAGCTCTAAAAGTTTATTCATTTATACATTTATTTATTTATTTAAATGTATATCTTGCACACTTCTTTTATGTACATAGAAATTTATATACAAAACATAATGAACAAAGAAAAAACAGATTGAATCCTACAAAATAACAGTCAAGACAGGACTAGCATTCTGACATAATATACACTGTAAAAACTACAAATGTTCAAAGGCTTACCTAAACAAGTAGATTTTGAGGTTCTTCCTAAATTGCTTAGGGCACATAATTAAGCAAAGATACTCAGAGTTCCAGAAAATTGGTCCTGCTATTGATTACGCATGATCACGAATCTCTCCCAGCTGAGCTAATCTAAGGGCTGGAACTTCCAACAGGTCACCATCTGCTGATCATAATGATCTGCTGGGGTGGTAAATTCAGAGCAAAGAACTGAATGCAGTTACAGCATGGGTGTTGATTGCCTTATGAATTAAGACAGCAATCTTAAACTTTGCCCTCCATAAGATGGGCAACCAATGGAGGGATTCTAAAACTGGAGAAATGTGCTCATGCATAGCAGTCCCTATCAGTACACATGCTGCAGAGTTGTCTTTTGTTTACAATTTGCAGCAGTCTCAGCAGATTAGCAGGTAATCCCAGATGACAGAGAGGTACAGTAGTCTCTAGCCCATTTAATACCAAGGCCTATAGAACTGAATACAAATGGTAGTACATTTTTCAGATGCCATACCATACAGAGCTTGAATAGAGAAGATCTTAGATCTGTTGTATGTGTTTCTGCATAGAGAGGTCACCCTCTAGTATAATGCCTAAATTTCAAACTTGTTACGGGAATAGGCATCTTAATATCAACAAATAATATTTGGATTCCAGATTAACCATAGGAGATCTACTTAGAATAATCAACTCAGGTTTTCTGGCCAAATGATTGTCACAGTTAAAGCCCAACTTTCAGATCTGGCTGCGGTTCACCATTTGAGCATGTAAGTGGGACCGAGGAGATTTATACAAATACTTTCGAATCTGTGGCAGGAGCCACACTGTGTATGTTTCAGTACACATATGATTATATGTTTCAGTACACATATATGATTGTAATGTAAAGACACACATACTTTCTCTACCTACTTAAAAAAATTACACATATATATTTTATGCTAATATTAACTATACCAATGTGGCATTAATAATTATCGGGACATTAGGGATCTTTGTACCCTCCAAATCAAACACTATTTCACACCTTTCTGTACCACTTTTCCTACTATGGGAAACACATGCATGCTATACACTACACTGATGCCTGGATTGTATTTAGATAATTGGATGCAACTTTATTAGATAAATAACAATGATTCTAATACAGCTATGTCCAGCTTCTTTCCCTGGCTCCCTACCCCTTCCCCCTTTGAAGGATGATCTTCAGGCCAGCATGCATGTGCTAGAGATATACACCAAAGTCCTTGGTAACTACATGCAGTGCCAATTGCCCAAGCTGCTCTTGGCCAGGCCCTGCCATAGGCGGTGCACGTTCCTGTCCCAAGGCAATATTCCCAAGGCCCACCGTGTATCGGTAATTTTACCAAGCCAGAGGGCTGTGTTGGATTGTAACTCTGTGCCACCAGCCTAGTGGCAACCCCAGTATGCAGGCCCCTTAAACTCCCCCAATCTACTTCAGAGGCTCAGCATTCACTGCAACAACATTAAGCAGTTAGACATACGCTGATGAAGTGGACTCTGGTCCTTGAAAGCTCATGTCTCCCACCTCTTCATTTTTACACATTCTAATGTTAAACAATTCCTTATACTAACCTATTGTGACATCCTCCAAACAAAATGACATATGAGTGGATGGGGGCACAAGAAATCAACAGGGAAGTAGCTAGGCAAAAGGGGAGAGGGCCGGCTCCTTTCCTGTTTAGTCCCTTGCCTGGTCTCTCCGACGACCCACCATTGTACCCGGTGATGTCACCCTCCCCCCCCCCCCCAATGGCATCCCATGTAAAACCCAGAAGTATAGCCACAAGGCTATGTGGCTATGACATGCAGCTAATGAGGGTGAGGGGGACTGTATGCCTCAGAGACCATATGTCT